>NW_011499847.1:1739899-1791719 GCF_000495115.2 Populus euphratica | reverse complement strand
TCCCTACCACTGGTCCCCCCTACTGTTTGTGCACACAAACAAATAACTGCCCAAAAAGAGAGAGAGAAATAGAAGGAAGAAAATCAATCAAATTTGTAATTAGGTACAGGAGGTTTGTTAAGGACCAAGCTTAGGACTGGCAACACTCAAGAATGATAAGTGGTGATAGCCAGCTAAGCAAACACGTGAATGTCATGTGCTTAGGCACTGAGCGGGCTTGTGGCAGTGTCCTTGAAACTCTTAAATACCTCTTTGGCAGCCCTTCCCACGTGGGACTCATTAACCTTAGCACAAGGCAGCTTTCCCATGACCCACAATTAGGATATAGCTCGAAGCAACAGTATCTCCAAACCAAATTAATGCAATTTTATTTTTTTTTTTATTTTTTTTTTATTTTTTTATTTTTTTTATTTACGTAGGGTGTCCGGGCCAGCTTACGCGTATCACAACTAATCCCCATGATCCACTGAACATCCTACAAGCCCAGTGAACAAGTAAGGTACCGCAGGGGTGACAGGTGAGGTTCGAACCCAGGTGTAGAAAAAGAGAACAAACCCCTCTCACCACTAGACAAGAACCTCACTTGCAATGCACTTTTTGGATACATTACTGATGGAGAGAAGAACCAATCAGATCTTCTAGATCTTCTACATCCACCATCCTAGCCAAATCCCACTTTTATTCTCAGGGTAATACACACTGTTTGGTGCACCACATAACGGGGAGAGGGTCTTTAAGTGTTGAAGCAGACATAGATTTAAGAGGAAAAGCACCGCAATGGAGAACAAGAAGAGATCTATTGGTAACAGCACCAGCTCCTCTCTCCCTACATCTCTGTTCAATGTCATGAGAAACTTTTTTTCTCGTGACTTTTTGTTGAACTTGGATCGACCATGACAGAAGTAGGAAACAAGCCCACTTCCATGTGTATATTATTCACAACCGATGCTCCAAAACAGTGAATATACTGTTTAGATAACCAAGTTTCGTCTCAGGCCGTCAGACGTCTCAAGCTACCCAATAAACTAGGGGCCTTTGTTATCCAATCATGATAAACCTCAGATTCAAGGACTTGATTTGTTTCTTTCCGGATCTAAAGTGGGTTATGGAGAGAGTGGAAAGACTTCCGCTGTTCATGAAAGCATTAAAATGTCTCAGGATAGAAAACATGAACAACGACAGGTGAGGAATGCAAGAAACCATAGCCATACACCGGGCTCTTCCAATCCATTGCGTATCGTTTGAAATGAACACTCAAAAATCAATATCATTGAAAAAGTTGGATCCACTATTAAAGATAAGAAAGAAAGCATCGAAAGAAGTGTGGGCACGCACCTAACCATATGTACCAAAGTCTTCAATGCGAGAGACATCACCGGAATTTTGCATACCTGTTAATAAGATGTTACTTTCTAGCACAATAAGTTGCCAAATTGATCAAAGATAATATTCACAAGAGATTCATTTGTCATACATGTGTGTTTTGATATTGACTTTGCAATGAAAAGAGATTGCTTGTATTGAGTAAAGTATGTGTTTGGGCTATTATTGGGAACAAATATTGAGTATTCAGCTCGTGGGCTGTGAAAATTAAGCAAATGCAACCGATTTGTTCAAGAAAATAATAGTACATGAGAAGGTTAGCCAGCGTCTACTTCATTTTCTTGCGAACTTCGTAGAAATAGCTAAGGATCACAACAGCCGCAGCAACTGCAACTCCAGCTGCACTTTGTGCCAGCACAGTGGTATCCTTTACCTTGAACCCAGAAGAGTCTTGGGTGAACCCCAGTTCTGAAAGCTTCTTATGCGAAGCCGCGTAGTCTCTAAAGAATGCTTCTTCGTCCTGAGAAACAATAAAAATTGAACAAAAAGAAATCACGTATCATATTATATCCCCAGAGTTAAGCAAGCACGCTGAAGTCACCCCACACTCCATGAATCTAACTATGACACCAATCTGAATCTCGTGTATTATTTATTGATGATTCTAGTTCGAGGTGCAAATCAAGGTATAGATTTACCCTTGCGATTCCCAATCCCAAGGGGGGGCAAAGAACAATAAGGATGCTAGTTGGTGAATAGAAGCTTGAAAAGGGCCAGAAAGCCCAATTTAGGATAAGATTAGATTGGGGTCCAAACTAACCCTGAACAATGTAATTCATTGTTGTTCAAAAAAACCACTTTCGAACCGTTATCCATCACTTAAAAAAGATCTATCAAAAGGAAAATAAAATGCATAAAACTAGGTTTCAAGATGGTCGAGCCAATAGTTTTATCCAGACCCAACCTGCATTGAAAAATCAAAGCATGTTGAAAGGGGATCGGAAATGTTTTGACGAGCCATTCATGCAACAAGTCACTTGGTAAAAATGAAAGCCCACATTACCTTAGCATACAGCTCAACATAAGGACGGAACGCAGGGTCATCCAACAAAGCAGTGTCCGTTGGAAGTTTCAATAACCCGTCTGTCTCCCCTTTCAACAGTTCCCTAGTACCGCCAGTGAGTGAAAGATTAGTTAATTTCATAATCTCTACACAGATAAATGGTAGTATGCTGAGCTTGCTTTAAAACTTACACAAAGTACGAGTTATCAAACTTTAGAGGTTCCTGAGTCCAGGGCCCTTCAAAACCAGATCTGTCTGGATGTGCCCTTCCCTAAACAGAACAATATCCGCCAAAAGAATTACAGATTTGAGCATATGTAGCTTATCAGATCTACGTAGAACATCAGAAACAGTTCTACAGAATTACCAGAGTATGACCTCCAGAAAGTGCCACGATATCTTTATCAGACAGACCCATCCGATAAAAGATGTCCCTCAAATGTGGTGAACCTGCCATGGTTCATAAATGAATAGTGAAAATACAAGTCCTTTCAAAGTTCCCTATTTAAACATATGAACTTTCAACAGGTATGCATAGCCAACCCACAGGCACTCTTCTAAGGATCCATGTGATCAGATTCCAAAGAACAAACAAAAATCATTGATATGTCTATAATGTGAAAAGGTCCCCATGAAACTTCTCAGTTCTGCATAAATATTCATCTTTGATTAGCTTCCCCTAAGCTCTGTGGCGAAGCTAGAAGTATTTATTAAGGTGGGGAAATTTTTTTCACGGGTAAGAATTATTAAGAAAATTATGGGGGCAACTAATGTATTTTTATTTAAAACTATCATTAAAAATTGAAAGGTACAATGATTAAAATGGGAAGTATAAAAATTTAAAGGGGTTTCATAGTTAAGAATTAGGAAAATTATGTTGGGCGACTAATGTATTTTTACTTAAAATTATCATAACAAATTGAAAGTATAAGGACTAAAGAGATCAGATTGACAAATTAAGGGGTGCAATTGCCCCCCTTCCCTAATGTGTAGCTTCGCCCCTTCCGATGCTGAAAGTCTGAATAAACAGCCCATATGAAGATCAAACAACATCAATTTTTTATCCATAGAACAGCTGAAAATGACAACCTATACACATATTTCTTACAAAGAAATCAGCACGAATCTATGCATGTTGTGAGATCAGTATGACTGCTCTATCAGCAGAACCAACACAAGTAAAGATCATCGCATGAATTGAGATATGAGAACCCGACACTCCTCCACGTTAAACCACCTACTAATGGTAGAACTCTATGGATTTAGGAGTAATTTCATGAGACAGAACATACAAAAGGTTCTGAAACCAACAAACAAGCAATTATAAGTGATTCAACTACAAATAATCTTGCCTGAAAATCTAGTGTGTATCTTCATGTGCAATGCTTAGAGTAAACAAATGCATTGGGTCCCCAAAATGAACTTGCTTTGCATTTTGTGTGACGGTTCTGCCTCTTAGCCAAACACCATAACAATTTACATTCCTGGCTAACATTTCAACTTGTGTTCAACACAATACCATGTTAAGGATAGAACTTTCAGGTCCACATGGAACACAAGTTCTCGAAAATTGGAAAACTACATTGTTGAAATAGAAATTCAAATGACTGGGAAGACCACTTGAAGACAGCTAAATTCAATGGATAATTATAGCCAGCGAAACTAGTCTGCTGCGCATCAGTCCTGTACAGGGCATACCTCCTTAACTATTAGTTCTCTTGATACTGTAAACATGCAATGGATGGCTTATTTACAGAATGACAAAGACACAACAAAACACATAAATCCACCTTCCCTTTGAATCAGGTTTAGCTAAATTTATGGCATTAGAAGAAAGCAAACAATGATTTGAGAATTTCCAGCCCCTGAAATAAATTAAAGAAGTTCCATGATAATTAAAATACTGAAAATACCTAGTTTAGCATTTGGAAGTCGCCCTTCCTTGGGACAAATATTTGAATCCTAAGAGATGGGACATATAGTCAGCAATGTTATGAACTCATAATCACCTATATTGCCGAGAAATGCCACAATCACATACCCTTCTACCAGGAAAAAAATCAATGGTTGGACCCCCAGTGACCTCCACTGCAACAACACCTGCAAGCTGAACATGAAAGTTGTTGACTATGAATCAAATTGCTCGGAAACCCAACAATTATACTCAAAATATTCAAATATTTCATATTCAAACCACCACTCATTGTATATCAACAACAACTCTCATTTTGAACTGAATGTACCGACTGATGTAACAATCATGGAATTTAAGGTTTGCTGGTGTGTTCATAGTTTGGCAAATATAATTGTGTATCCTGCCAAGTATCAGAGCTGCAACCATGAATCCATGATAGTACATCTGACAGTGTCCACCTACCAATATCCTTCAACAAATTCCTCCTATATATGTAGGATAAAATACTAGAAGAAAATCTCTCCAAATTCTTCCCTGCAAAGCTTAGAAAACTATTCATCAATTAAAAGGACACCGTTGGTATCAATATTCGTGAGCGCTCGATACCAACATGGATGACAATGAGACAGGAACACTATACTTGCATTAATAAAACTCGTCATTTCATTGCAATTAACGTAAAATTATTGAGAAAATAGACTAGACAGGTCAGGCAGACACATTTTAAAACTTCAAGCCTTGTGATTTAGCCGTGCCAGTGGTTGTAACATCCTTAGAACTTACATCCCTATCCACGAACTATATAATTAGTTTTTCCATTCCCCAGGAAAATGAGCGTGCGTTCCTGGACACGTGTGTCGTGTGTGATCCTTGGAATATTCCATACATATTCCACCTCTCCACTCACCCACACGAAAATCGCTACTTCATTTACATTATAATCACAAGTTTTTCTATTACATATCCACATATGTTATTTTTTGACAAGAAAATCAAGATAAATGTTAATTATTAACTACCAAATCTGTGAAACAACATATTAAATAGACATAAAAATGGAAAATACTACTATTAATTAAAAAGTTATTTAATTATCTGCATCATTAATTATACAATTCATCAATTAATCAATGAAAATCACCTGGTATAAATCCGCATAAGTAATCTTCGGATGTTTCGCCTTCACTCCCTCTAAAAAATTAAAAAATCATAATCATAATCAAACATTGAAAAAAAATCAACAAATCAAGTAAGTTACATTTCAGTGGAACTAACTAACCGCAAAAATCGATAGCGATTTTCAAGCCACTATTAGAACCATGAGAGTACTCTTCTTCATTCCTTATCGAACCATTAGCTCCTCCTGTTTTCGAGTTCTTATCATACGTTCCTGCATCATGCCACCTTCAAAAAAACCATAACCGCAAAATAAAAATATCAATCGAAACAGAAAGATTCAAACAAAGACAGTGAGTGGTTAGTTAGTTGGCTAGTTACGCTAAGCGAAGCATGATAGGAGCGCAGTTTTTGTAAGCGATGAGAGCACGGAGATCGCGACGTGCCTTGTCGATCTCTTTCAGGTACTCTGTGTCAACGACCGGTAACGCCATCGAAACTCTCTCTCTCTATGACTCCAACAAACTTGAAGAAGGAAAGAGCGAAATGGAGAGGACTGGCCTTTAAAATGAAATGAGAGCTTTAAATTTTGGATAAACTGGCAAGTTTGGATTTTGCGTGGGTGGGATCAGTGGTAATCTTGCTGAGATTGCTACGTGGCAGCTAGCTTGAGGGTCGATGTTTTATATGCTTTTTTTACATTTTTTTTTTTTTTTCAACTCGTGTAAGACCCTGTATATGCTTCAAGACCATATTTACGAGAGCCGGTCCAAAACCTGAGTTGTTAGGGTTGTTTGGATCAATTCTCAGGTCTGTGAGCTAACATGAATTTATTGTAAAACAAATATTATTTTAAAATAAATTCATGTTAACTTATTGAAATAACTTCAATTTAGGTGTTATATATATATATGCATTATATTTTTTTGAAAAAAAATTTAAAAATTAAAAAAATATTATTTTAAAAAAATCTTTAATGAACTTACAAATCTTATATTGAATTAATCAAGTCGATTCAATATATTACCGTCAACTATCAAATGGATTGGAAAATAAACTTGACTCAGGTGAAGTTTCTATACGGTAATATGCGGCTTGATAACTATCATCGTTACCATTTTTGCATGTAAAAACTAACTTATCACTTGAAAAGTAAACTTGCAGAACAATGGCACAGACTTAGTTGCGAACCCTTCCCACCAGCCATAACTCCCCACCATGCATCAATGAAGACCCAATTTCAATAGCATATCCGTTTGTCCATTCAGAGGAGGGGATGGTCGAATTTTCCAAGTTTATGAGCAATAGCCAGTTCGAAAGAAGGGATTCTTTCCTCAAGATTGCCATGCTCATCTTCATCCTGCACACCTCGTATCTTCATACTGGATTTTCATCTGTTTTCAAGACACCAGCAGCAGTGTGCACCTGAACTAGAAGCCTCGCAACCTCTGTCTCGGAACAATAGTTCAATCTTTTCAGCAACCTTGAATAGTGGGCTCTACCATTGTGAGAGTCCACATGCTTGAGGAGAACCAATCTTTTGCTTGACAAATCATATCTTAAAATCGTTATAAAGGCGCAAAATCCTAATGCCTACCAGAGTTTTCAACTCCTGAATTTGTCAAACACACTGCCACTTCTGGTCCCCTTGGCTCCCAGCTTTCTGTTCTCACTTGGACTTGGTTCTTCATCTAACGAAATAGTCCACAGGCTACCCTGTCAGGTCCTGAAAAGGCTCAGGAATTCAAACAGGAGAGAATAGATTGCTTAAAGCAGCCGTGGAACCTACTCAAATCAAAGGGCTTTACTTTGTTGCTTCTGTACTGCCTAAATCAGAAATGTATTCTGATTGATAAAGCATCAGGAAAAGCAGCCAAACATTACTCATAATGTTCTTGAGTTAAGAGTGTGACAAGACCATCAACACCCGAGGAATACATCTCCAATGCTTATGCAGCCGAATCCAAGATACAGTCACGGGAAACCCGAACATTCTAGCACTGTAGTCTTCCAACCCTCACCTCTCTCTCTCTCTCTCTCTCTCTCTCTCTCTCTCTCTCTCTCTCTCTCTCTCTCTCTCTCTCTCTCTCTCTCTCTCTCTCATTCGCTGATCCATCAAGATCAGCACCTGTCTGCTGCTGGAGACGGTACAATTCACGGGGCAATCCAAAAGCAGTTGAATAGAATTACTGTCACCGTCTCAAAAGGGAACCATAATAGACATGCTCTCGTTAAATGACAACACCATGATGGAAGGCTCTCAATGCACAACACAAGGGTGTCCTGAATTTGTATTTATATTAAAAAGCGGGTAGCTTTTGTGTTTCTCTTACACCTGAGAAAAAAAACTCGATTCAATACACCCAAATGCATCTTCATCGATTACATTCACATTCAAGTGTCTTCTCTCGACTCTCTTCATTTTCTGAAAAAGCCTCTTTATCATTTTCTTTAATATTTCATGAGACACGATCCATCAGTTATGTTCTAAATGAGTCTAATGGCCTGGATGTACCATGGAATTGCCATCTTAGTTGACCGCCAAGCATACATTGCCAAATAGCTTCTCTACCTACACAGCAACGATGATGATTTGTTTTGTGAATTTGATTTTTCATTCAACTGTATTACCTTAACTTGGTTTTATATACTGAAACAGATAAGGCTACCTCATTTTTTATAGCACTAGATTTTGAATCCCGTATAAGCCCATGAATAGTTTCTTTAATTGCAATCAATGTACATAAGCAACATAAAGAATTTTGCTGAAACAAGGAATTTCGAGGCTTGAGAACAAAGAAAAACAAAAGAGAGGACAATCGATAGGCTTATGAAGCTGGTCTCCACTGCAGCTCAATCTGAATCTTTCCATTCTTCGAGTCTATAAGGTGATACTTCTCGTTGATTCTTCTGTTGCTAACAACATCTGAGAGATTGATCTCCACGTAACCAAGTGATTCCTGGTTAAAGAACAAGCAAACAACATGAAATTCTTCAACCCTCTTCTGGATGCTAGACACTCTAAAAGCTAGCGCTGATTAAAAACCAGAACAATAACATTCAGAGAATGATTTTTGAATTCCAATTCATCGCTGAACTGGATTGTCTGCTTAGTCAAGCTTTCATATTTTATTCAACCACAGGTGGTAATATCGGGAAAAACTTCCCAGAAAACATCCTTCCAACTTCACAAGCATGAGAATAAAGCACTATGACTTCCTTTTTTGTTTCCTTGGGATTATTTTCTCAAAAATGGTAAGTGTATGATGATCAATCAAATTCTACAGAGCATTAAGTCGTAAGCATCAAGCCATGACAGAATTTATGACAAATACCCACTGGATTTCTGTTTCCCCAGGTATCCGAGCCTTATGACAAAACCTTATCTATGGTGAGGATTTTTTGTGTAGAGATGGTGCTACCCAAGCAAACCATCTTCACAAGCAAAATGACTATGATTACTTTAGTAGCATACGCTTCTCATACTTTATTATCTTTACACGGGGTTAGTTAAAAAGAAATTATACAATCTGTACCTTTGGATGCAGCAGGCCAATCCTGGATGAGGTGCTAACAACTTCCACATGTAGCTTCGCATTAACGGGGGGCTCCTCCAGTGTAAACTGGAATTCCTCCTCCCATCTAGGATCCCTGTTCTTCTTTACACGCTGTATGAAGAAAATATGAAACTTTTAATCCTAGGCCTGTAAATGTTAGCTTCAAATTAAATTCATTGATTATCTGCCTGCCACCAGTCCCAGGTTTTTGTTTCAGAACAGATCAGTGTCCCACCCATCACCAACAGTAGACATTTCTGAACATTAACTTGCATGAAGAAATGGACATTGCTGAGAGGAAAGAATGAATTCCATTGACAGGCAAGAAGACTATTCACTCCACATGACCACCAATGCCACTTGAAGTAAACAAAATATAAACTAGAAGCAAAGTTCTAGAAAAATGAGTTCAACATGTTTCTCCCATGAATTTCAGAAAGAGCTTTTCAGATTAATCAAGTGCAAATAAAAATGCAAAGAAGGCTAACAGACGTACACAGATATGCTATATTCTAATGCAAGTTTACATGTGTAAATTATATACCTTGGTCTTCATCTCCTCCCCTCTAAAAAGAAGGCGTACGTATGGATTAGTGTGATGCTTTCCTTCAACATCTTGAGCTTCATGAATCGTTACAACAAGCAGACCTCCACCAGCAGGGGTCCCTTCAGGAGCCTTCTGTTCCACCTCATCTTTAAAACTTTTGTTCAAATCGTCCTCTTTGAAGGGTTTATATGTCAATTCCACCATAAGCTGCCCTCGTGACTTTTCATTCTGAGGATCATTCAAGTCCATATTTTTAAGGAGGTCGAGAGTCATGACTTTTGGTTCCTCTGGTGTGAGATCTTTCAGTGGCACTACATTCATACCCATCCTGTCATGTTTGCCAACCTAAAGGAAAGAGAATGGAGCAGCTTGAAATACAGAACAGAGAACAGAAAGCTACTTAAAAGCAAATGGAGATTTTTTTACCTGCTCCCAGTCAAAAACACGAAGCTCTAAAGCCTGAGACTCTGGATCTTTAACAACCAAATTGAAATCCTCATTCCATTCAGGGTTCAAGTTCTTGTGCTTCACAGTAGTCTTTTTGGCTGGAAGCTTATCTTCAGTCAGCTTTATTTTCACATAAGGGTCTGATGCTCCCATCAGATCTTTCTTCTTCAGCTTCATTGCCCTCAGAACCTTCACTTTGAGAATTCCCACAGGCCTCTTCATGGCACTGGATTTTTCATTCAAATTGATAGGCCAAAACATGAGGGTAATTAGCATAAAAAACTTTCACGACTTGCAGCAAACTTTAAGTCATCACAACTAACTTATTTTCAGAATATGACAAAAACTTACTTTGCAGGATCCAAGATGGGTACTTCCAGGGTTTTAGGCCATAGATACATGTTTGCAACCTGTTCTTTAATAATCTCCTGCAGCAAAAACCAATTTACTACTACTAAAATCATGGACCATAAAAACATTAAACAGATAATATGTAACATCAAAACTCATTGCTTTCAAAATTTTAGCAACTAAAACTTTCAAATATTTACACCACTGTTCATAGAAACCACTCTTGGAAAAAATTGAGGTTTCCTCCTTAAACAAGCAGAGCAGATTTGTAGTAAAACAATGAAGCATCCACAAGGGGAACTCACAGGAGAGGAGAGGACAGACACTGAATTAGATCAATGTATTCTCATAATCAGAACTCAGTGAGGCACACAATAATCAAACATATTCAACAACTTAGGTGCTGGTAGTCTAGAAAACTTTTGGCGAAGTAACAAGACGGGTTCAATATTCAAATAACCAGTGGCCCATCCAGCCCTGAAAATAATGTTCTGAATCAACAATGCTTTATGCCAACCAGGGCAACGTGGAAAAAGATGTAAAGGGAGTAGGACAAGATAGAAACATGTAGTACTGTACCTGGACGACCCTGTAAAGGCCAGGTATTGACATTAGATCAGCCCCCAAGAGCTTGAGCCCAAAGTCAACATGTGGCTGCAAAATAAGACACGAGAGAGACGAAAATAATCACATTTAAAACCACTGATATGCATGTATTCTCTGTGGAAGTATATGAATGAGAATAGACCCAAGCTTGAAGTTCTCTTACAATAGACCATCCCTCAAAATTTAGTAAAGGAATCATATAACAAAACAAATATCAGTATAGGAAGTTTACTCGGAAACTTATGCTCAGCCTTAAGATAAAACTGTGTCAAACTGTATTTGCATTAACTGGTCAATTCCCGTAATCTAACAGAAATGTGAAATCTTAAAAGAGCTGTAAGAACCAAGAACAATGGTGGGACATAGAAGTTCCTGTATGAGAATTCACAAAATCATTTTTCCTAAGACATTATCTGTACTCAATAATTTGCACCTACCTATATCTTCTGGTTTCTATTCTGTATGCAAGGATAAATGCTGGCCAAGTTAGTCCTAGAGGTCATATGTCACTGGTGAAACTTAAAAAAGGGTACAGTAGTAAGTATCCATGAAAAATCAGATGCGAATGCCTAACACCAACCTTTCAAGTTTGACCAGAGCAGAAAAAATAAACACCAACCTTCTCCATGAGAGACACATAGATGTTGGCAAAACAAGGAAAACTAGGAACCAAGGGCTTCAAAGTTATGCGTGGTGAAGCAAAAACTTGTAAATCAACCACCTGAAATTATCCAAAAAGTAAGAAAACAGAATTTCTTAAATCCAAGTCATCAACAGAACAACCTCCTTCTGAACAGGAATCCAATTACCTGGGCAGTTGCTTTCAACCCAAATGCTTTAACAGCAACAGTGACATTAGGATTTCCAGCCCATTTGATGCATGGTTCCATTATCAACTCCTTCTCATCAGTGACATAAACTTTCATACCTGATGAGAACAATATTTGAAGAAATTATAATAAGTCAAAGAAATTGGACAGAACCCCTCTCTACATATTCTAAAGCCATCTCCAAAGCACAGTTTCCTTCTCCCTTGCAAAATTTTAAAGATTCATCACGAAATGGCATGAGAATCTACTTCTATGCTAATATGGAGTGTGGAAGCTTCTGAATGCGCCTTCGGAATTTGAAGAGATTGTGAAATGAAAGTGTATGAAGAAAAAAGATAACTGCCCGTGACAAGGGTACAAAATTATGCAGCAGCAAAACGTTAACAACTGAATTCTCCTAGAACCTAGAAAACAGTCTTAAACATCGACTGCCAAAATTTCTAAACCTATTAGACAGAAATCCCTCTGTCTATACAGTCTAGAGTCATTTTCAAAGCACACTCTCTTTTCCCTTTGCATGATCTTAGAGATTCATCACAAAATGACACAACAAGATAACTTCTATTCTAACTCAACGCATAAAACCATATAAATGCATCTTCAAGACTTGTCCTATCAACTACAAAAACAGCTCCCTACTGACCGTGAAAAGTTGGCGGTAGGGTTCCAAGTGTAAGAGTTTCAAACTCAACCGCATCAATTTTGTATTTCGGAATCTCCTCAGCAATTATCGGCGTCGCAATATTCTTCACAGTCTTACAAATGGCCTGCACAAAAACAGAACCAAAATAGTTAAAAAGACAATCACTAAAAAGAAAACAAGAACCAGCCATAGAAATCAAACCTTGTCGAGGTAAGGCCACATAAGTTGAATAAACCTGTTTAGCCAATCAATCTACAAACACAAAACCACCTTTACTAAAAAAACAAAATGCAGTTTGTTCTTGTAAATTAAATCCACAAATGCTATTCACTTACGCGATCATAGTCTGGATTTTTCACCCATAGCGGTATTTCTGGAAGAATCCGTTGCAAAGTTTCGGAGTCTTGCTCTGCCAATGGCCGAACCTCGGGATCCTTAAAAAAAATCAAAATCTAAGCAAATTAATTTCAGCAACCTCAATAAATGCAAAAAGATTAAGAGATAGTAAAAATTCGTTTTACCTTGACATCGGTGGGTTGGAAGTAGATAAAGAGGTAATAACCGATGGTGAGACCCGTGGAAACTCCAACACCAAATCCACAAAACCCTGATATTGTGCTAAGAAACCCCATTTTTTTCTAAGTAAACAAACAGACCTTAAATATCTTCTTCACGAGAGTATTTTAAATCAGAGAATTTGCAAGGATAATTAAAAAAATTTCCATAAAGCGTCTTCTCGATTTCTCGGATCAGACACTAATTACCATGCATAATAATGATTATCAATCAAATGACTGATCTGTCCTTGATTCGTTGCTATGAGAACCTCGGGAAGAAGATTTGAAGGTGAAGAATAATGCGGAAGTGGCGGAGAGCGCAAGCATGACAAAAGAAACAAGAGGGAAAAAGAATAACTTCGGAAGTGGCGGAGAGCGCAAGCATGATTACAGAAACAAGAGGGAAAAAACTAAGTTTCTTTAGTCCTTGTAGATCAAAACGTATTCAATCTGAACTCTTTTAGCTTGAACTTTCCTATTATTAATCCTATACTTTCCAAAACGTTCCCGTAAGATTACTTACCAGTAAACAGCTAATGGAAATTAATGAAGGGGTGGCTTTTTAAAATATTTGGAGTAGTTTCATTAAAAAAAATATTTATTTCTTGGCTAGTTTTAGGGATATTTATAATATTACTTAGCATTATCAATTAAATAAAGTTTTTAATTTTAAACAGTGCGTTATTACATGTTAATCTTTCCATGGTTGTAATATAATCATGATTTTTTATAGCATATATGTCATTGTAATTTAGCATGATTTTAAAACATCCTTGGCATTACTAGCATTTTTTCAAGATTCTTTCTTTAATTTTTTTAGAAAAAATACAATATAATATTATAGAAGTTTGAAGCAAAAATACATACAAAAACACATACAAAAAATAAAGAGATGGGAAATAAAAATAAATAAATATATGTGCACTCGCGCGGGGAAGGTAGTCTTGTTTAAAATGGAATTAGGAATAAAAGTGATCATGGCAAGATTGTTAACGCTCTCTAGTCAAAATATTTAAATAGAAATCTATTTAAATATATATATATATATATAGATACACACACGCGGACACTTCATCAATCTACACGGCTGGCTACTTGAGAATTTGGGCAAACTCTAACTTCGAGCGAAATTATAAGGTTAACGTTGGAAGATACTGAACTATGGGTACTAAAGTAGATTGTTCCTCTTGTCTATAGAAATTAAAGGTATAGTTTATACTTTTTCTCAAAAAAAGGAAAAAGATTTATATATTAAAATGAAAACGGAACGTGATGGGCGGCTCCGAGGAGTCGTATTGATAAAGCCAAGCACGTTATTCTCTGTCTCGGATTCGAGGCACTTGGCAGTGCCCCATTGCGTCCAGCGGGATCGGACACGTGGGTTGATCACAGATTAGATCTTGAGGATAAGACAATCTTAACTTTCGATTCTGACATGCCGATTGAGCGAGAGGGCGTTCTTGCATGTTTCGAGGTACCAGACTGCGGTGTTTTTTTCATTTCCAGACTCTTCTCTCCTTGGATTTTTGTTTTTTTTAGACATTTCGTGCTAGCCATGTTATAAGTTGGCTGGTGCAAATCAACAGGCAAGCATCAAATATACACGTCTAGGTACATTTTTTGTTTTTTTTTTTCGTGACTTGTTATGTTTTAAAATATAAGATTAAAGAGTGGATTTTTAAAAGTTTTAAATATAAAATATTCACAGCCATGAAAAATACTAACCATGTACCAGTAAATAGTTTTCCTTGCACTTCATTGGGACCTATAAAAAATAATTGAAATTATAATATAAAATTGAAACTCATCTCACATGGAATGAGAATTGGTGTCATGAATTACATATTGTACTGTATTTTCAAATAAATGAAAAAATCATTATGCTAGTATTATATATATAAATTGTTTAAATTGTTGATCACAATAGATATTATATTCAAAGAATCAGAGGCATTATCTTTTCAAGTTTTTATTTTAAAAGCTCTTGGCACGTATTAAATCAAAACATGTTTATATGATTTAAGATTGATAGGTCTGATATAATTATTAGACTAAAAACTTCTAAATCTAATATAATTACTAGATCCAATACAATACACTTACAGTATTTTTTATATTTTTTAGAAAGATTGTATCTACAAAAAATATTATTAACCTATTGCGAATTACAGGCTAATAAAACGAGTGTCTTACTTTGAGTACTGTGTTCAATTTTAATAATGAAGTCGCTTGAATCCCTTCAAACATTTGAAGAATCCTGGCAAAAAACAAAAGAAGAAGAAGGAAGGAAAAGAAAAGAAAGAAAAAGGGCCCTAGAAACTAATTGATTACTTTGGTCATTCAACAATGAAAAATATTATTAATCTATTGCGAAGTACGAGCCAATAAAACGCGTTTAATTTTGAGTATTGTGTTTGATTTTAATAACGAAGTCACTTGAATCCCTTCAAATATTTGAAAAATCTTGATAGAAAACAGAAGAAGAGGAGGGAAAAGATAAAAAAAAAAAGGGGGCTCGAGAAACTAATTGATTATTTGGTCATTCAACAGTGACAATTTATTATGCTGGAAAATCCAAAATGTCAACTTCTTTTCAATACCGTAGCTTTAGGTTTTTTATATAATTTTTTTAATTATTTTTTTTTCGTTGGATTTTATATGTAATTATATTTTAAATTTTGATTTTGTAAAAATTATAATAATATGTTTTTTATTCATGAAAAAATATTTTTTATTTATTTTACGTACAAAAATTCATCTTATGCTCTTTTAACTAGGTATATATTTTAAAATTTTATTTTTTTCAAAACTGTAATTAAAAATACTTTTTTTTTAAATCTTCTTTTTGTAAACCGCAATCACAGAAGATATTAAGATGCCGAGCACACTTCTGGTTTGATGATGCTGAGCTTTCATGGTTGTGCGGTTTTACCTTGACAATTGTGTTTCTTGGAGCCATCGCTTTGCGCTAACAATCTTTAAACCCCTTGATTTTCTGATATAGACGAGGCCAGCAGAGTAACATATTGATTGGTAAATTAGGCAAATTATAAAATTATGAATGAATAATATTACCCCAGCTTCTTCTTTTCTTTTCTTTTTTTTGTATTTTTTAACTATATCATTTTATCTGGTTATTTTAAAACTCGAAGTTTCATGAAGATCAGATATTCTGTTGTTTTCTTTAGTGCCTTTTAACTTAATAATCCAAGAATGCATGGAATTATTTTAGACAGTTCAGAGATAAAAGAAAACTGGCATACCATAGTCAATGATAATTAATGGTTCTGGTAATTTTCTTAAAATTTCTATATATATTTTTTTATAAAAGGATTAATAATAATAGGATGGAAAGAGGATAACACAATGCATGTAGTAGTATCACGTACTGTTTGCATCTACATTTTGTCTAAAATGTCACCAAACGTGTGCATTGCGGACACACACTGTTTCCATGGAGAAGAAAGGGAAATAAAAATAAATAAAAATAAAAAACCAGGATTTGAAAGGCTAAAGATCATCTGAATGGATTCGTAGATATTTATATCTGGCATCTTTGTATTACTGTGAGTCTGTAAACAACCTTTTCCCTTTCCTTTGCCTGGTTGTTTTTATAGTGTCATCGCTTCTTTTAAAAAATATTTTTTTGTTTTAAATTATTTTTAGTATTTTTAAATGATAAGTTAAAGTTAAAACTATTTTTAGAAAAATAAAAAATATTTTTTAAAAATGGTCACCACGATATCTAATATATTATACTTTATAACTCGTATACAATACCTGGAAGGTAGAAAGCCGTGACAAGAATACATGCATTTATAACTTGTAAAGTTGACGAGTACATATCTATCTACGTGAGCGATGCAATATAATCACTAATAGAAATCATTAGTTATTTAACCTGCACTAACTGTTGCCGTTGCCTGTGGTAATGTTTTTATAAGAAAAAATGGAGTATACTGGCTATTTTAACATATTTATTTACATAAAAAAGTTAAAGTGTAAATTAAAAAACTTATTCAGCGTTAAATAAAAAAAATCATCTGTATAATATCAAAAAATTTATTGTAAATAACTAAATCATATTATTTTTTTTAGATTAACTTGGTTGTCCGGGCCAGCCTACGTGCATCACGACTAATTCCATGGGTCCTGAAATTAACGACTATGTAAGCCTCCAATTACCATCATATGAGCAACCAAGAATTTAAAGATAAGCTTTCCGGTCCTCGTTTTCTTTATTCGGTTATGTTGTCATTATCCATCCCCCTTTCAAGTTACATAAACCCGGGCACATGGTAACGGATGGAGTCAAAAGTGCTAATAATTCAAGCAACTAGTGGTTTTGTGTCTTTTTTTTTATTTTTTATTTGAGAAAATTTATTTTTTAGAAAATATATTTTATGAATCTAGATGCGCAAGTAAAACTCTAGTTGTTCCAGACTCTTATAAGAGATGCACGTCCTAACTCGAACTTAAGACCTGTTGTGTAAATTTCAAATCCTCGTTGAGGACATCTTTATCACATTATCATTCATCATGTTTTTAAAATGAAAATGTAAGAGAATTTTTTAAAAATTTTCTTGCCATTATTACATCAAACAATTAAAAAAATATTTTAAAAAGTATAAATTTAATATTTTTTCTATTATAAATCTAGTCACAGAAAAAATACTACGGCATTTAGTTGGGTGGTTGTTTTTTATTTTGAAAATGAAAAATATATGGCATGGTAATACCATGTATAGCATTACTGTAAAAAACATTAATGAAAAATATATGAAAATAATATATATTTATTACTTTTAATATTACTTTATTAAAATCATTAAAAAAAAAGTTGGGCCAATAACATACACTTGGTTACGTATCACTTCCAATTAACCATCTCCTTGTCTCGTCTGCTACGGCATTTTAAGTTGGGTGGTTGTTTTTGATTTTGAAAATGAAAGATACGATGTTGCTGGACGTGCTTTATTTTTTTTTTAGATTAGTGTGGGTGTCCGGGCTAGCTTGCGCGCACCACGACTAATTCCACGGGCCCTGAAATTAATGACCATGTAAGCCTCTAGTGGTCATCATACGAGTAGCCAAGGACTCGAACCTGAGACCACAGAGGGAGCAAATCTCTTAGTCCCAAGTCTTTATCACTTGATCACCATCTAGATGATTGCTGGACGTGCTTTATTGCACATGTAGGTGGTCTCACCTTTTTTTATATATGTATGAAGTTTTATTACAAGTCGGTCGAACATTAATTTTTCCAACATGGTTTAGATAAATTTGTTCACAATTGTCGTATAATTGCTATTTAAAGTAGTAACTACAGGAAGTAACCATGTAGAGTGATATTTACTCTTTAAATACTTGCAATGAGGAAAGAAATATTGTGATTTAGTATATTATCTAGGTTCGTGATGTCACTTTTCCGGAGTTGTTTTTGCAATACCGTGCTATTTTTTTTCCAGTAATTTCTTGAATATTTATGCAATTTAATCATCTAATAGTTTTTTAAATTGATTTTGGTGTTTTCATGCTGTGTATTTATTTTTTCCTGTAAGTGTATGATTTTTTTCCTGAGAAGCAAGTTTTTTTGTCATTTTTTTTAATGTGTTGTCAAAGTGTTTGTTTTTGTGTTGATATTTATTATTTTTTTCAAAGTGATTTTTTGTTCTGTTTCTATACTCCTTGACATTTAATTTATATTCGTTTTCCCATGCTATTTTTTAAGACCAAGGTCCATGAATATTTTCCTGCCTGCTTGAATTTTATTCGTAATTCTATTATTTTTTATTTTTATAGATGCTATATATATCTTACTAGTTACGTAACTTATACTCTATCGCATTATATGTTAATGTATTTTTATTTTTATGAAAAAAATATATATGAAAGTTTTTTAATATATTTGTATGGTTTAAAAAAATTTATATACACATGTAATCAAATAAACTGAGAACTATATGTCCTGATAAATAAATAAAAAGAAATCAATAACATCTAAGAACAAACTTTAAAACCCGAGAAATAAATATAAATCAAAATATTTAATATCGCGAGATAGAACATTTACTCAAGCATGTTTAGTAATTTTTGTTTCTTAAAACAATTTTTTATTTAATCAAATAATAATCAAAATAGACAAACATGTTGAATTGATTAAATAAATTAAAAAGAAAAGGATGAATAGTATATAAGACTACACGTATTAGATATATCATTTGAAAACAAATAATTTTTATTTGAAAAAACATAAGTCATCTATATAAAATATAAGAAAAAATGATAAATGAGTTAAAAAAACCTCATTAAAAATTAAATGCACAACCAAAAACTCATAATTATTTAAAAGAAAATCTATAAACAAAGTAAAAGAGAGGATGATTATTAATATAAATATATATAAAAAAGAATTAATTGAAGTGAAAAAAAAGGGTTGGACATTATTAAGTCTGGCAAGCAAGAGCAGCCCACTTTGACCCATTTCATTAAGGTATAAGTCTGTGTGACCAAGCTACTTTTAAAAAAAAAAGCACTTGGACGAATGACTTGTCATCCATTACTTTTTTAGGAAGAAAATAAACAATAAGTTGTTTATTTTTTTTAGATTTTGGTCATCATCGCGGTTTGTGTTATATATATATATATAAAAAAATTATTTTTCAGTCTGCTTTTAACCTAAAATATCTTAGAAATTATAATAAATTTATTCATAACTTCAAGAAATAAAAATATAAAAAATCAAAATCAACCTAAAATAAAAAATCAACTCAAGATCATATATGTTTTTTTCATGAAATCTTAAGGTGTAACACACATAATATGAACTCCCCTTATTTAATAAAATATTTTGATACAAATACCTACTATTCTAGTGGTTTAAATTGATGTCAGTGATATGTTTTTACCTATACCACTAAAAATTCACGATCTTTATTTTTTCTCTCAGTTAGGAACCAAAAAACAACAAAAACAAACTATTATATCAAAATAGAACTAAAATAATTTTGATGGACTAAAGTTGTATAATTTGCATGATTGTTTAAGTTGGAGAACCAGAGTGTAATTTTTGGAAATTTAGGGCACACTGCTCATGCTTGCCACGTTTTTCATGCAGTCCGATATTTTTTAATCCTGTTTTTTAACAAAATTTAAAATTATTTTTTTAAATAGAATTAAACTGCAAAAAAATAAGTTTAAAGATTAAATTAAAAAAATACAAAAATTTGCATGGTAATAAATAGTTAAAAACATATAGTAAAAATCCCTCACAGTTCAGCGTATAAAGCAATCACTTATCGATGATGTTAGTGCCTTTTTTCTATATTAAATATACTGAATAAATTTATTTTAATTTAATTATATGATCACTGAAGTCACCAAGTATATCTAGAGGAACAAAACTTGTTTTGAAGTGTTGTTGTGGTTATTTTTTAAAGTGGTTTTTATTCAAAAATACATCAAAATAATATTTTTTTTATTTTTAAAAAATTATTTTTGATATTATCATATTTAAATAATTTAAAAATATTAATTTATAATAAATAAAAATAATAATTTTAATAAAAAATAATTTTAAAACGTAAATATAAACATGTCTAACTCTAAATTTTTCAATGCCTATTTTCTACATAAAACCAAACGAGCCTCGAGACCACAAAATTCACCAAGAGAGCGAGACCAACTTATTTGCCTGACGGGCAACGCTTGGGCCAGGCCATACCCTGCATTGAATCATGAAATGGGTTTCATAAAAGGAGGCTCGTCCTTAAGCAATTCAAGAGCCTGGTCCCTGTACATAGCAATGCTTCCCATAATGAGCCAGCGGCTCCACACAACACATCGGCCTGCCTCAAAATCAGGTCTTTCACTGGCATGCAAATCAAATATACCTGGTTTTTTTTTTCGTGCTATTAAAATATTTTTTAAATTTTAATTAATTATTTTAGTTTTTTTTTTGCGTGTTATATCAAAAATAATTATTTTCTATAAAATAACATTTTAATATTTTTAAACGAAAACAATACTTTAAAAAACAATAATTACTAAATTACCAGATACAAAAAACTGTTACCTGCCTATGTATAAATCCCCTCGTTTTGTCTGGCCATTCTCACCGACCAAGGGTATATCTGAAAATGTGGTACAAAACCGTGTTTTTTAAAATTTTATTTAAAATAATTTTTTACATATTTAAATTATTTTAATATGTTAATATCAAAACAATTTTTAAAAAATTAAAAAAATTATTTTAATATATTTTAAAACAAAAAATACTTTAAACTACCACTATTATTACAATCTTAAACTATAAACATGTGATGCAAGTGAAAAGGTATCCATAATAAATAAAACCAAGGAAGAAAAAATTGTGCCAGGAACAAGTACATGAATTTTTGGTTTAAAAAATTGAATTACACAGCAAAACAGTATCACTTCTAATTAATTGGACTTTCGAGTTTGATTTTGTTTTACATGTATTTACGTATATCAAGTAATAAGTTAAAAAGTGTGGTGATTCATTATTTACCCATAGCCAATGCACCATAGATTACAACAACAATTAAGAATGCATTCCTCTTCTTTCTTTTTTGTTCTCATCTTTTTCTTTTTTTCTTTTTTAATTATTTTTTTGATTTTATTTATTTAATATTAAGCTAGTTAAAAATTTTATTTTATGATTTTTTTCTTTTTAAAATACTGTAAATTACTACAACGTTTTCCTATATAGTTTTTCTATTTTGTAAAATTATTTTTATTGATTTTTTTTATATTTAGCATGTTGAGAATTTAGTTTTGTAATTTTTTAAAAAAACATTGTTGATTACTACAGTGTTCCTCCGTATAATTTTTGTTTTGTTTTTCTTTTTTGATAATCTTTTAAGAAATTATCTTTTTTAATTTTATTTTTTAATATTAAGTTGGTTAAAAATTATAGTTATAATACATGAGAAAAACAACATAACTTTCTTCGCAAATTATTATGAATTGCTATAGTGTTTTTTTCCATATGGTTTTTTTTCAGTTTCTTTTATGTTTTTTTTTATAATATTTTTTTCCAAAAATATCTTTGTTAATTTTATTTTTTTAATGTTAAGTCGGTTAGAATTTAATTTTGTAATAAAACTTAATCATGTGAAGAAAACATTATATATTTTTTCATGAAATACTATAGATTGTCAGAGTGTTTCTTGATATGTTTTTTTTCCTGTGATTTTTTTAAAATTATATTTGTTAATGTTTTTTATTTAATATCGAGCTGATTGATAATTACAATTACAAGTTATCACAAATAAAGCTAAATCATGCGGGGGATCACTGTACCTTTTATCACAAAACACTGTGAATTGATATAATGTCTCCCAACATGATTTTTTTTTTTTTGTTATTTTTTTCTAAAATTATATGAGTTGATTTTATTTTTTTAATATCAAGCTTATTAAGAATTCAACTTTGTAATTTTTTTTCTTTTAAACACTGTGAATTATTATAGTGTTTTCCCATATAATTTTTTTCAAGATTATCTTTGTCGATTTTTTTTTATATTGAGTTGGTTAAAAAATATAATTATAATAAAACTAATTTATATGGAAAAAACGTTGTAACTTTTCTCATAAAACACTGTGAATTGCTACAATATTTATTTAAATGATTTTTTCTAAAATTATCTTTGTAAATTTTATTCCAAAAAACACTACAGTTTTCCTAACAAAACATTATCAATTGTTACAACATTTTTACTCATGAGGCTTTTGCCTTTGAGAATTATCTTTATTGGTTTTTTAATATTAAATTAGTAGAATATTTAGCTTTATAATTTTTTTTGCCATTTATTAACAAAAAAACTAAATCATGTAGCGAAAGTATTATATATTTCTTCACAAAATACTGTAGATCGTTATAAATTATTTTGCTCAGTCTTTAAATTTTTTATCACCAACATAATTTTTTTTTTGTAATGAAATATTAATTCTATCACATTTTTAATTTTTATTACTTATCAAACACTGATTCACAATTATAATATTATTAATATATATTTATTTTACAAATCTACTGTAGCACTCAAGCATGCTATCCTATTAAAACATGAATTGTCGCATTCTAGGGCTTGGTCTAGCGGTGGAAGGGGCTTGTCTCCTTCTACTGCACCTGGGTTCGAGCCCTGACGTGCACGCCTGTCACCCCCGCGGTGCCTTACATGCCTACTGGGTTTGCAGGGTATTCAATGGGTCGTGGGGATTAGTCGTGGTGCGCACAAGCTGGTCCGGACACCCCACGTAAATAAAAAAAAAACATGAATTTTCCAGCTAAATAATCACTCTAAAAACATATAATATTTCGTGATCCAATGGATTTTTATATCCCAAATCAACACTAAACACACATATAATTTATTACATTTACAATTTTCAATACAGATATATTTATTTACTAATATTATTTTCATTAACTTTATTTGGTACATGTAATATATTTTATTCAATGAAAATTGTTTATAAAAAAACAACGCAGCCCTGTATTCCAAGAAAGATTGAGACTTGGATTTGATGAAAATAAAAAGAGATTGTTTTTCATTGATTTCATGAAAGTTAATCTCGAATATAAGAGCTTAGTCATCTATTAATATTACAGAAATGTTGGTCCCAAAATATTTACTTGCACAACGATAAACTCAGGAAAAAAAAAAAAAAAACCTTAACGGCAAAGGAACATACGATAGAACAAATACAATCCCTCTACAACGTAGTTTATTTTGATTTTTTTTAATCATTTCCCAACAAACACCTATAAAAGTCGTCTACCTCACTCCTCATCACCTCTTTATTCGTTCTATTTTTAGGGTTTCTCTCCACCCCCAACACTTCTTCTCTCCTTCTCTATCTCTCACTCTCTCTCTCTCGATCAAAATTTTCCAAATTCCCTAAATTTCTAGGGTTTTCAATCTGATGCATCTAGTTCTTATCATTACTACGCGATCCGGTGGCGCGTGATTGCGCGATGACGGATGTAATTCTGGAGGTTTAGTTCTTGTATGGAAACTCGTAGCCGAAAACGGGCGGAGGCCTCCTCATCTGCCGCCACCAACACCACCGGTACCACTACTCGCTCCAACAAACGACCCCGCACCAACGCTGCCACCGCAACAGCAACGACAACAACCGCCACCGCTACCCGCTCTCGCTCCACTCGTGCTCACCCTCTCCCCATGGATTCCACCACACCTGTTGAATCGTCTTCTTCTTCTCGCTCGCGTCGGAATAGGAACAATAATAGCAATAGTGAATCGGAGAAAGGCAAAGAGAAAGAACATGAAGTTAGGGTTTCACGTGAAAATAGGGAAATCAGTAATAATTTGGATTCTGGAAATGACAACAACAACCCTAATGTCGATGATGACGATGATGATGACAGCGAAGGCGGTGGAATTGGTGCTTTCCATCAGAATTTGACTTCAGCTAGTAGTGCTTTACAGGGTTTGTTGAGAAAGTTGGGCGCCGGTCTTGATGATTTACTGCCTTCTCCAGTGATGGGTTCAGGTTCAAGCTCGCATCAATCAGGGAGATTGAAGAAGATTTTGTCTGGGTTAAGGGCGGATGGAGAAGAAGGGAAGCAAGTGGAAGCTTTAACGCAGCTTTGTGACATGCTTTCTATCGGGACTGAAGAGAGTCTGAGTACTTTTTCTGTGGATTCCTTTGTTCCGGTTCTTGTTGGGTTGTTGAATAATGAGAGTAATCCTGATATTATGCTGCTTGCTGCAAGGGCGATTACGCATTTGTGTGATGTCTTGCCTTCGTCTTGTGCTGCTGTTGTTCATTATGGCGCTGTTTCGTGTTTTGTTGCAAGGTTGATTACTATTGAGTACATGGACCTTGCCGAACAGGTTAGTTTTTCAATGCCCCAGTTTTATTTTTCTTATACCTGCTAGTAAATGGATTGGCCACGAATGCATTAAATGGGCTGATTATTTGGGATTCATGGTAAGTGTTTTCCCCCTTATATAGCATTCAGCATTGATGGCTTATGAGTGTATTAAATGGATTAAATCATCTGGGATTTTATGTTTGATTAGCTACACCTGTACCATGCTTTTAGTGAGTAGTAAAGTTGCATTCTTTCTGTATGCATTGTGATGCTATTCAGATGGACTGCAATCAGCTGGTTTTTGCTAGTTTATTAGTGAAATTTACTGCTACTTCTGTTGTAATGTTGCAGTCTCTGCAAGCTCTAAAGAAGATATCTCAAGAGCACCCAACTGCATGTCTGCGTGCTGGTGCTCTTATGGCAGTGCTTTCTTATCTTGATTTTTTTTCTACTGGAGTTCAGGTAGTCATTCGCTACTATCTTTTTTAGTTAACTAGGCATGTTGAGATGCTATAACATTGTGGACTAGTTTGCATTCTTATTGAGGCTCTTTTGATCATTGTTGTGTTTTCAGCGAGTGGCATTATCTACTGCTGCAAATATGTGCAAGAAACTTCCTTCAGATGCAGCTGACTTTGTGATGGAAGCAGTTCCTCTGCTTACCAACCTTCTTCAGTACCATGATGCCAAGGTAGTCTTACTGTTTTATATCAAAGTTGCAGCTAATTCATCACCTTCTACTTTCTTCTGCATCTGATGCAATTTGCAATGCTTGTAGGTTTTGGAGCATGCTTCTGTTTGTTTGACAAGGATTGCTGAAGCCTTTGCCTCATCTCCAGACAAATTAGATGAACTGTGTAATCATGGACTTGTCACGCAAGCTGCCTCTCTCATTTCCACTAGCAGTTCTGGCGGCGGACAGGCTTCTCTCAGCACTCCAACATATACGGTAAAAAATTTCTTATGTTGCCCATTTACTTTCGTGTCATGTATTTGGAGGCTGTTTTTCTGACGCAAGGCATTCAGGGTTTAATTCGACTGCTATCCACCTGTGCAAGTGGGTCTCCTTTAGGAGCCAAAACATTACTTCTTCTTGGTGTCAGTGGCATTCTTAAAGAGATACTATCAGGTTCTGGGGTTTCTGCTAACTCCCCTGTTCCTCCTGCTCTAAGTCGACCAGCAGATCAGGTACCTACTTTTTCTTCTTATTCTGTCCTGTGGTGCTATTACATTCTTTTCATCTTGTAGTTCTTTTAGTATTTGAAAATATATGTCTAAGTATTTAATGGCCTATTTAACAGTCTCAGAACCAAGTTGCAGCTTCATTTTATGAGTTGTAAAATTTTCTTTCACTCTGTGTTATAGATTTTTGAGATTGTCAATCTGGCAAATGAGCTTCTTCCTCCGCTTCCTCAAGGAACTATCTCTCTCCCAACCAGCTCTAGTATGCTGGTCAAAGGAGCTGTTGTGAAGAAGTCTCCTTCCTGTAGTTCTGGGAAACAAGATGATATCAATGGAAATGTTCCTGAGGTCTCAGCTCGTGAGAAATTATTAAATGATCAACCAGAGCTTTTGCAGCAATTTGGAATGGACCTCCTTCCTGTTCTGATACAGGTCAGTTTTTAAGTGGACTTTGCAGTGTCTAAATTGCTAGATTATGTTTTTTGTTCACTGAAGTTGATAATAATGGCATCATCTGCTTTGATAAGCAGATTTATGGTTCCAGTGTCAACAGTCCTGTTCGCCATAAGTGTCTCTCAGTTATTGGGAAGTTAATGCACTTCAGCAATGCAGAGATGATTCAGTCTCTACTTAGCATAACAAACATATCAAGGTAAAGCAACTTCAATCTGTGCTTGTTCATTTGATATACACCTGTCACGTTTAGTCATTTGAGTATTTAACCGTGTTATTTGTTCGTCTAGTTTCCTAGCTGGGGTGTTAGCATGGAAAGATCCACATGTCTTGGTTCCTGCCCTTCAAGTAGCCGAGATTCTTATGGAAAAACTTCCTGGGACTTTCTCCAAGATTTTTTTCAGAGAAGGTGTGGTTTATGCTGTAGATCAACTTATCTTAGCTGGAAATCCAAATACTGCTCCTGCCCATGGTTCTTCTGCTGAAAAGGATAATGAGTCTGTTCCTGGAATTTCATCACGTTCCAGGCGTTACAAACGTCGCAGTGGGAGCTCAAATCCTGAAGCAAATTCATCTGAAGAATCCAAAAATCCTATTTCTGCAAATGCTGGCTCGCCTCCAAGTTCTATAGAAATCCCAATGGTCAATTCAAATTTGCGAATGGCAGTCAGTGCATGTGCTAAAGATTTCAGAGATAAGTACTTCCCCTCAGATCCCGGGGCTGCCGAAGATGGGGTTACTGATGACCTTTTACACTTGAAGAATCTCTGCACAAAGTTGAATGCTGGTGTTGATGACCAAAAGACTAAAGCAAAGGGAAAATCAAAGGCTTCTGCATCTCGTCTTACTGACAGCTCCACAGATAAGGAAGAGTACTTGATTGGGGTGATATCCGAGATGCTAGCAGAGCTTGGCAAAGGGGATGGTGTATCCACTTTTGAGTTTATTGGCAGTGGTGTTGTGGCAACCTTGCTGAATTATTTTTCTTGTGGCTATTCTACTAAGGAGAAAATTTCAGAAGCTAACCTGCCAAAACTTCGGCAACAAGCACTTAGAAGATTCAAGTCATTTGCTATTCTGGCCCTTCCTTCCAGCATTGATGAAGGGGGTGTGGCGCCCATGGCAGTCTTAGTTCAGAAGCTTCAAAATGCTTTGTCATCCTTGGAGCGTTTTCCTGTTGTTCTGAGCCATTCGACTAGGTCATCTAGTGGAGGTGCACGCCTGTCTTCTGGATTAAGTGCACTATCTCAACCTTTTAAGTTGCGTCTCTGTCGGGCCCAAGGAGAAAAGACTCTCCGTGATTACTCTTCCAATGTTGTACTTATTGATCCATTAGCAAGTTTAGCTGCCGTAGAAGAATTTCTTTGGCCGCGAGTGCAGCGAAGTGAAACTGGTCACAAGGCATCAGCATCTGCAGGAAACTCTGAATCTGGGACTGCACAGCCTGGAGCTGGTGCATCATCTCCGTTGACCTCTATCCCTGCTTCTGCTACTCGTCGTCATTCTTCAAGATCCAGATCATCTGTTAATATAGGAGATTCAGCTAGAAAGGAACCGATACCAGAGAAATGCACAAGCACAAGCACAAGCACATCAAAGGGAAAGGGCAAAGCTGTTTTCAAACCACCCCTGGAGGAGACAAAAGGACCTCAAACTAGAAATGCTGCTCGTAGAAGAGCAGCCATTGATAAAGATGCACAAATGAAACCAGTGAATGGGGATTCTAGTTCCGAGGTATGGTGTTGTTCAAGGATACCATGATTAAATTGTTCGTAAGTCTTAACTCACAATATCAAAACCATTAGAATTTTAAAAATCTTTTTCTGTGAGGATGTCAGCCAACTTTGTTGCACTGCTATCTAATATTTACTAATCTTAGCTGAATAAACTAGTTCAATGAACCTCCCAAGTAACTAAAACTAGTTTAAAATCAGTTCAACTTTTTCATAAGTTCTGGTAATGAAAGTACAGGACTTTAGGAGTCTTTAGAGGGTCATTCCTTGGTATGGAACTCGCTGCTTTTGTATGTGGATTGCAGTTCATATCAATCAAGTCTTGCGAGAAGTTTTTGGTAGCCTTTTCTGAAGAAAACTGGACTTATTTGAATGCAGCTCATTTCTTAACCCGCTAATCAATTGAAACTAGTGCATACAAGACACATCATATATTTAGTATCTTGAATGTGTTGCTTTTGATTTAACTCTTTGAATGTTTTTTGTAGGATGAGGAATTGGATATATCTCCTGTTGAGATCGATGATGCATTGGTGATTGAAGATGATGACATCTCTGATGATGACGATGATGACCATGAAGATGTATGTGCTCTGATTGCTTCCTCTCTTTTGTTAATTACATAGTTTATATAT
This sequence comes from Populus euphratica, assembly GCF_000495115.2. Classification (NCBI taxonomy): domain Eukaryota; kingdom Viridiplantae; phylum Streptophyta; class Magnoliopsida; order Malpighiales; family Salicaceae; genus Populus; species Populus euphratica. Next base: position 1,762,896 of record NW_011499847.1, on the reverse strand, counting down.
TATAAATTCCTTATGTATGCTTAGCATTTGTCTGATTACTGCTCCTTTTGGATTTTGCTTTCACAACCATGGTCTTGGAAAAGCAATGAAAAATGTATTTTTGAGTTTTCAAAACATGGAGTTACAAAGGCTACGGAACTACTGGAAATCAGTTTTTTCGCCTCAAATACTGCTTTTTGCAAACTCAATCTGTCGTTTGCTGTCCAACAACCGTAATTTATTGTTTTGGTTCTTGATAGAGAGTTAAATTGCAATAAGGCCCCTAGTAAAGTTTCACCACTTTCTAGTTTCATTAATACCTCTCTCCCCCAGGTGTTAAGAGATGATTCTCTTCCTGTTTGCATGCCTGAAAAGGTACATGATGTGAAACTGGGTGCTGCATCAGAGGATAGCAATGTTGCACCACCAGCAAGTGACAGCCAAAGCAATCCTGCTTCTGGTTCGAGTAGCAGGGCTGTTGCTGTCAAGGGCTCGGATTCCACTGATTTTAGGAGTGGTAGCTCTTATGGATCTAGGGGAGCTATGTCATTTGCCGCCGCCGCCATGGCTGGGCTTGGATCTGCTAATGGCAGAGGCATCAGGGGGGGAAGAGATCGACAAGGACGTCCCTTGTTCAGTAGCTCCAGTGACCCTCCAAAGTTGATCTTTACTGCTGGTGGGAAGCAACTAAATAGGCATTTGACAATCTATCAGGCCATCCAGCGACAACCTGTTCTGGAAGAGGACGACGAAGACAGGTACGGTGGCAGGGATTTTATCTCCAGTGATGGGAGCAGGCTTTGGAGTGACATATATACCCTTACATATCAAAGGGCAGATGGCCAAGCTGATAGGGCTTCTGTTGGGGGCCCAAGTTCTAGTGCATCAAAGTCTATCAAAGGTGGTTCTTCCAATTCAAACTCAGATACCCAAGTGCACCGCATGTCACTTTTAGATAGCATCTTGCAAGCGGAACTTCCTTGTGATTTGGAAAAATCTAATCCTACTTATAATATATTGGCTCTACTACGTATACTTGAGGGTTTGAACCAGCTTGCTCCTCGCCTGAGAGTTCAGCTAGTTTCTGACAACTTTTCTGAGGGAAAGATCTCAAGCTTGGATGAGTTGATGACTGCTACTGGTGTCAGGGTTCCTGCTGAAGAATTCGTAAATAGCAAGCTTACACCTAAATTAGCTCGACAAATTCAGGATCTGCTGAAGAATTCATAAATAGCAAGCTCACACCTAAATTAGCTCGACAAATTCAAGATGCCCTTGCTCTGTGCAGTGGGAGCCTTCCATCATGGTGTTATCAATTAACAAAAGCATGCCCATTCCTGTTCCCTTTTGAGACCCGGCGACAATACTTCTATTCAACCGCTTTTGGATTATCCCGTGCTTTGTATCGCCTTCAGCAGCAGCAGGGGGCTGATGGTCATGGATCGGCGAATGAAAGAGAGGTGAGGGTTGGAAGATTACAACGCCAGAAAGTTCGTGTGTCCCGAAACCGTATTTTGGATTCTGCTGCAAAAGTAATGGAGATGTATTCTAGCCAGAAGGCTGTGCTTGAAGTAGAATATTTTGGGGAGGTCGGCACAGGGTTGGGTCCTACCTTAGAGTTCTACACACTTTTGAGTCACGATCTTCAGAAAGTCACTCTTGGAATGTGGAGGTCAAATTCAGCAGCAGAGAAACCTTCAATGGAAATTGATGGAGATGATGACATAAATGGAAAAGCTGTTGCTGCAGATCTTGTCCAGACTCCACTTGGTTTGTTCCCTCGTCCTTGGCCACCAACTGCTAGTGCTTCTGAGGGGAGCCAAATATATAAGACCATTGAGTATTTCCGGCTGGTTGGACGGGTGATGGCCAAAGCTCTTCAAGATGGACGGCTTTTGGACCTACCACTTTCGATGGCATTTTATAAGCTTGTGCTTGGTCAAGTAGGCTATTGAACCATTTCATTTTACTGCACATTAGCTAGATTTCATTGTCCCACTAGTGATGTCTGTTGGATGAAATATATATATCCTCTTATTAATTGCAGGAACTTGATCTGTATGATATTCTTTCATTTGATGCTGAATTTGGGAAGACTTTACAAGAATTGCATGCCCTTGTTTGTCGGAAACATTATTTAGAATCAATAGGGAGTGATCGCGAAGCCATTGCTGATTTACATTTTCGTGGGACCCCGGTGGAAGATCTCTGCTTGGATTTTACTCTTCCGGGTTATCCAGACTACATTTTGAAGCCAGGAGATGAAACTGTAGAGAACCTATCCTAACTTCATTATCCTTTTGAATTTTGATGTAATATTTCTTGCTTAAACTGCCCTCCATTCTGATGATTTATTTTTCTTCAAATATTGTTATAACCTTCAGGTCGATATCAATAACTTGGAGGAATTCATATCCTTGGTAGTTGACGCAACTGTCAAGACTGGGATTACGCGACAAATGGAAGCATTTAGAGACGGGTTCAATCAGGTTCAGTTTCATCTGTTTCTTACGAATTCAGTAATTATTAAAAGAGAATTTTATGCCTGAGATGTTTAATTAACTTGTATAAATTTGAAGCTTGATGGTATATATTTGATTGATGCCTGCTATTTATACTTAATTCATCTGCTGTTTATGTATCAATGTTACCTAAATCTATTACAACTGCCTTGATTTCTGGATATCACATTCTTTTTTCTTATGTTTTGAGTTCCAATAATTCCTTTTCTGCTTAACAATTAGGTTTTTGACATCTCCTCGTTGCAAATATTCACGCCACAAGAATTGGATTATTTGCTTTGCGGTCGCAGAGAGTTGTGGGAGGTAACTCTCTCTCTTTCAGCCATTTATGCATTATGAGACTTGAACTTGTTTTCTGTATTATTTATTGGATGCTTTGACTGATGCAGCCTGATACACTTGTTGATCATATAAAATTTGATCATGGATACACTGCCAAGAGTCCAGCCATTGTTAACGTATGTCTTTTACTTCAATTTTTGAGGATCATGTTTTGGAGAATATGCATCTGTGTTTTTAATCTTATCTGATTGTTTTGTTGCTGGGGTTGCGATGTTTATAGCTGCTTGAGATTATGGGAGAGTTCACACCGGATCAGCAGCGTGCATTCTGCCAGTTTGTTACTGGGGCACCCAGGCTACCACCTGGAGGTCTGGCTGTCCTAAACCCAAAATTAACCATTGTGAGAAAGGTATGGCCTTGAAGCTGTGTATCTGTTGCAATTTAATGTTCTGTTCGGGGCATGCTATGCTGAATGTGCATTACATTTTAGTAGTGCTTGCATGTCACTAATCATATATGAGCTTCTATAGGCTGTCATGGCAAGGTTGTTAAAATGCCTTTTCAACTAGGATTTCCATAAAATACAATCATAAGATGAATTGTAAAATCATGTGTTGAAATAAATCAAGTGCACAGATATGTGAAATCTTATACTATGATGTACTTTGCAATAGTGACCATGGTGGCCTGAGCAAGAAAAAAAAATGCATGGAGTCATGCGTATGGTACTGTAATTGATTTGAGGTGCTTCTTGTTTGCACAAGAAAAACAAAGGTTACTGTTATTGATTGGAGGTTCTTGTTTGTGTCCCCCTTTTCCTATGAAGTGGAATTATGCATGCTCCTTGAATTACAATTGGTAATTGATGCTATAAATTGCAAAAATAGAATGCTTGATCACTAGAAAGAAAAAATTTTCAACCTTCAAAGTTGGGTAAGATATATCAGATGATCATCCCTGGTTGTGTTTTTTTTTTTTTCTGCGCATTGAATTGTCTGGTGTTAGTGTCTTAAAAAATTCCCATTTCATATGTATTTATAAACTATGAGCTGTGGGGTAAATGAAATTCTAATGTTTTCCTCGTTACTTGCTTAAGCATGTGGAATAGCTATTGGGCAGTGTGGGTTTCGTGTTTTTCTTTTTGGGTGGGGGATGATGCACAGGTATTGTTTCACGGGGCAGCAACACAGTAGTTTGTCATGTATTTTTAAATGGCATCTTCCTGTAAATTTTATGGTTAAGTTTGTTGTCTTTTATTTGAGCAAGATTGTCATCTCTATGTCTTAGCTGTCAAAGCTATCTTTTATTTTCTGTAGCTGCCTATAACAATTGCATTTCTGGATGCAGCATTCTTCATCTGCAGGGAATGCAATGCCAAATGGAACTGGACCTTCAGAATCAGCTGATGACGACTTGCCTAGTGTCATGACTTGTGCTAATTACCTAAAGCTTCCTCCTTACTCGACCAAGGTACTGTATTTGGTTATCAAAATGGAACTCACAAATTTTTTCTTATCATGCAAACTATGCTATATTTCTCAGTGGTATCATGGCTAATGTCTGGGAATTTTTACATCTTCTGGTGCTTACTATAGTTGTGCTTTAAACAGGAAGTTATGTACAAGAAATTGCTGTACGCAATCAGTGAAGGGCAGGGATCTTTTGATCTGTCATGAGTATTTTTGAGTAGGTGATCTAATCTCTGTATATTTACATCACAAGAATCCCAGACTTTTTCCCGGGGTGCATTTGAGATTACAAGGCTTCTTTTTGGTGCTTCTTTAAGCTATGTCATCAAGGTCAGGTCATAAATTCCTGTGGAGGCTCTTGGCAAATTTTTGTTATTGCAGCTGGATAGAATGTTTGCCTGGATAGCTCACCCATTTATTTTCTAAACTCTCTGTACATGCAGCTCATCGAAGACGTCCTCTGATATTTACGATTATGAAATTATTTTATTGGTGCTTCATTGGCAGGATGTCGTTGGTTCCTTAAATTTTGCGGGTTAAATTTTTCAGGTTGGTTGCTGCTGCATTTTCATGCTGTAAAGAAGGAACATGTGGAGGCGTGTTCAGTTGCTAATTCTTGTAAATAAATAGAAAAATTTCAATTTTTTTCTACTTAACTTTCTTGTCCGATAGAATGAAATATACATGTATTTCAAGTAATGGTGGGAATGGCAAAATAAACATTGAAATATTTCTACCCCCATCCCTTTTTTCGTAATTTTGTTGTTTTATTTTACTTCTTGCATTTTTTTGTTTTGAAATGTATTTTGTAAGTTATATTATCAAATTCAAAAACTCTTTTTTTTGTTATGCAAGAAACGGGAGGTGAAATCAAACGAAACAAATAACAAAGTACATTTTAGATGGCTGTGGCCTCTCGTGATTCCTTCATCTTATATTGTAGTCAAGTACCCCATCCATTCTCACCTTTCTGTTTACTTTGTCTATGCACTGTCCGTTTATGTCTGAGGGTCCAGTCTCCACCGCTATATGATTTTAACAGTAGAGGGAGAGAGGATTTGGAATTCTGAATCTGCATGTCACTCTTGTGCATCGTGGTTGGTTGAAGTAGGAACCTGTGTCTGAACTTCGTTACTCCTAGACAAGGCAGGCCTGCGTTTATCATCACCAAAATCCCTCACAAACAACAAGAGTTTTGGAGCTGATATTCGCGTCCGATCCGTAAGTTGCATGAAATTCCCATGCATTCGGATGAGGTAAATAACCATCTAATCCCTAACATGATCCGTGCATGTCATAAACCCACCCATACTTAAAAGCATGACGTAACATCTGTCAATACCAGTTTTGGTCTTTGTTTTTGTCATCAAAGTCAAAATCCCCCGAACTGCACTGGCTTCTTCATTTGCACAACTGTTCCGAACTATATATAACCAGCACAAGGCAAATGTAGGCTCTACGCTCTCAGCGTGTGAAGAAGTTACACCTTCACGTTATACAAACCACGCTATCTTCCTTGATGTAAACCTAAAGAGAGAAATAGAGAGACTAAAGAGATGCTACGAGCAAGAGCAAGAGCAAGAGCAATGCAATTCTTTGTCTTCTAGTCATCTGTTGCTGGAAACGAGTGAGGATGATTATTATCGTTTTCGTTTTTCTAATGTAACCTACTTTAACCAGTGTTTATAGATCAGCAGGCAAGTGAGAAGAAATTTATGGAATATGATGAAGTACACCCCGAAAAGGTAACAATAAATGGAATATGAAATTAGCTTCAAGGAAGATATCTTTTTGTTTTTTATTACATGAATGGCATCCAAACCGTACAAGTTCTAGCGAATTAATTTACATTAAGGTCTCAGGTCGGGTTTTAAAAAAATCAGCTTAGAATATATCTGATTTAATCTAATTAATTTAGTTGATTTAATTACAACTTGGTGTGATTTTAAAAAATAATTTTCTTTTTATATTAATATGTTTTAATTAATTTAAATCAATTCATATCAACTCATTGGACTTTTAATGGAGTTATACACTTTCTCAAAGTTTAATAACTTTGCTTTATGGAAACGAGAGAATTTTGAGTTATATGTTAACATATATTTCCAAAATATCCTTCCTGTATATTAATTATTTGACAGACACATATATGGCTAAAAAATAATACTAATAATTACGTTTATATACTTAAATAAAATCTAACCACACTCTAGCTCCGAGCTTCAAAACTAACGAATCCGGTTCTCACCATTACTTTTGTTAATTATTTTTCAAGAAAATGGCTTTGCATCTGAATTTACAAAGCATTTCTGATCTTCATCCGTAATTGTGTGTGTAAAAAACTATTTGTATTCAAAATAAAAATTTATCTAGAAAAATTAAAATAAAATAATTCTACTTGTAAAAGCAAAATTTCAATTGAGAAATGTCTAATACATTGAAAGTTTGTAACTTCAAATTTATAACATGCTGTTTTCAAAAAGTGAATCTCATGACCCAGGAGTGCTATTGGAATGACACGCAGGATGCGTCAAGTCTCAAAATATATATATCATAAAATAAATTATATAAAGATTTTATAGTGTATTAATATCTTTCAAAATATTATATTATTTAAAATTAATAAAATTAAATAATATTTTAAAAATTCTCATCCTCAGAGCAAAACAAATAATTCATAATACTTATTATATTATTAAAATTCAAATTTAATTAAAATAGGATAATAATAAAACATTTAAGACAATGAATTAAAAATAAAAAGAAAGCCTTATAGAATAAGGAAAGACATACTAATCAAAACTAAAAAAGTAGAAACATTCAACAAACTCTATATGCTAACGAAGACTAAGAACTTAAAATAATATTAAAGAGAAAGAATGAGTTCAACTAATTCATTAAGAAAATACTATTTAACATATATCTTGGATATTGATAGTTTGCAAGTTGATATATCTTAGTATAAATATATATATTAAATATATTATTATAAAGTAGTGAAATACATAATAAAAATTAGATGACACTCGAAAATAACCACTATGGGAGGATTAGTGGTCACAGATCGATGTTTATCTTACCAATTAGGTATATTAAATATTATGTGCATATAGATTAACTATTTTTTATTAGCATGAAATTATTAACAATTATACGATATCAAAACATAATAAATACTCACATAATTATCAAATTAATGTATACCATATCGAATAGAATTTGATTCAATCAAATGTGAGTGCAAATTTAAGAATGGATAAGTACTTCAAAAATAAAGTAACATATATAAATATTCAATAAATTAACTAGTTGTACTTATCATATAATCAACATACATATTTATTTATCTTACATGCATATTAAAGATAATCTCATTACCTAGAAAACAAAAATAAAAGATAATGGATGCAAAATAAAACGGAGACTACTAAAGATCATTAGAAAGAATGTTAGCAGAACTTCTAACGAAAATGAAAAACACAAAAAAACAACTCGAAGCAAATTAACATAAAAAACTAAAATTCTAAGTTTAGAGAACAAAATAGAAATATAAGGTCGAACTATTTCACATGATCGATTTTAAACATAATCCAATTTGATCGAGTTTAACAAACCAAATAAAACTCTATTATCGAATCAACTGGTTGACCACCATCATTGGCCAACCAGCTAGTTGATTTAGACTAACTGGTCGACCAACAACAACAACAAGCAAATTGATCGACCAGTTGATTAGGATTCCCAAAATTTCTAATATGCTAATCTTTAAAATTGCAGATCTCTAAAATAAACTTCTTGTTCTTCAACAAACTCATAATGCAAATATCAAATCGGTCAATTTTAATCCAACTAACATCCAAATATATCAATTTAAACTCCTAAATTATCTAATTATCAAAATCATAACAAAAACCTAATCTCCTTACTAATTTTTTCATAAATAAATCATAATAGAAAATAACAGAAAAAATACTTATTTATTTCTTCAACCTTTATATTTTTTAAGGAGTGGATCACAACAAAAAAGAAAAGAGAGAGAGAGGAACATAAATTTCTCTTGCAATCTTTGTTTTTAAATGAATAGTCTAGTTTTGTTGGGTTTAGACTGATTTGGGTTTGGGTTTATGCATAGAGTTTGGGTCTTGTAGCTGTGGATATTCCACTTGCTGTAGGTTGAATTTTAGATGCCCTTTAGAGTCCAAGGCCACAGGCCAATATGTATTCAGAAGTATAGGTGCTCATCTTGTATTAGTCCTTAGCATTATCTACGAATGACAATACTGGCCATATTCAATGTTTGTTCTGTAATGTTTATTCACACATAGTATAATTTTCTGCTTTTCTGCAGCCATTGAAAATTTAAACATTCATCAACATGATTTTCTGCAGCCTTCTCAGAAGAAAATTTCAAATTTTATTTATTTTAAGCACCTAATCAACATACTAAAGGGAAAATCTCAAGAATGAAAATGCTCAAGTCTACATGTGCTTGAAACCGCAATAAAATTGCCTTGGCACACGATCACAAAAAACATTGAAGCCTAGTTAGCAGAACGCTTGGGATCCTTACTGCTGCACTTCACTTGAACTGCTAGTGTCTTGCTGATACCTGGACAATCATCTTTCTTGCCAGCAAAAAGTCCCTTGTCAATAGGGATATCACAGCTAGTTTTTCCCAAGCAATGCTGCTCAGATTCAAGTAGAAATCTCATTAGTCTCTTACCAGTTAGCTATACATAGCCCTGACAGATGATATAATATTTTTTCAAGAAAAAAATATTAAAGAATTACCTCTTCAACAACTTGTTTGGAGACCCGTGAATGACAAGTTCCAACAGCATAGCCTCCACAGGCACCCAAAGGATCACCAAAGCTTGCAAACTGCACGGCGATAATCTTCTTCTGGTTTGGACACTTCAAGTGAGCTGCTGGTTTTGCATTATCCACAACAGGTGTGAATTTGTTATTCTTCCTTTCCCATGATTTCACACTTGGTGGATGATATTCAGTCACGTAGCTGCAGATAGTATCTCTATTGACAGTAAAGATCTCAATCTTTTCAGGGTTTGCTTCCTCCTCCTCGAATATAACCATCAGGTTGTCTGTTGGTTTTAAGTAAGATCTTGGGATGTGGTACCTAATTTTACAAGCAAAGATTGATAACAAGTCCTTTTTTTTTTATTTGAAGAATTTTTGCTTTGGATAATTAAGAAACATTGCTTTACTTACTCTGATTGAGTAGGTTCTCCAAGAGGGGAGACGTAAGTCATCCAGTATCGACCAATGCTCTTACCATTGATCCAAATCATACCCTTGTTCATGCCAGTCATCCGGACAGCAACAGGGGATTTTCCGCCAGGAGCATCAAAGTGAGTCTGCAACAAGAAAATATGATGCCTATTGGAAAGCCAAGAAACCAGTTCGTTTCCAAGTGATACCTGAGACGTTAAATTTAAAGATTGATCGCTAGGACAAATGATATCCCAACATTACCTTGTACCATGTAACAGGAGGTCCTGCCTTCTGGACTTTTGTCCATGTTACCTTCCCCCCACCTTCCTTTGTGAACAATTTAGCCGTCTCTCCTGACAAGCCAACCTGCAAGTTGGGATCATGCAATCCACATTAGCCCTAATTTGCTATCATTGTGATGTTATTCTTTGATGAATTTGATTGAGTATTCCATATTTATACAAGGCCCATCCATACCTGATGTCCCCAGCCATTGGATGTCAGATCAAGCGTTCCAGTGTTCAAACCTAGGATTGATACACCGCGAGGTCCAGCATACCTATGCTCCATGTAGGCTCCGCTATCCTTCATTGACAAGGAGAAACTCGCGTCAGTTTCAACTCTAAAATTCATTTCCAAATTCTGAACATCTGTTAGTTACGATAGCTACTTACTGGGAGTCCAACTAGAGTTCCTAAGAGTGTAACAAAATTAATCCCAGGCTTCAAATCCACCGAATGCTGGAGGACAAAGCTCTTCTCAATTTGGCTCCCATGCGCAGAACCTGAAAACATTAACCACAGTTACCTCAAGAAAATCTTGTTACTAAAGCATGCTCAAAATTATAATAATTATGATGTGTTTGTGATAATTACCTATGAATTCCCCATTTACAAAAGCAACCATCGCATGGCCAAGACTTGCAACTCTTAAGACTGGATTAATACGTTTACGCTCGTTCATGTCACGGCGATCCACATTTATGCTGGAATTAGAATTTACAGAAACACGTCAGGGTTTGGTTTCAGTAGAATCACGAGGTAACTCCTGTTAGCATTCATCTATTTGCTGATGGATAGGCTAAAAATAAGCTTATATACTCACGTTGTGGTGAACCAGACGTAGTCAGTTTTATCTTTAGTTAAGTTATAAAGCTCTTTTGGCAAGCTGGAATCTACTTGAAGCTGAGCTGGAATTGTTTCTGAGTACATCTTCCATTCCAGTTTGTTTGTTTTTCTTGATTTCACAAAGTTTCTTGAATTATGTTGTGACACAACCTGTTTGACATGAAAAAAATGAAGGAATTATTTAGCGGCTGTCGACCTGTTTTAGGGGCCCCTCCTGTAGTTAGTTATAAGCAATTATCAATGGAGAAATGTAAGAGATTAGGAATTACCGTCATGGTATTATAAACGACAGTCTTGCAATCTGGGAGGATGCTAATGGAACGAGCAGGCAGGTAATACTCCTGACCCCTGAATTTAACAGTTTCTGCTTCTTTTGAGTTGTTGCTGGTCAAGAAAGCGGCGCAAACCTTTGTTCCTGGTTGCTCATAGAACCTAGCCTGTAAAGTAAGACAGATTAAGGAACTATATTCATTTATTTTTGGAGCTGAACCATCTTATTTCTTACGTGGTTGCAAGGGGAACTCTGGAATGGAGTTAAAATCTCTCGTAGATGCTTAGTTGCTTACCTCTACATCAGCAGACAACTTTTGAACATTGGGGTTTCCCCATAGAAGAGCCTTCTTGCATAGATTTAGAGCCCTATGCAGGTCCTTGAGGTGACCCCATTTTGGCTCCCTCTGCAAACCTGCAAGACATGGAATGAAAGGCCTATTAGTTATTTGCCTATTAGTTATTTGAAGGATCTTCGCTTCTGGCTGCATCATAGATTTAAAGATTTTAAACCTTACCATATTCATCAAGAGGAGCTTCATCGTAGTAACGGGTTGTTACAAATGAGGCAGCCGTTCTACCAAAGTTTGTCCCACCATGATACTGCAAACACAGTAATTAAAATGTTTCACAGAAGAAAATTTCTCTTGTTGGAAGAAGTTACGGAGATTTCACCATTCTCCTTACCATGTAGTAGTTAACTAGACTACCATTCTTTGAAAACCAGCGAGCAACAGAAAATGCAGTATCTTCTGCTGATCTTTGGGATGGGGGGTCTCCAAAAACTCTAAACCTGTTAGCATTCATTGGAATTCTGTTAGCATCATAGCTTCATTTGCTTCTCTATCTTGTTCTTTCAATTTTTTTTTCCTTTTTTCATATCTAGAATTTACAGATTGTTTTGTATGGAACATTAATGCTTCTGAATGATTCAGTGCTAATCTTCAAGGTCTATACTCACTGAGCAGTCCAGTTCTCGGTCCATAGAGATGGCTTGTTGGGTTTATTAGGGCCTGTGAATGTATCTCCGCAGTGCCTTCCGTTGCATGTATTGATCTGCACAATAAGGCATTATTGTTTCATTATAATTTGCATATCAGTCCTCTTGGACTAGGAATTTGATTCAAGGAAAACCTTGTTAGCTTACCACTGGACCAGGTGCATCCTTCTGCTTGCACATGACCCATGGGACTCCAGTGTTCAGCCCCAGAGCCATATTTCCTGCCCACTGAATATAGCTAACTCCCAAGTTTTTATATGCAAGCTGGACAGTGTTGTACTCATTCTCAATCTGCATTACAATATAAAAAATAACAAAAAAAATTGGATGAGAGGTTAAATGGTAAAAATAAAAGATATGGAGGTTGTGACTATTAGAGTGGAATCAAACCTGAGACAAGATAATGGGGCCTCCTTGTGATGCAAACAACTTCTCTTCTTTCATCATGTCGATGATTTTCGTAACGAATTTCTCCATATGATGCTGCAAAATTTGAAACTATTTGTCAAATAATCTGGTTAATTATTTCAGAAACTTCTTTTTATGCAATGGGGCGATGCTAGTACCTTGAAGGGTGCGTTGTCGGAACGGAATATGATGTCTGGAATCTCTCTCAACCAATATGGAAGTCCTCTAAGAGATCACATTGAAAACAATGTGTAAGAGAGATACAGATAAACTGATGTAGCAAAATAAAAAATGAAATGATCAGAAGAAAGAAGACACGGTGCTGAATCATACCCATGGTTCCATTCAGCCTGGATGAATGGTCCAAGCCTGAGGGTTGCAAACATACCATTCTCCCCAATCGTCTTGATGAACTTCACCAAGTCATATGGTCCTTCAAAGTTAAACTACAATAACAAACATAAATCAAAATTAGCCCAACAAATGCTAATTGCAGACAGAAAAACAGTCGGTCAAGATATTGATCACAAGACTGGTCTCTTACCTTGCCTTGCTCCGGCTCGTGAATGTTCCAAAAGACATAAGTTTGGATCACATTCAAACCTCCACGCTTAGCCTTCAGGATTAATTCTGGCCACATCTGAAGCCAGATTCAACACAACAGATTAGTCCTATCCTTTTAAAATGAAAAAAATGTATAATAATCCAGATAGTAAAGAACATTATTATTACATCAGGAGTACTGCGAGGATAGTGAATGGAGCCAGAGAAGAGAAGCTCTCTTTTGCCATTGATGATCAAGGACCTTTCATCATAAGTCACGCCTACTTGCTTACCCCCATGTGCAACGACTGAAGAAACCAACAAGGAAAGAAGTGTAGCAATTAAAAAAACATGTTTTTTGCCTGCCATGTTTACCTCTCTTATATAACCAAAACTCCAAGAAATAAAAGAAGGAAGCTGTGTTGTTTTTTCCTGTAGGAAGAGCCAATATTTGGGTATACGCTCCTCTTCGGTTTACGAAGAAGGAGGTACCCAGCAGCTGGAAATGCAGGTATTTGATGATGCCAATGGTATAGAGAGAAACGAAAGGTTAAAAGATGGTCACAGAGGAAAATTCGGACAAGATGGTCACAGAGGAAAATCCGGACAAAGGCATGTTTTATAGGCTGCTGTTTTAAAGTAATGGTCGTGACCGTCTTATGTTGAGAGTTTCATGCTACTGTCTGCTATTGCTTTGATGGTTGTTTGAATTGGCTAGTGACACCTCATGGCTCATGGAATTTCGAAGGTGAACGTTTGACTACTAAATTTATGACGCATTAAAAACTCATGTTTCACGAGTTTTTATCTACAAATATATTAAAATAATTTTTAAATTTTTTTTTCCGACATTAACGTGCCAAAATAATAAAAAACAAATAAAAATAATAATTTCAACTAAAAAAATTAATAAAAAAAAAACACGGTTGAAGCACTGTTAAATACACTCTTTATAACATTCAGCACACTCAAATTTGAATTAAGTACAAAGGAAAAATAATATTGGGTTAAATGAGGTGAAATTATTCAATATAAACTATTTTTAATATAATTATTATCCTAGCTTGGCATCACAAGTTAATCCAAAATTTGGACTTAATTAAAATAGTTTATATTATGATGATAATTCTCCATGTGATTATTTTAGATTTAAATAAAAGGCCTTTTTTTTTCATTTTTCATGTACAAATATGAATTTTATTGAAACAAAAGAATGATATATATCAATTTCATGTTTTGACCACTTAAATGGGTTTTGACTCCTTTATTTTATTAGTCTCTTATTTAGCATGTCATGGAGTTACTTGAATAAAAATACATAAATTGATATAAAAAAGAGAAAAAACTTTTTTTTAAATCCGAATTTAGGGCCATTAGACAAGAAAGCAGAAACGGCACCGGATTTTCATTTTTGTTTTCACTTCCTTTCCCTCCCAAAATAAACTTTCCCTCCCACAAAAATTAGAGAAACAAAACCACCAAAAATCACTCCAGACAAGAGAAAATCAACAATAATGTCAAGTAGTCACCAAGAAGATCTTGACCTTCTCCTCTCTCTTCAAGACAGAGTTCTTGAAACCCCTCCTGGTTCCCCTTCAAATCACCATTCCCTTTCACCAGGTACTATATGTTTTTAGGATTCATTTGGTGCTGTTTAAATTCATTTGTGGAAGCAGTGAAAGTTTCAATCATTTTTAATAACCTGTAAGAAATATTGAAGCTTTCGCTTCTTCGTTTCTTGTTATGTTGATCTTCATTGTGGGTTTCTCTTAGTTTAGCCTATTTACAGGATTTCTATATTTTTGTGTGTATATAGTGGGCAGTATTAATGTGTATTGCTAAACTTCAGTTTTAACAAATAAAGTTCATTTTTTTTTTAAAAGGCGGTTGATTTTGTCTTTGTTTGGTAGAATTTTAATGTGGGCATCTCTTTTTTTCCTTTCTAAATTTGCAGATTTTTGTGTGTACTAGTCTATCATTGTTTGTTGGGCTAATAGGTTTTTTAAATTCTCTAATGGGGTGGTTACTTTCTGATAAAAATCAATCAGGGTGTTTTTGTTGTGACCTTGTTTGCTAAATTTTGCCTCGTCCATCTCTCATTTTGTTTATGGGGCTGGTAATGGTTGTTTGATAGTGTTGTATTTTTAGAGAACTTATTGTGGGTTATCTATTGATTTGTCTTGGTTGTGAAGGGTATTTATCGGATGATGGATCACCGAGGCGAAAAGGGGAGGCTGATTTGTCAGTGTTTAGAGATGCTGTTCAAGATTGTCTTGATTATGAGCCAAAACCAGTGGTGAAAGCTGGAAAAAAATTGAATGTTTTGAAAAACTCCACTGAGGCTAATGTGGAGAAGTATTCAGGTTTAAGAATAAGGTAGCTTTATCCAACTATAAATAAATGCATTTAAATGATAATTAATACTTAGTTTACCGTCTGAGATACTAATGCTATTAAATTTTTTACCCAAATGTGCCTTTTATAAATAATTTGGGTGGTTAAAGTTGACTGTTTATTAATCTATTCGTGTTATGAGATAAGTTTAATTATTTAATTATATAGTTTATACCATTCCCTTGCCAGAGAGAAGAGTTGACACTAATGGACTTATATTCCTTTCAAAGTGACCAAATGGAAGCTAAAATTGAATTGATAAAACCTTAGAAGCTGGCTAATTATGTTTTATGTTCAATGTATTAATTTCTGTTTCAGGAATCAATCGGTCACTGCTGTGGAGCTCAGCGAGCGTTTCTCAGAAATTCGCTTTGTTCGGTTACCAACTATTAAGTAATTTTATTGTACCTCAAATCATTATGTGCGTGTGTGTGTTAAACAGTTGTGATTTTTGAAGCCATTTACTTCGTTACAGTGAATCTGTTGAATGGATTAATTGAATTTCGAATTGCATCATGGCTTATGATTTCTATTATATGGTTTTGTAGAAATTTATTGATGGGAGACACTCTAATGGGATGTTGGGCAACTGTTGGAGTGTTGATTGAGAAGGGAAGTCCAAAGACTAGTTCTGTTGGGAAGAACTATTGCATATGGAAATTTGGTTCTTTAGACGAAAGCAGTGTATCTCTTTTCCTGTTTGGCGATGCTTATCAGCAGAACTGTAAAGAGCAAGCGGGGACAGTTTTTGCACTGTTTAATTGCACTGTTCGCAAGGACAATGTGGTATCATCAGCTTTTCGCATTCTTTTGGTCCTGCGAGGTTACTTGTCTTTTTCCTAAAAGAAATAAAATCTTCCATTTTCTTACTTTGTAGGGAACTGGTTTTTCTTTGAGCGTGTTCTCTGCAAATCAAATATTGAAGATGGGTACTTCAATTGATTATGGAGTTTGCAAGGGAAAAAGGAAGGATGGGTTACCTTGTACACTAGTCATAAATAAGTACGTTTCAGCATCTTTAAAATCATGTCACTTTCTATAGCATTATGAAATTTCGTACAAGTTTTCTCCACCCGAATTCTATAAGGACTATACAACTTTCCTGAACAACAGTCAAGAAAGTTTTATCTGCAATCACAGTCAAGTTTGATATGGTCCTTTGTCTTATATAGCAGCACCTAGTTTCATATTGAGAATTGTAAGGTTTCGTGTTCTTGTATCAAAGTTTATATGTAAAAATGCATGCAATTCTGATTCTTGTCTGACGCTGGTCACTTTGCTGTTTTAGACGTCAAGGGATGTATTGCAGGTATCATAACTCTGTAAGTATGACTCTCCAGTGCTGCTATATATTTTGATCAACATGTCTTTAGAATGGACTTGCTTATACCTGTTTTGCTGCTACAGAAAGCATCAGAGAGGTTTTCCACAGTGCGAACTGAGCTTAAGGGAGGGTATGTGATCAACACCAACCTTTGTTTTAAATTTGACTTCTCCACTCCCATAAAAAAAGACGTTTTTATCGCAAGTTGTAATTTTCGTTTGTCAGGAACTTGAAAACAGCCTTCAGGGATCCTCTCAAGTCACGAGGCATTTACTTGGTCGACCCTCTAGCAGACAAAGCATTATAACAGCCTTCAGGGATCCTCTCAAGTCACGAGGCATTTACTTGGTCGACCCTCTAGCAGACAAAACATTATTAAAAAAGCCCACACAGCCAGTGAAATTATTGTCTGTGGAGGCACTCAAAAGAGCGTTGAGGTTTGTCATAGATGCATGCTTAATGCTCATTATCTGTGTTAAAACTGCGACCTTTTTAATTGCTGTTAATTCGTTCATTATTGTACTTGAACAACAGCAATGCAGATAAAGTGACGACAAATTCACACTCACAGGGGATAAGGTTCCTCAATGAAATCACAGGTTTAAGATCAGTGGCCTTACCTGCTGATGTTGATTTTATATCATCGCCTGAATTCTCATTATTTGGTATTTGCAGGAAAACTTTGTTCAAAAAATTCAGATAAAGTATCCGCCACGCAAAACAGACAAGTAAATAGTTCAGAGAAAAGGTCAATCATTTATTTGATGCCATCGACCACACATTTCTGATTTTTGCACTTGAGTTTGTCTTTCTATGCCATTGAACATTTATGCGTCATTCTTCAGGAAATCATCTACGAAGAAATTGGATCCATCTACGGTCACAAAAAACCAACCAGATTTAAAAAGAAAGAAAACCGTTCAGGGGCAAGCTTCCGTAGACAAAGTCAAGCAGGGGACAACAAAGATGATTGAATTAGATATATTTGATTCAGACGAAGAACCATGAGTCTTGCATTTCTGCTCACTGTGGAACACCTTTTCTACTTCATGGGGAAAATTACATCTCACATTATAATGTAGATTTTATGCTTGAGAGCCACGGCTATTTTGAAATACATTGTGGGAGGTGCAACCTTGGTGGTCCTGCTTCAGGACTTCAGAAGGAGCAATCTATTATCTAGAAGAGTTGAAGGTTAAAGTCACAGCTTGCTGCTTTGAAGCAGTGAGGTAAATGAGCAAGCAGAGTTTGGAACCTTTTGGCTCTATAATGTGATAAAATCTTGGAAGATTATTTTTGCTGTGAGTGCTTTGTTGTATGAAAAATACAAGTTGATGATGCTTGTTTATCATTTCAATTCCTAACCTAGCAATTAGCACACAGAGAGTTGAACGCATCGATCATGGCAATGCAGTTCTTTATAACAGCATTCATTCGACCATTATCAAGCAAGTAGATATTATTTGTCTTTGGGAGGTTAAGCGGATATTTACCACATAATTGTTCGGTTTGAACATAGATCATATTAGCTGTTGGTTTTTTAAATTATTTAATTTAAAAATATATCAAAATAATATTTTTTTAAATTTATTTTTAATTTTAGTGTATTAAATTAACATAAAAAAAAGTACGTCTGAACAAACAGCATCTAAGCAGGTTGTTTTACCATTGAAGTCATTGCCCACTACCATCTACTTTCAGTTTGAAAAAGAAGCATCAATTCATCATGATTTTTATTCCATTGTTGTGATCAGCAAGAAATTGGTGTGGAGCAGCCTGATAGGGAGGGATCGTGGCATTTCAGGATAGGATGTTGAATCGAGAGAGGAACTCGAGGAGAGGGTTGGCTATTCGTGCACATGGTCTTGCTGCTAACCGCCCCATGAGTTGTACTAATGTTTGGCATTAATTAGTATATTTAATTTGCCTAATAAGGAGTTTATTGCTGGGATAATTGAGATTAGGACATTTTTAAAGCCTATAAACTTAAAAACTACGGCTAGCTACGGAGGAGTAAACAGAACCTATGTTTGAGCTGCAGAACTTTAGCAGGTCAAGGTCTAGCTAACATCGGTATCTTTTGGGGCAAATAATACAATAATACTCAGGTCTGGACAAGATTGTTAGGTCACGATGATAAATCATGACTCATGAAAGCAACATTGCATGGAAACAGATAGATTGATTAGCAAGGTGAGTTGATGCTTGCATGTGTAAGCCTAAGAAAATGAAGGATTCTTGCTCTGGAAAATGAAATTCTGAGTTGTTTTCCTCTTTGATTTTCATGGAATTGGTTCATCAATCACATGCCGGCCTGGTTTTTTCTATACATGCAAGCATACAAGTCAAAGGCGTACCGGTGCTGGCAAGGCTACATCAAATGGGACCTCAACACTCGCCAGATTCCAGCACAAAACTGCCGTTGACATGTCACAGATGTAATGATACAAAAACATACTATGATTAGGTGGGTCACTGGACCCTTAGCCAGTAATCACATTCAACAACTGCAATTTTTTTCTATGGAGGTTAAGGTGGTTAGAGAGTTCTTGAGTGGGATGGGTCGGATACATGCTCGAAGAAGGTAGGACACCGCTGCTAGCCAATCAAGGTTGCAGGCTCAACCATGTCTGGTTTCAGCTCGTGAGTGGCTCCCCCCATTTCTGTGACACCTTGTTGGCCCTTGAAAGCCATGGAAATATATTAAAATAACTTTTTTTTATTTTTTAAAAATATTGTTTAACATTAGTATATCAAAACTATCTTAAAACATTTAAGGAGAAGAGTGTCATCAACCTATCAAGGTGTCAAATTGCTTCAAATCGAAGGCAATTTTACCAACCAACCTACCTCTGGAAGTAACATCGGCAAAGTCTAGCAATTTTTCATCCTTGTTATCGTAATTCTTTCCATGGTGTGATGGCCATGTAGTATTTCTGCACCACCAGAACTAGATCTACTTTTTTATTTTGGTATATTTCGAGACATACCAAAATTAAAAATTAAATCATAAAGAAATACATGATCGTCCCACCACAGCAACAGGTTATAGCTAGAAACCCAGCATACCGAAGATGCTGAGAAAGGAAGTTTGTACGTGCTTACATGATACGCACAGCATGATGTGTCTTTGAGGCATGCGATATTCTAGACTACGTGATAATTGAGTTTTTATTTATAAAAAAAATATTCTTTTTCTTTAAATGCATTCCAGGCTTAATTTTGACTTCCATGGAACCTGCTTGATACTCCAGACATGATTTTAAAAAATGGAGCATTTATTGACCTGTACAATATTTAACTGAGAAGATTTAGACATGGTAATGGGCAACAAACTAATTAAAAAAAATATTATTTTTATATATTTTTAAATAAAAATTATTTTGAAAAGTAAAATTTATTACGGTACTCTGTGCCCTTGAAGTTGGCAGTTTAAAGATACAAAAGAGACGAAAACTCTATTAATATTTTATGACTCTTGTCTCAATTTATTAAAAGCAAAAGGTCAACCTTTTATTGTTATATGCATCATGCATGAACACACCAAGATTGTCTCAATTTATTAAAAGCAAAAGGTCAACCTTTTATTGTTATATGCATCATGCATGAACACATCAAGAAAATAATAATAATAATAATAATAATAAATAAAGCAGGTCATTTATCCTCAAGCTGGTCTGCCGTTTCTAGAGATTGTCAAGGTGTTATCTTATGAGCATGCACTTGCAGTCCAAGGAAACCTTCTCGGTGATATCTACAGTATTTTTTCTAAAAGATTATTTTGAAGTTATTTTAACCAAATCATAATTTTCAAATTAATCTCGGTTGATTTTTTAGTATTTTTTAAAATAAAAAAATATTGTTTAAATAAAAATAATTAACTCAAAATTAACACGAGACATTGCACAAATCTGACAACAATATTCAAAAACTAATTTTAGAATAAAATCCAAAAACACTTTATGATTCACATGCATGTTGCCTCATTTATTTTATCATTACTCCCTCACGGATTGTCCACAGAACAAGACATTAAAAAAAAATAAAAAAAAATCAATACCATCGAAGAAGTGAATCCCAAATGCAATGTGTAGTGCTTCAATTTTTTTAGAGTGAAACGGATGCAATAAAGCTCAATTAACAAAATGATCCAACCATGCTCTTGTTGATTATAAAATAAAGTCCAGGCCAGTCGTACCATAAATCTTCACACGCCTTAGATTCATCAATTTATATTAATGCATCACTAAAATAATCAAAACGAGGGGATGATACCAATCAGCAAAGTAATTAATACAAGATGATTTTTTGGCTCATGAAATCACCGTCAAGCCTTAAAATTTGAAGTACTTTTTCAGTGGGATTTCCAATATTTCTTGACCGATTTGGTTCATACTCAAATTATTATTATTATTATTCGAGACTGTACATTAATTCAAGTTTTATTTCAATCGGATATTCACGAGAAATTTTTTATTTTAAGTCCCATTTACCACTTTAATCCAACCACTCAAGACTACATGTTAATATGAAAACAGGGAAAAGGACTAACAATATGTAAGGTGTTTGAATTATAACTAAGATTATTATGGAAATCTTAAAAAATTAAATATAGCAAGTGACAGGTGTTGGTGGATAGGAGTAGAAATATAGGGACATGAAATATAGGTATATGGTATAGCTGGCAAGAGCTGTCTCTTCTCTCTTTCTCTACTCCAGGCCCAGCTCCCTAAATTTTCTTTCTTGTTTTGCTTGCTCGGTTACTACATTTCTTCATTTTTTTTCTTGTACTCCTGACTAAGGAGACTCGCATCAATCTCTTACAGTTTATATATCTAAGTTCAAGAATTGACCATTAGGGTTTTGTAATTTGAAGAAAGACAGAAAGAAAGAAAATGAGCGCTTCAAGATTCATAAAGTGTGTCACTGTTGGTGATGGTGCTGTTGGCAAGACTTGCATGCTTATTTCCTACACGAGCAACACTTTCCCTACGGTAAGTAAAGCTACAATCTTTTACTTTCTTTTTTCTTTTAGTTTCTTTCTGTTTGGTTCTTAAGAAAAGAAAATGTGGGAAAGTAGAGATTATGTTTGTCAAGTCAACTGCGGTTGATCAAAGTAATCAGCTTTAGTTGATGGGGTTGTTGGTTTTTTGGTTTGAAACCTTCATTTGGATTGTAATGGTTAGTTCTATGTTTTGGTTTGCTGTTTTTTCCCTGGAAAATGTCCGAAACTGGAAGATGTGTGGTTGATGAAAGTAATTGGTTTTAGTTGATGGGGTGCTGCTTTTTTTGGTTCAAAACCTAAAATTGGAGTCCAAAGGTTTGATCTTCTTCCCTTTTTTTTTGCCTGTTTGTTTCCCTCGAAAATGCGGGAAATGTAAAGAGTATTGCAGATTGAAAAATATCACGTTAAGCCAATCCATGATGAGTTTTAAGTAATTGAGCAAGTCAATACTGTTTTTTTTTCCCCTTTGCCTGAACAACTTCCGGATTGAAAGGTCATGCTTAAGTTTCTTCGGTGTGTGTTTCTCTTTTAAAAGCCCGGAACATGGAAGATACTTGTGAAGTCAACCGGGGTTGATAAAACTAATTGGTTTTAGATGATGGAGTGCTGCTTCTCGGAGAAAACCTTTAATTGGGGTATCAAGTTTAGGTCTTTTTCGGGTTCCTGTTTGTTCCCTGGAAAGTTTTAGAAACGTATAGACAATTCTAGATTGAAATTTTTCAATTCAACGAAGTCTTGATTTTTAAGTAATTGGAGCTATCATGATTTGTTTTCCTTTGCTTAAGGACTTCTGGAGTGGAAGGTCAAGGTTCAGGGTTTTTGGCATGTGATTAGGTTTTTGTAACCCGAGAAAGTGGAGACTGGGAGGAAATTGAACATTTTCTTTTAGTCTGTTTATGGTAAATTTGGCATTTTGTAGGGACTGATAGGGAGAACCAGTCAACTGACCATGCCTTTTATCAAAGTGTTAGCTTGGGGGTTTTGTTAGGTTGGTTACAGAATATGGGAACAAAGTAAGATTTATATTTGTAATTTGTAATAGGTTAAACAACTGAAGTTAGCCTCACACAAGTTAATGGTTTAGTCTAGGTGGGTTTTTTCTACTTGGAGACCACTAACCAGTTCTACTTTTGCGGTTATTTTTGGAGGGTCACTGTGTGTTTCATTGCAACATTCCTGAAAAGTGCTTGCTTTGATTCTTTTGAGTTGAGCAGGACTAGAAGAAAAGAGTTTTTTCTGGATTCTCTCTTTGGTTTTGGTTTTCACAAAAATTGCAATGCTGCTTCTAACGAACTGAAAATTTCTGTTTTCAAAGATTGAATTATCCCTCTCAAGCTTAAGCTTTGGGAAAGCCCTGTTATATGATTGGTCTCACGGTGATTCAGCACTTTTGCCTTTCTTTTCCATATAATTTTGATAATATTCAAATATGAAATAGGGAA
>NW_011499847.1:1616888-1739834 GCF_000495115.2 Populus euphratica | reverse complement strand
AGGGAAAGAATGATTTTAACATCAAGGTTTCTATTTGTTGTATTTTCTGTAAATGGGAAACAGGATTACGTGCCAACTGTGTTTGACAATTTCAGTGCGAATGTGGTTGTCGATGGGAGCACTGTCAATTTAGGGTTGTGGGATACTGCTGGTAAGTTTCAAATTCATAATTTTTCCCTTCCTGTCTTTGAATGTTTTTTTGTAATCACTTCATGTGTTTACATCATGGCACAGGCCAAGAAGATTACAATAGACTGAGGCCTTTGAGCTATAGGGGGGCAGATGTTTTCCTGCTTGCCTTCTCCCTCATTAGCAAGGCCAGCTATGAAAATGTTGCAAAGAAAGTAAGACCAACATTTTCTTCACAAGATCTTGTTTTCTCTAAATGTTATAGTTTCTGGTTATGTGTAACATGCTAATGAATTTTCTATTTTTTTTGTTTTATAGTGGATTCCTGAATTGAGGCATTATGCACCTGGTGTTCCAATTATTCTTGTTGGGACAAAGCTTGGTAAGTCCTACTCTCCTTAATCTGTTTTTCTTTTGAGATGCCAATAATGCAGAAGTTTGGTATATTGTGCAACTCTTTGCTAGGAGCCTAAGACTAGCTTTTTCTGTTATCTGGTTAATAGCTTTGAATCCTGAAGTTGGCTTTCAAGATCCCTTGTCTGTACATGGTTGTCATGTAATACCTTCAGCTACTGTAATTCCCCTGCTCACTTAATTTTCTTTTGAGTGACATGATGATGAAGTCAGTGAAGATGAGGCTTCTTGAAGCCATCTTGGGATAGCTGAGATGACACAATGTTATTCAGGAGTGCTTAATTGAATGTTTCTTTAAAGAGTGGCATAAAATAACAACCAAGCGCGTGCTTTTAAGGCCTATTTCAACTGAACTTTGGAGCATGGGGGTGGTATGTTGTATATTGGAATGACCATTAAATTGGCTGAGATTGGGATTTAAACATAATATGAGCACCCCTTAGTTCACTGTATGTGCGTACTGAGCATGCTAGAAAATATAATTACTTTGTGGTTTGATGACACTTTTGAAAGTTGAGGAGTCAGAGCATATCCAGAAAGTTTTATGGCCAGGTGTTCTAAATAAAGATGCTTTTAGTATGTATTCATTATTCAATTACTGGTGCCTAAAAACCCAGAGTATGGTAGCTCACCTAGATGTTTGACATTTGTTTGCTATCACTTCTGGATTTGGGTTAAATGAACAGGATTAACTGTCTCCAATTGAACTGATATCTGCCAAAAATGTGTTCAACAGTACCTTTTATTTCTGATTGAATTTCACAACCATGTGTTTGTTCAAGCTGTTGTTGGTCGTAAGTATACTCTGGTAATGATTAACTTGGAGATAAATTAACTGTCACAATACAAATGACACTGCTCTTTTCATTGATTTTCAAATTATTTTTAGCTGTGTTGCCTCAGTGTAGAATGTCTTGTATCTTCTCTTAACTTGTGGACAAACATTGAGTTTCATGACAATTAAATTTGCTTCCTGTAGATCTCCGAGATGATAAACAATTCTTTATAGATCACCCAGGTGCGGTGCCCATTACCACAGCTCAGGTATTGCTGCTGCGTCACATCTTAACAATCATTTTGCCTTCACGTTGCCTCCTTGCTTCTATGGTGGATACTAACATGTCAGCCCATATAAAGTGAATAAAACATTTTATTTGATTTTCTTTTGAAAGGGAGAGGAACTGAGAAAGCTAATAGGGGCTCCTGTATACATTGAGTGCAGTTCAAAAACACAGCAGGTATGCAAATTAAGTTCTTGATGTGAAATCATGAGAGAAGGTTGCTGCTTACTTCATTACTTGTTTCATCTGCTCTTTTCAAACACAGAATGTCAAAGCGGTCTTTGATGCAGCCATTAAGGCCGTCCTCCAGCCTCTGAAGCAGAAGAAGAAAAAGAAGAGACAGGCACAAAAGGCCTGCTCCATATTGTGACTCTGCAACAAAATTCTAGAGGAAAACAACACCAAATTAGGCGCGTTGGTCTCATTTGCTATCTCTATTATCTCGAGGAACAGGAAGGATGTGGTCCGTAGTCAATGCTGACAAAAATAGGGGGCACTTATAAGAGAATCAAATTATGTATTTGTTGCTTTGTGATTTGTATATTAATGGTTCACGCTGCTTTGTTAACTCACATTTATTTCTTTAGGGCTATCTACATATTGTAGACTAGACTAAGCAGAATTTGCTTGTGAAATACAAAGCCTTTTTCTCTTGTATCATGATCCGTGACCCATTTTAGTGCACTTAGAGAATCTTAATATAGTTATCGTTTTGTGTTATTATATTCGAGTCTCATCGACATTTTAAAAGCCCATTTTAGTGCACTTAGAGAATCTTAATATAGTTATCGTTTTGTGTTATTATATTCGAGTCTCATCCTGCTGTATGTGTCTATTAAATGGTGTTAAACAGCGATTTCGAAACCTCAGGTCAAAATCAGGTGAACAAGAAAGAAGTAATATGGTATCTGTTTTCCTCTTGAATGGATATTGTAAATCAAATCCTGTGGTTCCCTTTACACCCATCTGGTTCAAAGCTTTTCTCAAGCCAAGATATCATTTCGAAGAATCAGCAAGGCATCAGGATCGCATCATTTCACAGAATGAACACATCAAATCACAAATTACCCTGAATCTTTCCTATTCTGTTACATCAAAGAGACATGAACTAACCAATTCTCCAGATGCTCAGATCAAGAAAATTTTATTATTGCTTAAAACATTAATCTTTAAAATAATTCTGAGTGATTCTTGTGGGATTCATGCAGGTTTCACTGATATATTCACTGCTTACAGATCCAATCCCTGATGATCCTCCTGTTCCTGAGATAGCCCTTGTGTGTTTGGAAGACAAAATCAAGTATGAGCCCACTGCTACAGCTGGACTCAAGAGTATCATGGGATAGGCCCTGAAGTCCGTATTATGTTCTTGTTTTGATAGAACTATAAATAGTCTACCTATAATCAACCAATAATTAATGGAGTTATTGATTAATTTATCTGTAAATAAATTTATTCTTCGTATTATCGTTTGAATATGAGGAAAGGTTGCAGCCAAGAATTTCTTTCATAAATAAATGCACAATCAAGAAAGATCCCAATCATGCACAACTGAAAATATTTTTTTATTGTTTTTTTATATATTTTTAAATAATCCTAATATAAGAAGCACACCTAGAAAAATAAAATAAGTGAAAATCTGCTCAAGAAAAAGAAAAAAAAAGACGTGATTGGCATGAATCCTACCAAGTCTGTGGCCCATAAATTACTTCTGCAGTTATTAATCCCAACAATTCGATGCAGGCTAGCATCACATCCCATCACAACAAACTCATATTAATCAAAGCATGGAAAACTAACCTAACCAATTATAACTCGACACGATCTTATTAACAGCATGCAAGTCTTTAAGCAGTAGCATCTATCTTTTATAGTGGCGAGGATGGGGCAGCACAAGTCAATTCCCATACTCCACGTTTGGTTGATCTTGAATTCTTGATTTGATTAGACTAAGGATATCACTCTGAAGCTGCCGAATCTTGATTTCTTGCAACGAACCCTTCCTCGTTTTGCATGTTACAGCTTTCGTGCGATTAGCTGTTTCATGTCAATGGCCATGCGACACTGCTAATCGTAGTAACCTGTTCCAAAGTGAAGACGTTGTGTTATGCAATAATAATATAAATACTAATTATGATGCTGATAGGTAGTGTTTATTTATTGTTTTGAAAAGAATAGTAGGGATGAATGACATGTTACTCGTGTACTTTTTTTTTTAAAGTACAGAAATTTATTCGAAAATTATGTTTGAATATATATTTATTTCTTTAATTAAATATATTTATATCTCTATTTTTTATATTTTAAAACAATAATTAAACATTATCTTATCCCATTTATCGCTATTTTATTTGCCACGACCTACCAAACCATGGTAGTTGATCCATCAAATACTAATATAATCAGCATGACTGCTACTGCTATTTGCAATAAGACAGCGGCAACCAATGGAAACTTTGAACCAATTATTTCTTTCCCTGTAATTGTAGAGCAAATTAGTTAATCACAACAAGCAGCTATTTGACCCGCAATTAATATTTATTTTTTAAAAAAATTATATATGTAAATTTTAGAAGTATTTTTATATATAAAAAAGATTGTAAATGGAATTCAAAAAGTTCATATATATATATATATATCATTAAATAAATTAAAAATTATTTATGCAACAATAAAATTATCAAGCCCAATTCATATCTAATCAAAGTCACAAATTTAATTGGGTTTAGCAATTCTTTTATATATATATATATATATATATATATATATTTATTTATTTATTTAAAATAACTAATTATAAAATCAAGAACTAACAAATTATCAAAGAGATTGAGAAAAAAAAAACCAAAATAAATTACATTGTTCAGTTAATAATCAACCAAATATTAAATAATAAAATTAAAAAAATAAAACTGTAATGGATAAAAATAACAAGAAAAAAAAAGGCTTAGACTTTTAGAGTTAGGAAAGACCCAAAGTTCCTGAGCGAATCGAGCACATGGGTCTAGAGTAGCCATATGCCTGAACTTTATTCTTATTTTTACAAAAAATTTTAAAGAACCTTACTTGTATTGCTTAAATTTTGACCACTAGCGGGTTGGTATATTTTAGACAAAAAAAATATATTTTTAATCATATTTCAATTTGAAATAATAATAATAAAAAAAAAAACACCTTAGATACATTCTAATTCATGACCTCTAACAACTTAGAAATTAGCTCTAAAAATTATTTTTGAGTTCACATCGACCATTTCAGGTAAGTTTAGAGAGGTAAGGGGAACACCTTGTATAAACTTTTCTTA
Source organism: Populus euphratica (assembly GCF_000495115.2). Classification (NCBI taxonomy): domain Eukaryota; kingdom Viridiplantae; phylum Streptophyta; class Magnoliopsida; order Malpighiales; family Salicaceae; genus Populus; species Populus euphratica. The sequence continues at coordinate 1,734,926 of NW_011499847.1, read as the reverse complement.
TCAAAAGAAACTCATTAACATAAAAGGCCATTTAACTTCGTGGTTGGAATCGATTTTAACTGAGATTTTTTCTTTCTGCCACTGAAATCTTGCTACTTTATTTCTCATCTCTTATACCATAAACCAAAAAATTAATGAAAATAAAATTTGAAATCAAAATTGAATTTTATAAATTTTTAAGGATAAAAAATTTATAATTTAAAAGGTTAAAGGATAAAAATATACTTTTAACTTCAAATTATATAAAAAAATATTTTTCCCGCTTTTTTCATCTTATTTCTCTATATTTAAAATTTATAATATTTTCTTAATAAATATGTTTTAATTAACCATTAATTTTGACCTTTAAAGATAAAAAAAAAAAATCACTGTGGTGACATAGTGATTTATTTCTTAATGAATAGCACTATTAGAGAATATTATTTTCTCGTGTTTTTTAGTATAATTTTGAAATTTGATCCAGCTAGATAGGTTGATCCGGAATCTAGCCAGACTGATACTAGTATTAGGTTAGGTATAAAAAAAAAAATAGAATGATTCAATAAGATCCACTTAAAAACTTAGTTGCAGCCTATTAATTTTTATTTTTTTCTAAAATAATATTATTTTAACTTAAAAAAACAAAATTAATCTAGATATCTCAGTAAAGAATCAGAATTTAGATCTGAGACTAGATCTGCCAACAAGCCATGTTTCACAACTATGCTTTCTAGAGCATTTTTTAATTACGAGCAGCTTTACAAGCTTCCATGATGAACAAATAGTTTAATAAAATAGCACTAAGTGCGTTTGGTTCCTACTTTCTAAATGAAAACATTTACATAATTACAAAAAGGTTGATGGTGTGTGTATGATAAACACTTCTTTTGGAAAAAGAAGAACCTAGGCCGGCCAGCAGCCACACTCTCGATCACCTCATTGATCTTCTGCTAACAAATGGTTTCTTCACGTGGCTCCAAACCAGCAGTACCAGTCGAACCCTACACATGTTAGAATGCAACAAAAAGACCCAATGTCCTTGAGATTTTATTTATTTATTACCAATTCCCCAAAGAAAGCAACATTATGATCCCATTAGTTTTTTTTTTTTTTAAATCTATTTCCTTCAACCAATTCTTTACTTGTAGCCTTAATGTTGTTTGTGACTTGTGAAGGTTCAAAAGGGGATGAGAGAGTTTTTTTTTTTTTTTTTTCCCTTCTGATCAAGTAATGGGATAGTTGTTAGTTGGCTAGTCAAAGAATAGTATACAAGTCGAGTTGCCAACATTTGTGATGCGTCTCCCTTGGATGCAATGAAGAATTGACTGGCAAAGGAAATTACAAGTGCCCATTGACGTTGATTCGTCTGTCGATTTGCTGTTGTGCATACACATATGACAAAGAAGACTTGACCAACCAAAATGGCATACTGTGCCTTAGGATGAGCAGTGGGGAATTAAGCCCAACCACTCCTCAAAAAACCATGGCTGCCAAAATAACTTACGCCAAGTTGTCATCAGCACTGAACTTTCAAAACTTGGGACCATCTTTTGGTGTTTTTAACAATCTTCAGATTCTTAAAGTCGATGGTCATTTTTCTGGAGTTGTTTAACCATCCCAGGTTGTTTTTCTTCTTCACTTCCCTGGCCAACTGCGGGACAATAGTATCTTATACACATGCCTGTTTATCGTGAAAAAAATAAAAAAAAACAGTGTTTATACTGCATCTCTGGCTAGCAGTTGAGAGAGGACGATCATGAGATTGGAGACTTCTTTCAGTGTAGTCTAAAGTTCAATTAACCTTTGACGCACGTATATAACAATGCTTCTTTTAATCTATTGTCTGTTAAGCTAAATATAAAAATATTTAGACGTATAAAACACTAATAACTGTGTCTTTCAAGAAAATTTAAGTAGCCTCTAAACCATTACAAGGCCAAAAGTACCCATGAGCTAAGCTTACAAGACTTTGAAGATTTGAATATTAATCAATCTTGGGTCAATGTTCAAAGTCACCTTTTTTGCCGTAGTTAGAAAGTTAGATGACTATAAACTATACAGTAAAGTAGTAACTAATTTATAATAATCCTCAAGATCGAATGATCTCACTTGCTGCCTCATTACTCACGCCAAACTTTATCCCTTCCTTTTGGCTTGACAAAGATGACTCTGCGGCTCTTCTTAGAACGACCTATGGACAAGATTTAATGAGAAAAGGAGAGCCAATCCAAGGAAATGCACTAGCTTTAGTTGTAAAATAAATAAGATAAGCACAAATCTTGGCAATGTTACATCATATTGTCTATGCTGGGCATGTTTTATGTTCTTGGAAATAGTGGTCATGGGTTCTCTAAAACAAAAGACGGACTTTTTCATGAAATTATATAGACATAAGATTCGAGCCGGACTGAATTCAGTGTAAGACTCGAATTATTGATCAATGAGTTGATTTTGATCAACTTAAACTTTGATTAATTTTTGAATTAGTCGATGACCGGGCCGTATCTTATAACATTAAAAAATTACCCCTAAAAAATGATCCACTAAAACAATCATCCTAGCTATACCATGCAGCAGTGATGATCTTCACCTCTCATACATATAGTTTTATAGCACACAAATAGATAATACCAAAGTCAAGACTTGGATATCCAAACAAGATTTACCCTAAAAAGCTGATAATGTTAGTAAACTAAGATTTGTTTAAACCATTCATTCCGTTGATAATATAGTTGATATTGCAAATTAATAATATGATGACCAAACTAAATTAGGTGTGATCCCCCTTACCCAGAACAGATGCTTTGACAATCTCCTCAAGCAACCATGTTTGTTTTGTGAATTGTCAACCACAATGGTTGTTGATTGGAGACCAGCTGATCCATTCTTTTGAAAATAAAATTAATAATAATCAAATTGATCCTTGAGCTATTTTTTACACACTATTAAGCTTTGTGTGTTGTTAATACTGTGGTGCAGTGCCATTTCTATTCTTTTAAAAATAAATTAAATTTATTTTAATATCATCAAATTAAAATAATAATAAAATATTAATTTAATATTTTTTCAAGACAAACATAGTTTCAAATATGAAAATAGACCTTTCATGAATCAATGAAAATTCAACTCACCACCAAACCTCACAAGATTTTTTTAATGATGAATAAAAGTCCCTAATTTAAATGGCTGGTAGCATTTCTCCACTTTGCATGTAATTAATATTAAAAATAATTAAATATTAATATTAAAAATTAAAAATTAAATAATAATTGACCTATCATTTAATTATGTAATTTTTAATTAAATATGTAGTAGCTCTTTAGTTTCACGAAATGCTTTGAGAAAATATTATAATTAATAAAAAAATTCTCCATTCCAAAACAAAGAGATTTATCCCACTCTTTGGAAAATAAAATAATTCTAGATCTTAAGTTTTGGCAAAAGATGACAAATATCATGTGCATGGGGCAAAAAAAAGGTCCTAAGATAACTCAAGCATGTGGTTAGATTACCTTGCAACCCGAGACAGCCGGTGGTTAAGCCTCAACAAGCCCCCTTGTCATGCGTTTCCCGCGAAATTTGCCAGTTTCCCAACGACCTAAAATTAAAAGTATTAGTAATAAAGAATATATAAATAATTTATTGTTTTTTTTTTAAATAACACCACTTCCCATAATTTTTTCTTAATTCTCCTTTCAGATCACATAAATTTTCGTGACCACTTTTCCCTTTACTTGCCAACACTTTCTTCTCCAGATTTTACCTGTTTACATTTTTTGTTCTTCACTGGCTTTTACTGTTCTTTTTCATATTAGCCCATTTGTTTAACTGATCTTCATCGAAGCACTCATGTTTAGTTTATTTAAAAAAAATTATAATCTTCTAAGTTTCATCAGTTAAGTGGGTGGTGATTTTTGGCGGCAATTTCAAAAAAAAAAAAAATCTATGGTGGTCTTGAACAATAATAAATAGGTACAAAAATATTTAGGTACATATCTTTTTTGTTGTCTTGTTTTGTTTATCTTATGTATGATTCACCTTTTGTTTTTATATGTATTTTCAAGATCTTGTTGGGGTATTTATGTTTATAGTTTTATCTCATGGTGAGCTAGCATGTGGATTAATGTAATGATAAAGGATTTCTTTCTTCTTTTTTTCTGAGTTTGGATTATTCACGGGGAATCTATTAATGGGTTGTGTTTATATTTCTCATGTGGTAGCTGTGAGTGCCTGATATGGTGGTGGGGCATGACCATGTAAATTCTTTTGTGTTGCAGAGACTGAAACGCTTGTTTCAAGGGGTGGAAAGGGTGTTAAAGAGAATGAATTTGCAGAATTTCTGGGAATTCTAGGAGGAAGAGAATCTACATGGATGCTTTGATGTTGTGGAAGTAAGTTATCGAGAATAAAAGAAAAAATGACAGTTGAGGAGCTGGAAGCTAAGGCTACTGAAAGGAGGAATGTGTTAGTTGGGATAAGAATAGATAGTCATAGCAGAGAACTACTTAGCTGGGCTATTGCAAAGGTTGCTGAACCTGGTGATTGTGTTGTTGCTGTTCATGTTTGTGGAAGTTCTGGTAATGCTTTCAACAGTTCAGTGGTGTTTTTCTTCTATTTTTTTATAAAAGTTTTGCATGATTTTGATGAAACATGAGCTGTTGATGCAGACCATGCTTTGAGAGACAAGCCTTTGTTGGATAGTTATTTAGAAGTATATAATGGTCTATGTTCCATGAAGAAGGTCTGTAATCAAAAACTTTGTAGCACTTTTTCCTGGCCCTCCGGTGGGAAAGTAAAAGTTGCAGATGACAACGATTTTTTTTGCTTTGGCTGTAGGTAGGCCTCTCAGGTCAGATAGCCAAAGGGATTTCGGTTAGAAGGACTCTGGTTAGAGAGGCAAAGAACTATGCTGCTGTAGCCGTAATTGTGGGGATCAGCAGCCAAGCAGCTCTAAGGTAGGGGCAGGTAGAAACGCAAGTTCTGCATCAATCATGGTTTAATGCTTCTTTTCTAATTAGTCTAGATAGATTTCATTTTCAGGATCTGGGCTTCTACTGCTAAGTATTGCGCCAAGCGACTGCGTCGAACCACAGATGTTATGGCCATCCACAATGGAAAATTTGTGTTTAGAAGGTGCAACAACAATCAACTACCAGGTTTGGTACTTGTGTCCTAAAATAAAAATCCATTTAGCAGATCCTGAGAAGATAATAATTGATGTTGCTTTCGATTATGTCAGGCCTTGGTGGAGATCCAAAACCAAGTTTTAATATAAATGAAAATTCAAGTTTTAGAGAAATCCAGTCTGAATTCGGAGATTCTGAAGCATATACTGAAGTATCTAGTTTTGAACTGCTATCAAGAGATGAGATTGGAGAAATAAAGGATGAAGTTTGCCGCATTGCAAATGTACGTAAGAAGAGATCAAATTCTCTTTTTTCTGGTGATATCTTGGATCAGAGACCTGGTTGGCCCCTCCTCCGAAGAGCAAGTTCAGCCATTCCACAGAACTTGCATTCCAGGAAACTGTCTGTAGTACAGTGGGCAATGAGCTTACCGGATCGCTCCTCTCAACAAGATCCTTGCGTTTCAACAGCAGAAGAAAGAGAGATAAGTAACATCTTGGAAGATAGCAATAGGAGTAGATCTTCTGCATCAGGTGAACTAGAAAATGGCTCGGATATTCTGCTGAAAGTAAGCTCACCTAGTTTTCTTTCGGGCAGATGCAACAAGGTTCTGAAAGGCGCAACTTCGAATTTTCACTCAGGTTTTTACCCTGAATCAATCACATGAGATTAGACTAATTGAATTTCCTCTCTTGCCTGACAAAATTTCTAATCTTTCTGACAGAAAATTTGATTGGGAAAGGGGGATGTAGCAGTGTGTACAAGGGGATTCTTCCAGATGGCAAGCCAGTGGCAGTGAAGGTTCAGAAATCATCCCAGAAAGCAATGAAAGATTTTGCTCTTGAAGTTGAAATCATCTCCTCATTGAACCACAAGCACATCACACCTCTTGTTGATGCCTGCATCAAAGATGCTGATCTCATTTACGTCTATGATTTTTTATCTAAAGGAAGCTTAGAGGAAAACTTACATGGTAAGTCTTATCGACCTGCACATGTTTTTCTTCACTAGTGAAGCTTGACAGAAACAATTCTGATGTGAAACTATGTGTAGGAAAGAGCAAAGACAAATCTCCATTGTCATGGGAACTGAGATTCGATATAGCTGTTAAAATTGCAGAAGCCCTAAACTACCTGCACAACGAATGTTCTCGGCCTGTTATTCATAGAGATGTCAAGTCTTCGAACATTCTTCTCTCAGATGGATTTGAACCACAGGTATTCTGCTGAGACTCGTGCAGATTATCGGTAGCCACAAATGAAAATTATCACAAAATTATGGCATGACTTGCTTTTATTCTACTCGACAGTTGTCGGATTTCGGGCTGGCAATATGGGGACCGGCAACTACATCGTTTGTGACTCAAGGCGATGTTGTTGGAACATTTGGATATCTTGCTCCTGAATATTTCATGTATGGGAAAGTCAGCGACAAAATTGATGTCTATGCTTTTGGTGTAGTTCTACTTGAATTGCTATCAGGAAGAAAACCAATTAGTTCCGAGAACACCAAGAGCCAAGAGAGTTTGCTCCTGTGGGTAAGAGTTTCTAATGTCACCGCAACTACAAAATAATATATCTCTATTAATCACAAGCATCAAAACAGTAAATTCTGTGAGTTTCAGGCAAAACCAATAATAGAGAGTGGGAATGCAATATGCTTAGTGGATCCGAACTTGAATGGAAACTTTGATGAGGTTCAAATGCAACGGATGGTTCTTGCAGCAACACACTGCATTACACGAGCAGCTAGACTACGTCCTAAAATGAGTGAGGTACTAATTTAAACCTGCGGCTGGATTCTCAGGAAATTTAATTTGTTTTTCATGGTAGATTTTCTTAACCTTTTTTTTTTCTTTCAGATACTGAAGCTCCTAAGAGGAGATAAAGAACAGGAAAAGTGGGCGAACCCTCAAAATAAGGATCTTCAGGCTACAGAAAACCAGGATAATGATGATGAAGTTTATCCAAACTCTAGTGCAGAGTCACATTTAAGTCTCGCATTGCTTGATGTTGATTATGATTCCACATCATTTAGTAGTTGGGAGCATGGAAATAATCTTTCTATTGAGGAGTATTTTAAAGATAGGTGGAGCCGATCATCAAGCTTCAATTAGTTTACTTTGCACTCTATTCAATATTCTTGACTACCTGTTTCAGAGCCTAGGTTGTCACATGATTCTGTACAAATAGTTTGTAACCTTGTGCCTGCACAGTTAAGGGGGAAAAAAAAGGTTTACGCCCTGCAGCGAGGTGTTTTGAAGATGTAGACTTGTAAAATTCTTGTTTAAAGTGATAATGAGAGAGGATTAAGGTTCAAGTCTATCAAGAGCTTGTTTTTTGAATCTTCGAGACTACCAGAAGAAACACGGAGCTTGCAATTTTTCTTATAGACAAGGGCATTTGCTCTATCTGAATCCAAATCTGCAGAAAAATGAACAACGCAACAACAATTCGTGATAGCTTGACTATCTAGATTCTACACAAAAAAAAAATAAAGGAAAGAAACAAAGTAACAGAAAACGGCTTCAGCATACAGAAGCTTGTGTTATGCTGAATTGTCACTGTAATGTAGATCCAACTGAAAACATTAGCGAATAGAAAAGCTGATAATCACATTTTGATCATAGGAAAGCTGGGTATAGAAATACTAGAGGCTTACGAACAAAAATTTATTTACACAGACAATAAAGATGCACAGATTCAGGTGACAGTTTTAGAATGGTATTGTAAATGGCAAGGCATATATCTCAGCTTGGGCCAAATACTGAGCTGTTGGGTATAGAGAAGATATCGGGTGAGACAATCTATCATTGCTAGCTCTATAGATTTTAGTGTTATCACTTCTAGGCAGTCTCTCGGGCTTCCTCTCGTAGAGCCAACCTAGATTATCAAATTCTGGGTTCCCGCTCTTCATGGGAAGGGGAATCCAGTTTACATCTAGCTCCCAAAAGTTTAATTCTGTATGCTGCAAGCCACTTCCAGAGTATTGGGATATAAGAGCCGATGCAGCCTTCCTATCTCTTATGAGCTCAGTTTGAGAACATGAATGGCACAACTCAACACCAGGTCTATCCGATTCAAAGGCAGTGGTTGTGGACTCACTGCAGGTAGAAAAGAACTCCTCCTTGGTGCAGCTTTTGGGCAATTCAGATTTCTCTTGGACAAGAAAATCCATTGCTGTAACAGAGCACACTGGTTTACCAAACACCAGATCTTGATCTTCATGCCCTTGCAATTGGATATCAATCCAAAAAACGCTTCCTGTTTTAACAAACACAAAGGGCACGTATCAGGAACAAACATATAAACATCCAGAAAGAGTAGCAAATAGAAATGCACTCACCATGACTTCGGCACCTTTCAGGCCCCTTCCTCTCGGTAATCTGGCAGGTGCCAAAAGAGTCATATAAGCTGTCTGATATTGAAGGCTGCTTGAGCTCTTCGGCAAGACTAGTTCTCTCTGTTCTTCGAAATTCATGTTCATTCTTCGCTTGATAGTAGCTGCTTACATCACCATCCTCGCTCCGGTTTTGCACCTGCCTTCTGTGAGGATTATACCTTTTCTTCTTAAGCTGTCCCCCCTCCAATCCTTCTTCTATTTTCTGCCTCCTCTTCTCTTTCTTCTTCTCCTCTTTCTTCCTTCGCTTCTCAACCTCGGCCTTTTCTCTCCTGACCTTTAAAATGGAGAAGGCCATCACTAAACTTGGGAAACTGACTTACACGAAGATGACATAACTCGGAAGCAATATCAAGCAAATGCAGAGGAAATTAAGAATTAAAAAGCCTGAGTTTCTATACAAGCACAATAATTTCAGCTTACTTCTCTGAAAAATTTCAGAATCAAGTTTATTCAAATGTAATGCATAGTTTCATATTATTAGTACTTCAACAGCTTGTGGATTTGAACAAGCAAGAAAAACTCAAAATTGAAGATAGTTGAAATGTACGAGTTCTTTCGAGTTGAACTAATGAAAATAAAAACATCTAATTAAAAAGTTTATCTTTTATCAATTCCCTGAACAGCCAAACAATCAACATAAACTTAATTTCGGTCCAAAAAACCTGAAGCCAAGCTATCAAGAACGAAATCACAACTATGCTGTCTCCCTCTCTAATCTCTTAAGACCCCCACTTATTCTTCCTATACAAGTAACGTTGTCACAAAATTGCAAGTCAGAATTACGCCATACCTAATATATGATGATAACAAGAACCCATCAAGATTCAAGGTCTGGCTTGTAACTAAACAAATCAAGAATCAACTAAAGTTAAGAATCAATAACTAACCTTAATCAGCTCTATCAAGGCTTCCCCTTTCACTCCGCTCCACACATACCCTGGTGGAGGGAACCGTATACACCTTGACATAGTGTTTGTTCTACTCTTAAAACAATTTTTAAACCACGAAACACTAATTTATGCTGTCTAAAAACCACAAAACTAGCAAAATTGTGATAAACCAACAATTTATTTTCTGATATTTGGTGTAAATTATCAGGCTACGAAGTAAACCGCGTTCAGGACATGCAGTTTCTTGGAAACTTGAATAGTTTTTGGCTTTCGTTGATACTACTAGTCTGTTTAATAAAAGATCAAGGAGCTAATTAAGCCTAAAACTCAAGCGAAGTATAGAGGGTTTCCATATAAAGAGCGTGATTTTAGGGGATTGATTGAAGGAATGCAGAGATTTTGTACATAGTGGAAGCAAATACATAAATTGTGATCCTTTCACGATTATTTTCTTGCTGGAGAGATTTTCCTGGGTTATGTTATTTCCCTTTTCCAATATTTGGACCTGCTCCATTTTTATTTTATTTTTTTCATGAGCGACCTCCTGGGCGTCGAGCTATCTCTATTTTAGATTCCACTCTTTCAAGGTTTCAATCCTGCAATTTAAAAGTAAAATTGCAAATTCTATAGATCAAGTTGCTCATCAAGAATAGCACTGATCTAGTCAGTGACTGATTATATTCTCCCATCAGATTCACCTTCAATGCCAGATCATCAGAAATCCATAATGTTTTTTTTAAGTAGTCGAATTATAATTCAGATATCATGCTTTCATCCAAATAAGCGGCTGATCCATGATACTGGAGCAAGGGTGAAAAAAAATCTGAAAAAATTAATTAAATTGAGAAAATCAAAAATAAATAATTAAAAATATTAAATTATAAAAAAATTAATTAAATTGATTAGAATTTTAAAAAAAATAACCGGTTCGGTTTGGTTTTGATTTTATAAGTTTAAAACTAAAAAAACCAGACCAAACTAAAATAACAAAAAAACCGAGTCGAACTAGAAAACTAAATCAAACTGATTTGAACTGGTTTTTTTTCTAAAATAATCAAACTGAAATCAGTCAGTTTGAACTAATTTTGATCTAGAAAACTAAATCAAATTGGTTTGAACTAGTTTTTTTCTAAAATAATCAAACCGAAATCAGTCAGTTTGAACTAATTTTGATTTGGTTTTAGTTTTTTTTTGAAAAAAACTAGTTATGGTCACTTCTTTTAATAAAAATTAAATCGAACCAAAAAAAATTATCTCTATACAAAAGACATATATATGTAAAGTTTAGATTACAACTCATGATTATTAATTGAGTTAATAAAGAAATATTAAAATTAAAAAAGTATTATTTTCAAAAGCTTAAATGGGTCGTCAGAAATAAAAATAAGTCTATCAAATCCTAAGTTAAACTGTCTAGAGAGATCAGATTTAATGGATAATTTTGGTGCTTGCAAGGTAAAAATCATCATCTAATTATCAAATAAAAAAAAAAGGTTCCCATGTATCAAATTGATGTATCTCCAGTTTGTTTTTAAATCAAAGTTTTTTTTTTCCCTCGAAGTTAATCAAAATTTGAGGGAGGGGGGATTTGAATTTATGGTGTGCATTAATGTGGGTGTGATCCAAATGCATTTAGCATTTTGGAATTCATTATTATATTGCATTAATGTGGGCGTGATCCAAAGTACAATTTGATTTGCATGTTTACAAAACCAAATGATAAATGGCAGCTTTTATTTTTACACGCATGAAAATAATTAATTCTTTTTTAGTGGAATGATATAAGATGTTAGACTCTTACCATATAAATTTATATTTTCTTTTTCATGAGAAAATCAAGAAAAGATTATGTGTTTCATTATTATTATTAATTTTAAAGTTGATTTGGTGGTTAAACTTGTTTTTTATTTTTATTTTATTGGTTTAAACTTTTAAGCTATTGTTCAATAGAATTATTAAATTCATTTAAATATGCTAGAGTGCGTTTTTTTAAATTATCCATAAGAAAATTTTAATCTTCACAAATAACAAATCAAATTGATAATTAAAATAATTAAGGCTTTATTTTAGAGTTGTAGTTATAGTTATAAAGTTTAAGTTGGGGTTGAACAAGATAAAATCCTAATCATAATTTAAAAAAGTTAACTTAATAAAAAAAACATTTTTATTTTAATCAAAACATGATAGTTTTTTTTTTCAACCCCTATATCCACTTTTTAAATTAATTGAATCTTAAAATAACCTACAAAGTTAATCAAAAGTTTTTTTAAAAATATAGTTGTGATTGTTTTTTAAAATATTTTTCATTTAATATTTTTTATTTTTTAAAAATTATTTTTGATATTAGTGCATCAAAATAATTTAAAAATATTAAAAAAAATATTAATTAAAATAAAAATAATTTTTTTTATTTTTTAAAAAATATTTTTAAAATATACAAACAAACATGGCATATTAACCTTGAAAATAAGAAAAAAACTAGCAGGAATCCATTTCTTTTTCCATTATAACAAAATGCAATAATCCACAAATTTTCTCGAGATAAACCACAAGCTAATCCTCTCATAAGATTTTTCTTATTTTGGAAAGAAATAAAAAAATTATCACGTAATCATTGTTTATTCAAATTTTAATTTAACAACGTTATTATCTTGGAAGTTTTATGAATTACCCATCACAAATTAATAAAAAAAAAACATTTTTAATTAACAAAATTGACCTGGGGAATATGTTCTTATATACAGCTAATTAATAAATTATTAGCGGGCTCCACGATCTAAGTGCTTGGGGACCTTCTACATGGAGAAAGACACCAATTTCTCTTATAAATCTAAAAAATGGACGGTCATGATTTAGATCAAAGAAAACTCTCACCAGGATGGCCCACGATAAATGTCTTCACACCGTAAAACAAAATCTACCATACAATTTCTCGATATTTTTGTAATTTTAGGTACTAGTCCCTCAAATACCTATAAATTGACAGCTAAGGAGACCTATAATCTCTCGTTCCCTCTCTCTGTCTTTAATGGAATAAGGACCAAACTCATCGTCTCTGGTACGCTCATTTTTACTTTATTTAGCTTTATTAGCGTCCTTTTTAAGTTTTCTTTTTTCTTTTTGAGGAACTGCCACTTGGTGTTTAGGGTTATTTATGATTATGGTTATGATTTTTCATGGCTTCTGTCTTGACTGTCTTTTTATTTCCATCTCTCTCTTTCGGTCGTTGCCACATAAACCTTGGTTTTGTCGAAGTATTGTCTTAATTTCTCTGCTTTCGATTTCATGTTCGTGGTAAATCTTTGTTTTTTTTTTTTTTGAACAATTATTTCCATTGATCGAGTTGTGTTTTTTTTTTTTGCTTTGATTGCTATCAGGGTTGAATTAGTTGAATTTGTGATGTTTTAGCATTTTGTGTGGGTTTTGGTGGATTTGCCGAGTTGCTTACTTAAAATCCATCTTTTACAGCTTAGGAGTGCATTTTTGTGCTCACAAATTTCTCATCTGGGTGTTACTAAATTCTGGTAAAAGATAGGATTCGATTGAAATTATCATCCGGTTCAGCATCAAAATTTGGAATTTATACTTGCTTCATCGGATTTTGGATCTGCCTTTCTTTTGTTTGGCAAATTTGTGCTATAATGGACGATGGAGAGTTAGATTATTCAAACCAAGAATTGTTTTTGAGTCCGAATATGGATGATCTTCCAAGCAGTTGTTCTTATGGTTTCTTGGATGAGCTACTGAAGGATACTCCTCATGCTTGTACTCATACACACACATGCAATCCTCCTGGTCCCGATAATCCTCACACACACGTTTGCTTTCATGCACATACAAAACTTTTGTCCTCTTCTGAGGACAAGGTTGACAGTGAAGACACTGCGGAGTCCATAGAGAAAAAGTCAAAGAAACGGCCATTGGGCAATAGGGAGGCTGTCCGAAAGTATAGGGAGAAGAAGAAGGCAAAGGCTGCCTCTTTGGAGGATGAAGTTAAGCGTTTGCGAGCTTTGAACCAACAGTTACTAAAGAGGCTGCAAGGACAGGCTGCATTGGAGGCAGAGGTTGCAAGGCTCAAGTGTTTACTTGTAGACATCAGGGGGAGAATTGAAGGGGAGATTGGATCTTTTCCATATCAGAAATCAGCTAATAATGTGAATTTGACCAATTTTCCTGGTTCTCTTGTGATGAATCCATGTAATATAAGGTGCGATGATCAGGTTTATTGCCAGCATCCTGGGTTGGATGGCAAAGGTGGAGAAGGTGAAGCATTGAAAGGACAAGGGTTTAACAGTTGTGAGTTTGAGAACCTTCAGTGTATGGAGTATCAGAATTCAGGAATGAGAGACTTACCTGGGTGTAGCATTGGGAATGAGGAAGTGAATGGCAATTCTTCCAGTGCAAACAAGAGGAAAGGTGAAACTCATTGTTCTTAACATTTTGCTTTTAATCGAACTGTGGATGTAGGATGAGCTCATTGATTAACAACCAACTTGAGTATAATTGGTTTGATCTATTTTTTCAAGAAGAACTTGTTGTTTGCCTTGTTATTATAAACTTTAGTGGGATGAATTCTGGAAATTAGGTCAAGCACTTGTTGTGTTTTGCTTACCGTGCAACTATAAAGCATGTATTCCAGTGATAAAAGACTTCGATTGCATATAGAGAATGGAGTGAATGTTAAAAGGATATAAATGAGACTTCCATGGAAAGTTTGCTTATGGCACTTGTTCTCGTTTCGTCCCAAAGATTCATCTCATTCACATTGTATGTTACCTGGAAAAACAATCCCAAACTGGAGAAAGGTGTGGTCATGTGTATTAAATGGTATTTTCCAGCCACATATAAGGTTAAGGTGTATTAAATGGTATGGACTACACTGCTGATGTCTTCTTGTAGTCGCATTGATCGAGTAATGAACCAGATTTGGGTTTTGTGACTGATTGTGGTGTTTTCATCCTGTTAGGAGGGGCTTGTGAAGCAACAGTAAGTTGAAGAACTGTCAAACTGAGGTCATCATTTTCAGTGAGGATGCATGTGCTTCCACCAAGTACTTCTGTTGAGTGGCAGCATCAGCTTCATCAATATGCCTTGTTGGGTTTGGTTAGTTTTTAATTCTTTTCCCTTTTCATTTTGTGTATTTCTTCATCTAAGTGTTGGGTTACTCGGCTGAAGCTGCCTAGCTGGTGTTTGGTTAGTTTGTGAAATTGGTTGAAAAAATCCTTTGTAAAATGGAGAGACTTGATGGATCTTTTGCTAGCAGAACTTGTGAGTGGAGACCAACCTATGGTTTTCTATGAAGCTCAACTTACATTTACAAAGCTTTAACTAACCGTATTCTTTATATTCAAGCTTGACCTTAACAACAAGTAGGAGTGATGTTGTTTGATGAAGATATTGTTGATATGGTCCCCTTTCTTCTCTGTCTTTTTACAAGTTTTGGCAGTTTGTTTAAGAATTTTTACTTTCTCAAGCAATATGATTTCCTCAGTGCTGAACAGAATTTGGTAAGGTGGGAGCGTGTTTGACGTTTCTTTAGTGTATCAAACAATTTTCTGTCTGTAATCGATGCGAGCATCCTGTGAATTGTGAAATTTGCGTTCAGAACTTGCTGCTTGTCATGACTGAGACAGGAACAGCAAGGGATGGTGAGGTTCGTCTTTCCAACTTCAATATTGTTTCGTACCTTGGTACTTCTTTGCAACAAGGGAAACGAGGATTCTGTGTTAAATAGTTATTCAAGTAGAAACAGTATTTTTAGAGTGAAAGGGCTGTCAATTTAATGTTGAAAGCTGCTAATCTTCTTATTTATGCACCCTTCCTAAGGAAATGGAGGAGTAGAGCCTTAAGGTCCTCAAGGGGTAGTTGAATTTACTGCCCCTTTCAACTTCTGTCTCTAGTTAACATGGTCTTTCTTGCTTTTGCTCATTTTATTTAGAGACACGAAAAAAGTTGCGAATTGACAGCAGTTTTGGACCAACTAGATAATGTTAATTGGAGGATAATTGTTACCGTATGGATGTCAACATTGCTTCACTTCACTGGATTTTTTATTATTATTATTTGTCATTGAAGGAAGAAAATTAGAATTTAGATAATGCATATCTTTGGATTATAATGACATCAGAATGAATTCTGTGCTTTAGAAAAACACAGATCTGATAAAAGTTCTACAAATAACTGATGCCCACAGTTTCTCATCCATTCGCTTTGGTTATTATCAAAGTGTAAAGCATTCCTAGAATTCATCTAGTTTTCTAGGTACACTCGTTCTTGGTTCACCCCTAACACGAGATTAAGACCAAACAGTGAGTGGTAGGGTAACTATTTCTGTGAGGATATATGCTACAGAGTGGCAGGGAATCAGAAAACTACCAATTTTGATGGATGGCTATTTGGTTATATGTTTGCATGTTTAGTTCTGCAGCAAATTTTATAAGCAAAAAGATCATGACTGCACAATATAACTTCCTTGACCCCACAATTTGAGCAGAGCTGCTTACACCCTTGTATGTAAAGGCACCATTTCTGCTTTTGTGTTTTTCTCCTCCCAAATCTGTGTGAAGAGAGAGCAACACAAGGCCTTCTATTCATGTTGGATCCGTGAATTTTCCGACTGACCATGCCTGGTTGTTTGTGTGATTTCAAATTCATCTATAATAAATATTTTTTAATCAGTTCATGTGTCCTGTGTTGTTGTCATCCAAGATACTATAATTTATTCTCTATGAATTATAGTCTTGTCGCGTCCCTGAGTCCTTGAGCTCAAAGGGGCAAGCTCTTTACCCTCCTTTCTTTTCCCTAAAGAAGAAGCCTCCCTTCTATGGCCCGTAAAAGTAAAAAAATCACTAGTTATTAAAAGAGAAAATTTGGATGCAGGACCTTCCCATAAATAGTTCCACTCTTTTTTCACTCGATTTTCTTTATGAAATTCTTTTTTTTTTCCTTACATGGAGTTTATAAAAAAATAATTAAGAGAAGCATCTCCGAAGCCAATAACTAACAAATATGTATCTGACTTCTAATATGCCCGTTGATTGCTTTTTATATGGCCCGTCGACGGTCATATATATTAGTAAATGGGCATATCTTTGAAGTCTCTCAATCTGTCATTTTCCCACGATTTACATTAAAATTCCCAGTGAAGAAAGTAAACTTGACAAGTGTGGGTAATTTTAACATTAGATTAGTGGAAAGTGTTATTATAATTGTTTTTTAAAATATTTTTTACTTGTAAATATATTAAAATAATATTTTTTTTATTTTTTAAAAATATTTAAAATTTTAAAATATTAAAAAATATTAATTTAAAACAAAAAAATAATTAATTAAATTTTTTTAAAGTATTTTTAATATAACTGGCTAAACATGTGTTTGATTTTAAAAAAACAATTTTATTCCTTGTTCTTAACGATGGATAAAGGGATTTTAACATCCCATTTCGTCAGAATCAATAAATAAAGAGCCATTTCAACATTTAATTTTCTTGGCTATTAATAGGAGATGCTATTACACTTTGCGGACTTATTAAATCAATCGCTAAATTCGAGGAATACAAGGGAGGGGAGTACATGAGAATCAATATTGAAATTAAAACTCTAAAAATAGTACTTCAAGGGCAGAATAACAATAGAGAATTTTATTGAACGAAGAAATCAAGTGAGATAATTTCATCTCTTACATGAGATAATATCTTTTCTATCATTAAAAAAGCCATGCCTTGAGGAGAGTTATTAAGGCACTTATGTCTCCTATTCTTTGCAATATATACCTGCAAAAGAATTGAATTTAAGGAATTAGGATCAAGACTAACTAACAATGGTTGGGCAGAGACAAGAACAGAAACGGAGACATTTTAGAATTTATGTTTTTTCAAGAGAGAAGTCTTTTGTCGAAAGAAAGAGAAACCAAACCAAATCATCATTAAGGAGTAAGTTGAAAAAAGCCAATATTAACTTCTCTAATGGCACCAAAATTATTAACCTAAAACTTTTTTTCTCTTTCTTTTTTCTGATATGCACAAAGTCAAGGAAGATTAATTACCCTCGTCGTCCAGGTTCTCATCCAAGTGGAGCTTCTCCATCTTAGGAGTGACCTTAAGCATAAAAAAGGCAAAAAAATAAATAAAAAAATCAGAGAGAGGGGTTGATGCGTATTAATAAATATGATATTTTCAAATATTGAGGTGGGGCGTGAAACTACACTGAGACCACACTCACCAGTACAATGATTGAAGGTATGATAGGTGAAAGTGCCGTTGCTAAAGATTTCATGTCTAAACCATCGAGCATGGCAAGAATTGCAGCTAAAATACTGTGTTGGATAACTGCACGGGCAACAGCTAAAGAATCTTCACTCTTTCCAATAAACTTCACGTAGGTGAGTACAAGAATGGAAATTGCAGCAAAATTCTTCGAAAGATCCAAGCTAGGCTCCATGTCAGTGCTGTTGTTGGCGTTAAGGTAGATCCATAGACCATAGAACCCACGTAAAAAGTAAATCAGAGTGCCAAGTCGTTCTCGTGTTCTGGATATGAGTTCTGTTTGCTTGTTATAGAACAAGTCCGATAAGTTTCGTTGATCTAAGAATCGAAGAAAACAATGTGCTGCGCATAAGGGGGGTGTGACCATGGAAAGGAATAGCAAGTGATGATTAGCGGTAGGGTAATACTTTCTTGTAGCAATGCATACATTCGGGTACATCAACGCACTAGATGCTAAGCCTGCCACACACATAAATAACTTGGTTAAGAACCTAGCTAATTCTCCAGCCTCAGTCATGGTGCTAATACTTCGATTTTTGTGAGAGATGATACTTGATGTGTTGTACTTAAACCCTATATAAATAGTCGTCTGTGCGTGTAAGGTACAGTTGAACTGTTTTATTAGGATTCTATCTCCACGTCTTCCCTATCACGATTCCATGTTCAAGTCATTGGATTGTTTTAAGAGGATTCTATCTCCAAGTCTTCCCTATCACGATTCCCATGTTCAAGTCATTGGATTGTTCTAATAGGATTCTATCTCCAAGTCTTTTTTTTTTTTTCTTATCATGGATTCTACGTCCAAGTCGAATGCACTTTGGATTGTTTTAATAGCATTGGATACTTGGTATTTCAGATTATTATCTGCCGTAAAATGGCTTGCTTGAACTATTTTGGTGCCCGATTTTACAATATAAATAAAGTCAGTCGGTAGCACTGCCACTAGCAAGGTGGTGATGCCTGTCATGGGTAGCAAAAATACAGGTCCAGGTGACTTCCGAAGCAGTTATATTAGTGCTGTTCTAAATATATATCCCATGAGATACACGTAAAAGTCATCGGGTTTTCATCTCCAGTCAATAAGTATTAAGCATGAAGGGGCACAAACTGCATATAAAATAATTAAACTAACAGAAGTTGGCCATGTTTGGTGCAAAGGTTAAAAACAAATCATCGTCTCGTTGCCTAATAAAGCTACGAAGATGGGCTTTTCGCTCATTTCTCAGCTAGAGGTGGCTCCTCAGCAGATGCCATGTCATCTTCATCACGATAGATACTTTCAGCCATTTGCCACACTTGAAGTGTATTGTCATCAGCCACGCTTGAGATGACCCATGATTCATTTTTATTCCATGAAAAATCTGATATCTTGGCCTTGTGACCTCCGTGAGAGAAAAGAAGTTCTGGTGGGCCGTCGTCAGCATCTAACTCTAACTGCTCCTCACCAATCCTGAAAGCATCAAGATAAGTGGTTAGATAATTTTCATGGAACATACAATAATATTTTCATAACATATCCAGCCCTTATCGATAAAACCAGAAAGGACAGGGATTTTATTAGATGGTTAAGGTCTTCATATGATGATGAAAATTCAGTGATTTGGAGATCGTATAATTGATCACTTGAAGTTGCTAAACACTGTAGTAAGCGGCAATTGCTAATGACCAAGCTATAAAGTCAACTAGCAATTCAGGTACCGTATATTCATCTTTTTATTTAATAGAAGGAAGAAGGATAAGAGATCATCCAAACTGCATCTCTTATCACTGAATCTAACAATGGCTGGAGTTGATTACAACTATTCCAATAAGAAGCAAAAATTATCGACTTTTTTCTCTATTAGGACATCGAATGAGAAAGAAATGGAATTACAGAAAACCACGTCATACTATTAAAGGGAAATGGATCAAAACTAAATTGCTCCATCGTTGAACATATTTACAAATGTCTGATGAAAATACCTGTTCAGGTCCCAAACGTTCAACCTTCTGTCATCAGCAGAGGATGCTAGCACTGTTTCATGATTAGGATCCCATTCTACTTGGAATACCTCTTCTCTGTCAGAAATAAGCATCGTAACAGATAGAAGTAGTCAATGCCATGGGGAAACAAACTACAGATATAGAAGAAATGCCACCACCCAGGGGCCAGAAGGCAGGCCCATCCAGAATGCATATCACTTCTCTCTTTTTTTATAAACAAAAACTTAAACAACACCGGTCACAAAATTTATTGCAGTGTTAATATAAGATGATATAAACAACACCGGTGCAGTGTTAATATAAGATGATATAAACACATCAATTTGCAAGTACAGAAAATTTTGCCATTCTCGATACCAATAAAGAAAAGGGAGCTGCACAGTGATAATCGAAAAACAAGGTTCAGATGTCCGTGTACTATAACTATTTGCATCTCTAATTGGTAATCCGTGGAAACCCCATTGAAATAGAAAAATTGAATAACGCAGCTAAAACATTAGAAAGACAATTCCTAAAGTTGTAAGACAAAGTTGAATAAATGCATTCCAAAAGGGTAAATACCTTTCAGAATGCAGAATAACAGCTGTGGTCATGCAACTATATTCAAAATCATAAAAGAGGTAGAAAACATACGTGTGACTACGTAAAGCATGCAGTGGTACAGTCAGCTTCCGCATATCAAACAGACCAACAGTTGCATCAGAAGAAGCTGTGGCCAGAATCCATTCATTGTATGGATTGAACGATAGATAGTTAATCTGGTTCCGAGAAACAAAGTGTTATGAGAAAGAAAAACATTTCAAGATCAAAATGAAGATTTCGCAAGCAAAGCCACAAAAAGAAAGTCACTAATATTACACCAAGTAGAACAGGCAGGTATTCCCAAGACAATAAAACATGCATACATGAGAAAAACAACCATACAAAAAACATCGAGGCAAGATTGCTTCACCTCTTTCTCATGAGCTTTAACAGAATGTTGGATTTGATTTGTGCGCAAGTCCCAGATAATTAATTGACAATCATCCCCAACAGAACCAAACAAATTTTCATTCTTCAAGTGCCATGACACATCTTCAACCACGCTTTCATGGGCCTATAAAAGCATTTCCAACACCAACAATGAACCATTTAGCACACACCATGATTGTAAAGACTAACTTTATTGATTAAAAGGGAGAGAAAAGGTCCTGAGGTTACCTCATAAACTTGCAACGCACCAAGCACTTTACCTTGAGCAACAGCAGACACATCCCACAAACATATTCTATTATCATGTGAACCACTCACAAGATAACCCTGCTTAAATGGACTCCACGACAATCCATACCCTTCTTTATCATGGCCAGTTAACCTTAAATCCGGATCACAGCCATCCCTTTGTTTCCTCTCTGCCTGTTTGGTAGAATCAAACACATAAACCTCGCAACTACTAGTCTTTGCACCAACAATTGCAGGATTTTGTGGCATACTTCGTGCCCTGTTCACCTCTCCATCAACACGAATCTTCTGCGTAATTTCCACCTATTAATCCAAAAAAAAAATCAGCTACGTGTTTCTTTTTTATTCAGACATCAAAAGAATACTTGTCACAAATGATAATTGAGGAGATGATACATAAATGCAAAAATTTCAGCAAAAAACTTTATGTTCACGGAACAGTTCTTGAAACAAAAATATAGCACATTCAATTATTTGTTCCACCTAAAAAGTAACACCCTCGCCATAACTTAATAATCACATTCAGCAATTCATTGGAAACTGAAAATAAGAATGCATGTCGCAGATGCAAGGAAAGCAAATACATAAACTATTTCAAGACAGATACAAATGTAACAGTTGATAATTAATAGTTAAAATCAATCAAAAATAATACAGCAATGCAGGGGTTCAAACAATCAAATGCATATCATGCAAAAATACAACACATGTTGTAACACTTCAGCTAGTAGATTACAGCCCAAAATTTGACTCGGGGGACTAAGAAAACAATACTTGAAAACCCAGAGAACACACTCAAAAACAACATTCAGCTAGCTATTTTATCAAACACAACACCCACAAAGAAACTCAAAAAAAAAATGTAATTTTGACCTCCTGAATCATAAAATAATCGCGGACCTGGGGCTGCAAACGAAATTTAAACTGATAAGCACAAAAACAAAACCCAAAATTTAAACTTTCAACTTCGGAATCACGAAATTTGCTCAAAACTGAATCAAAACACTGTTAACCCATAAAAAAAACCAACAATAAAAAGCATTTCATGTTAGTAATTTCATCAAACACTTGATACTCGCACGAAAAAGAGGCCCGCAAGCCAAATCTCACCTTAGGAATCACAGAATTCGTAGAACTGCCACTAGTGTCAATCTTGGCTTCGGCGACCGAAGTGGGCAGCACAGCATCAGCAATCAAGAGATAGTTGGGGAAATCATCAGAAGTGTGAGTCCCAAGAACCAGCTTGTGAACGGAGAAAGACGACGGGTCGGTTGAGTGAGGCAGTGGAGCTGCGAGTGGTACCCATTGGACGGTTAGAGATGGCCACTCGAGAGGGTGAGAGATGACAAAGTCATAGAGAAATGGCGTGTTCTTCTTCCATACAGAGAATTCTTCATCAAGTTGATCTTGTCCGACATCCTGATCATCCTCCACCTTTGCCATTTTCGTTTTCTTTCTCGAGATACTTTTCTTCTTGGCTTCCTCCCTTTGTGAGCGTGCTGTTACTTGGAGTTTTAGGGTCTTCTAGTTTCCCGCGAAAAATGTGAAAAGAGACATGGGCTAAGACCAAGTTCTTCATTTGAATAAAGCCCAAGTTGATTTAGCCCAGCCTGGTATATTGACCTGAAAAACATGGAGTCCGAGACTTGATTGAAGCCGCGCCAATTATACAGGCTTAAACTCGTTTTCATTAAAGATTCGACTCGCTAAACTACATGAGTCGTGACTCCTTGGATGGTTGGATTTTAATTATGAGTATATTTTTAAGACGGTTTTCTTATTCCAATTTATTTTTTCAAGTTATTGCATTTAAGAAAGCAAGCATTTATTTAAGATATATATATAGACACTGAATTACAACCGCACGATAATCGCTTCTGTCACTTCCAAGAGGAAAGATTGAGAACAGTATTCTAATTTTAATTCCAAAATAATAGTGATGGTCTTGCTAAAATTTAGGACTTTGATTTTGATCCTATTCAGCTTTATGAAAATGAAGATTTATTTAAAATAAAATTTTCATTTTCATTTTCATTTTCATTTAATTGTTATCTCAAAAACAAACTCATATATAATATAAATTTGTTGAAATTGTGAGGTGCAAACAAATTTATTTCAGAGATAATTACAATTTTAAAATAAATTTATATAATTTCTAAATAAATAAAAAACGATAATAATCAATTACTAGCTTTTTAGGCTTTCAAATGCATGTGCATCGTGGTAATAATGTATTAGAGCAAACAAATATTTAATTTCTTAGAAATACCAAAAAAAATACAGATACAGAATAATAAAGACTACAGCGAACAAGAAAGGAAAATTAAAAACATAATTAAAAGCCTTGAAATCAAAGCACAAAAATAAACTAGCTATAATCACGACCATCACATAACAGCACACGCTGTAGGGTTCTCATCACTGAAAGCAGTAGTGTATCGAACCTCAAAGGAGCTCGCCCGTGCGAATTGGGACACTTGTGGGTCCTGATTACTTCTCACGTACCCAGCAGGGGCCTTCCTGTCGTAAACCCCAGATGTATAAGGGTGGGCCACCGTATCGTATGGCACGTATGGCCACAACTCTGCCTTCTTACCAGTGCGATGTGCCACGCGAGCAAGCACCCTTGCTGGTTCCACATATCCAACGACTGTCACCTTGTTTGACTTTCTATCCACAAGCACTTGACTTACACCCTTCATGCCCTCAAGTGCTCTCTTCACTTTGCGCTCACACCCTTCACAGTCTAAGCGGACCTTCACCTCCACCGTCTGACCATCACATTGAAACAATCACTCAATGTCAGCGTGGCAGCTCAAAAAAATATCAGAAACATTTGGTGGGCCACAAGGGCACAAAAATATCAGAAACATTTGTGGGGCCACAAGGGATTTTGCCATTTTATGAGGAAGATACCAAAAGGCCTTTCTTGCGATCCTTTTCACTTTACGAGAACCCGTGAGGGACGTAACGAGCATCTTCTCATTTTTCAGCAATTATATTCATTGCTAGTTCAAAGGTACAGCCAATAATTGATATGGGAAAGCATGTAAATGTCATTAGAGTGGTGAGTCAACATACGAGTTATCGGGTTAATTGAGTTTAAGTTACTATTATTAAGACGAATTCATTTTTTTTCTTGTCCGAACTTGGATGGAATCTATCGGAATCGATATTTTTTCCAGTTTGATTCAAAATCTAGCTCGGATTAGGGTTTGGGTTCGGATTCCAAATTTCCATATCAATCCACTGAGTCAAGCCGAGTTTAGCATGTACACAAATCGATAAGAAAACTTCTGTGCGATTCAAGAAGTTGTTGGTTTTAGAGTTAAAAAAAAATTGACCAATTTATATAGTTTAATAACAAAAACTGAGTCTAACACCATGAGAGAGATCTGGGATTGCTGAGGAATTTTAAAAGGCGACGCGAAATTATCCCACAGGAAAGATTCAAGGACACAATGGATAAGACTACGAACGAATTGCTTGTATGTTCTAACTATTAAACCAACTGAATTTCTAGAGCTCAAGCTTGTAGCTTGTTCTGTCAAGACAGTTTCTTTCTTTAGCTTTGTATATATATAAAAAAAAAGAAAAAAAGTGTGAGATTAAGGAGTTGTGGCAATAACACATACCTGCAATTGCTTACATGTTATAACTATGAAACCGACGGAATCTCATGATCTCATGCTTGTTGCTTGTTCTATCTAAACAAGGTTTTTCTCTTTAGCTTATATATGTAAAAAAGAGAAGAATACGAGAATAGAGTCGGCAAAATGTTACATACCTGCAATTGCCTGTATTTCCTGTGCCTAGAACTGCCACGAGAGCAGTCAAAGATACCAGACATATGATCAAGAACGCCCATTTCTTTATAACTTGTTCGTGAAAAGGATTAGGAATCCTTAAGACAGGGAGAGTATAGAAAATATAAAGAATTAATGCACGGAAAGGCACCAAAGGGATTAGAAAAGGGCGTGAAATATTAGGAAAGTTTTTGACGGACATATCATTTGAGGAGTCCTCCATTTAAATAAGCAACCTTGCAAGTGGGTCTCTTGGGCTCTATCAGTCGTCGGATTTTTTTTCTTCTTTGTGTGTCATTGTGCTGGCTTCTCGGCACGCATCCTAGTTGCCTCTTCGGATTCTATCATGGCTGGTGGCTCGTTCCTGTCCATATACCGACATCAAGTGGGTCCCGTTGCACGACCTCTGGAGTGGGCCCCACAAACGCCAGAAACTTGAAACTGGGTTATGGTTAGTGTGAATGTTTTATTTTTTTCTTGGTTAGGATCGGATCAGAGGTTTATGTTTTGGTCCGTTCAGAGGTTGTCACGTTGGAAAAGGTTTGCGAAGTTAAATAGTTATTCACGGTTTTCTAACGCGTTTGAAATTACATTTTTAAAAAAAATTAATTTTTTAATATTTTTTATTGTTTTAATTTAATGATTTTAAAAATAATTTTTTAAAAAATATATATATTGATATATTTTTAAGTAAAAAAACACTTAAAAAAAGGATTTAAGGATATTTATCATTACTTTTTTTAATATAGAACTTCAAATTCACGTATCTCCAATTCAGGTGATAGAATTCCCGATTAAATGTTTATGAGCTGTTTAAGATGAGAGCTTTCATCCTGTAACAATCTCGATAGGTAAACTAGTTGGATTCCTTTTGCCTCGTAGTTTACCTTTCTCCTCTCTTGTCTATATTTCTCATGTTTTCTGATTTTTGTTTTGTATTTTACAGTTTTTAGATCTATTGGTGGAAATAAATTAGCTAAAATTAATGATCTAAATCTAAAAGTAAAAATAAAGATTGAAATTGTAAAGTGTTAATATGAATGCTTGTGGAAAAAATAAAATATTTTGGCTGTGTCTCTGTCATCTCTATCTTCCTTTTGCTAGAGGGATAGACAAATATATACATGTAAAAACCAATTTTTATCTCCATATCCGGGACCAAGTATGTCTATATACCTCAAGTTCCGTCTTTTCTATTATAAAATAGCAACCAAACACTAAAATCACTATACTTGAAGGAAAAATATTATAACTAAAATTAAGCATCACGGGAAAAAAACTCACAGCTAGGATCATTATTTATTCCTTTACAAATCACTATATAATAAAGCTGAGGTAATTTTTATTTTGAATTTTATCCTTTATTATTTAGTTGGTTGAAAATTGATCTTCATGCTATATTTTGTAACTTTTCTTTTTATGGGGTTATTTCGATCATATATTTCAAGTCACGAGTTTAATAGGTTAACTTGGATAATTGAGTTTTATATTTTTATTCAATTTTCTTTTGATAAGGTTAGTAGGGTATCATGATTATGTCATAAATTTGATACGCTAACTCAAGTGGACTTGAGTAGGGGTTTTTTGCCATGTTTTAAATTATATATATTAATTTTATTATTCAACTTTTAATTTGCTAGAAATTGAGCTATGAGTTTTTTTTTTCATTTTGTTTTCTATAGAATTATCACATTCTCATGTAATTTTTGCTTCATTATCAAATAAAATCATAGAAACCTTCAAAGAGTATTTGGAGAATATCTTTCTATGGTATTGGTAAACATTTAATTTATAAGTTGATCTAATTTATAAGTTGATCATTGTCATTTTTTTATTAGTTTATTTATTATTTTTGTATTTTTTTATTGTATTATTAAATTAATTAGCTAAACTTATTAAACTCTATCAAGTAAATGTCCCAAGTTTTATTATTTTTTTCTTTTTTAGGAATGCTTGGGCAGCTTAAGTCTCATATATATATATTTTTTTAACTTTTTCTTAAGTTGAAACAAATTGACCCCAATCTTGGCATAGCGAAGCCACTTATCTAATTAATGTCTACATATGATCTCATGTACGTATACATCATGCTGGTTTCATATATTTTCATGAATGCTGGACTTATGAACTTAGAAAAGAGGAAAAACAGAAAACCTTTGATGACCAATCCCTTGAAAACAGAAGAAGTGAACAGAAATCCCGGAGAAGATAATGCTAATGCTAATTTCACCACCTAATGAATCTCATAAATTTATTAAGTGCAGGGTATCGCTGTGTTTGAGATAGCCTAATTCTAACACAAAATGTTCTTGAGGTTCCGCAGGTTTTAATCATGGGCAAATGAGAAAACTGAGCTATGCTACCAAAAAGCACAGTCGCACAATCAGAGAGAAAAGAAGTCCCAAGGCATGAAATACATGATCTGATATAAGAAAATTCGGTCTCCAAATCCTTGTTGACATTGTATTACTGGATTAAGAGACCTGAGCAGCAGATTTTTTAACTAGCTTTCACTACTTTTTGCCCAGAAATGCTCTATACAAACATTTGAATTACAATTTGGCAGTCAGTTTTAAGATTAAAAAGAAAAAAAAATAGTAAAAAGTAGAAATCATGCCGGGAATATCATGATCAAGAGAAAACGATTCGCACTCCCCGTGCATGCATTCTTCCATTTTCCAACTGATGAAGTTCATCAATAAGAGTAAAATAATGATTACACAAGTTACGATAACTCCCTTTTTGAAGTTGCAGTATCCAATAAAGATGGGGGTTATGGCTAAAGGGATCGGCTAGCAAACTGTATAATGTGTGCAACGGCAGCATGAAGGATTCGCTAGGTCCTTAATTTGCTCCCTCGACCTTCTTAATTGGGTTTTCCAAGATGGTCAATCCGTGAAGTTGTCTCTCTTCAGCCTTTAACTTTCTTGGTCAGGTCAGTGCGGTCTGCTTAGCGAATCCTTTTTTATACTGTGGTAATATATCAGTGTTTTTTAAAAATTTATTAAAATAATATTTTTTTATTTTTTAAATTATTTTTTAAAATTATTATATACATCAAAACAACCTAAAAATAATATATATATATATAATTAAAAAAACATAATTATTTTTACAAAAACTCTTTCCAATCATAAAAACAAATAAGATCTTAAAGTGTATTTGTAAATGTGATATAAGTAAGTGATGAGGTTAGGTATAACTAACCATATACAAATCTCTTTCTTGAAAATTAATTTTTTATTTTTTTATTTACATTTCCAAGCATGCTCTATCTCAAAATACAAATTAATTATTTTTTTAAGGATAGGTATTTGTTGCCAAGTTCATTATTTTTCATTAAAGTTTAAATCCTTCTTAGTTGGGATAAAAATACATCTTATGTATCTATTGGTATATTCATGAAAAGTTCATTTTTTAGTATTTTATGGGATTCAAAAAATTAATAATATCATGGAGACTATATTTCTAATAATCTCTCTTATGATTCAAACCATTTACTAGTTAAATTAATCTTCAAGAGCAATTAGTTATTTCAAAGTATTAAGAAAATGAACAAATATATAACAAAATAATAAGTATATAATCTTATACGGTTTAACTGGATGGTCAGTATATATTTTTTATTAGACATTAAAGTTAAGCCAATGAAACTAAATATTAAGAACTACAATTTATCTTAAATCTATGTTTAAGATAGATAAGTTGCCTTAAGTATCTTTAAATAGATGATAAATAAACTTGATATTAGTGTGTGACTTTGAAGTAATTTTTTTCTAAATAATAATCAAGCTCAATTATGTTTGTACGAAAAAAATGATGCTTTTAGCTTATTTATTATTATGCTATAGACAGGGTGATATAATAGTGGCACGAGTAAGAAAAAAAATAAAATAAAAAGTAAACAAAGAAAAAGAATGATGGGAAAAGTTGTTGGTAAAAGTTTGTTAGCATATATTATCGCTAAACTAAACACAATAGAAAAAAGGTAATTTAACAATTGGAAGGATCATTTAGTTAGTTGGAATGATTATATAAATTAAAGCATACGATGTAAATGAAAATCAAGTTTATACAATATCTGTTTTATATTTTTACAGAGTTTTTTCTCTTCTCATTTAACCTACCTCCTATTCTCTTATTCTTACTACACTAACTCTTTGTTAAAATGAGTTCTTAAAAAATTAGTATTAGAGACTTGAATCCAACATAGTTATAGAAGAAAACATCACCTAAAAATAATGAAAAATAATAAAGTTAGAGTTTTAAAAAAGTATGGCGGCCAATTGGATGAAAGAATACAAGCTCTTCCTCAAGAATTGCAAGATTTCGTAATTGATAACAAGAGGTTATGACAAGAAGCTGAGAAGGATAAAATGAATCAAGCTAATACTAGAGAAATGAGTCGCCTAAAATAGAATCACATTCAATATTAAACTATGGATATTAATAAAATCCATAAGAGTATATATAAATTGGCTTAATCAAAAGTAGAGTTATGTACATTTTATGGAGATAATCCACAAGGATGGATAAAGAAATGTTGAAAGTTTTTTAAATTATATTTCACTCTAATTCATCAATGAGTAGAAATAGCTTCACTTTACTTAAGGGGTAAGACATAAGTGTGATTTGAAGGATTCTAAATACGAGATCATGACCATACTAATTGGAAGATATTTGTTTAATCTATTTGTATAAGATTTAGCAATAAAAAGGATGTGGTGAAGGAGTTTAACAATTTGATGCATGATAAAAGGGTATAAAAGTATGTTAAAAGGTTTAAGAAGCTGAAGTCTCTAATACATACCTTGAAACCTTTACTATCAAAATCATACTACATCTCCAACTTTATTAGTGGCTTCAAAGATGACATTCAATCAATATCAAAGATACTAAAGCTTAAGCCCTTTTAATAAAAATAATTTGTCTCTCGTTATAAAGTTTTTCTTGAAGGCAGCCCTTAAACCAAGCATGATGGCCATGTCTAAATGTAAAAACAAACAAAGAAAGGAAAGGAAATAAATCGTTTTCATTTACAGATCTGACTCTCTTGTTGGTGATTACAAGTCGTTGACTTTCAGAGAGTTTACGTAATCCAATTTATTTGTTAAAATTATTGCTTCTAAAGAAAGCAAACAATTCTTTAAAAATAAATATTTACACGTACTGAATTACTAGCACACGATAATATTCACTTCTGTGGCTCTGAGAGGAAAGTTCGAGAAGAATATTCTAATATTAATTGAAAAAATAAAAGTGATGGCATTGCAAAAATCTTATCAAACTGAAAGTGTTTCATCACAATGTACAGATAATGCACCAAAGCAGACAAATATTTAATTTCTTAACAAGGTCAAGGACAAAAAAAAAAAAACAAAGAAGATACAAATACAAAATAATTTCACCACGGCATACAAGACAAGGAAAATTAAAAAAGAAATTAATAATTGCAAGCCCTAAAATCAAAGCACAGAAAACAACTAATTACAATAATGATCATCACATAATAACACAAGCTGCAGGGTTCTCATCGCTGAAAGCGGTGGTGTATCTAACTTCAAAAGAGCTCGCACGTGCTAGTTGGGACACCTGTGGGTCCTCAGCATTTCTCACGTACCCAGCAGGGGCCTTTTTGTCGTAAACCCCAGGTGCATAAGGGTGGGCCACCGTATCGTATGGCACGTATGGCCACAACTCTGCCTTCTTACCCGTGCGATGTGCCACGCGAGCAACCACCTTTGATGGCTCCACATATCCAACGACTGTCACCTTGTTTGCCTTTCTTTCTACAACCACTTGCTTCACACCCTTCATCCCCTCTAGTGCTCTCCTCACTTTGCGCTCACATCCTTCACAGTCTATGCGGACCTTAACTTCCACCGTCTGATCATCACATTAAACCAATCACGTATTGTGAGCGTTTAAACTAAGGTGGTGCATGCTAGTATGGTAATTAATGTTTTAAAAATATTTTTTATTTAAAAACATATGAAAATAATATTGTTTTTATTTTCAAAAAATTATTTTTTGTATTGTAAAAAATTCAAAAAAAATCAAAAAACGAGAATTATAACATTAGAAAATTTGGCGGGGGCACCAGATTTGTCATGGATTTTCCTTTTTCATCAGTAAAACACCAAAATGCCCTTACTTTTTGGGAGAAATCATTTTCACTTTATTAGGTCCTTGATGAGCATAATGAGCGTCTTCTCATCTTCTTAAAATTCAATCCATTATTAGTGCACGGGTAAATCCATAAATGTCACGTATGGTACAGGGACTACTCTGAAAAGAATGAAAAAACGTTATTGGGTTAATAAGTGAATTTGTAAGGCATGTTTCGATTATTTTTATTAAAATATATCCTTCCTTTTTCTACTGTGTTTGAAAATTCAGTAACTTTTCACTTAAGGAATAAATTAGAATAATATTATTTTTTAAATTTATTTTTTACATGCATGAAATTTTACAAATCACTATATAATAAAGCTAAAGTAATTTTTATTTTGAATTTTATCCTTTATTATTAATTTTTTTTTTTACATGATTGAGCCCGTTCTCAGCTAAGTTAACACCATGTTGCAAGGTTTTTTTTTTCAATAGATGATTGATTTAAAGTAAGAGCATCGAGATGAAAATGTGGGTAAAAGAGGCAGTGGCATTCAAATTTATTTAAAATGTAAACTTGAATAAACTTCATTTTTATTATTTTTAAATTTTTTTGGATGAAAGGAAAGAGAGGTGATCGTTTTATTCCAACATGAATAAAAAACGTTGTTCTTACAATAATTATGGACACCATCATGGTAGACTCATGTTTCAAGTGTTTAATATGATAATGAGAATTCAAATTATATGTTTTTTTAATTTTAAAAGTATCTTAGAAACAAGCTTTGAAAGATTTTTAGTTCCGAGTTAATTTTTAGTTTTATGTGGGTTTTTATGCTTTTAAATAATACGAATTAATTTAATAAAATTTATGATATATTCTCTACATACTTGGAGTTGAAAATAGGTTTTCATGTAGCCTTTTTTTATAGTTATCACAGTGGCTGAGATTTAGATATTATAAATGACACCTCATCTATGTTTTTTAAGCTGAACTGGGATAAACAGTATATCATCTGCTCCATTACCTTAAAAAAAAAAATCCCTGCACGCGCAGACATTTTATTCATGGGTAGGCTGCATGATTTGGTTTTGTTTTTTTACTTTTTTATGTAGTTTTGAGCTTTTTCAAATTCAAACTTTTAAGTGCTTTTTTAAAATATTTTTTTAAGCTTGTATTTCGTTTCCATGTCATTTTTTTGGATGCTTGCTTAATCTTTTTTAAAGATTGATTATTTTTTAATTATGTTATATGTGTTTGGTTTTTAAAGAGATTAGCATGATTCATTTTATTTTTTATATATTAAATTTATTTATAAAAATAAAAAAGATTTATTTTTTATAATATTTTGAACATACAATATTACATGGTATGTATTCTTATTTTTAATTTATTTAATAAATTTTACTTGTGTGTCAATTTCTATCACAAGTTGATTTTAATAAGTAAATTCATTAAATATAATTGAGTAAATAATACATATTACAATATTAAATATCTTAATCTATATTTATTCATGAATTTTATTATATTTCTTTTTATTTGTTGCCAATGACTTTAAAAAAAATATCTACATAATTATAATTTTAATTTTTAAATAAACAACAAGCACCAAGTCTTGCATAAAAAATAATTGAAAGAAAATAATTAATAATTAAATTAAAAAATTAAAAGATAAAATAAAATAATAGAAAAAAATAATGAAAAAAATGAGGTCCAAAATTTTAAAAAATAAGTAAAAAATCTAAAAAATAAAATAAAAAATATAAATGATAAAAAATGACAGTTAAAAAAATCGAGACCAGGCTTAAAACAAGTATAAAATGAGGGATATAACTAAATTTTTAAACATCTGACATGAAAACTAAGGTTTGAGAGGGAAAAACAACGGGTGGAGGTAAAACCTATCATTGCCGAACCATTATCTACCTCAAAAGACACGCCACCTCACTATTTGAGTCACATCCTTGCACATCAGATAAGACGGGGATTGAGTTTTTTCGTGGCATGCATCAATATATTTGCAGATTTATTAATATTTAAATAAGCTAAATAAAAAAAAACAAAGACTGAATGGCTTACCATTATCACAAAACATACACAGCACAATGATAAAAATGTCCTCTAAAGTTATTTTTTTGAAAATTCAGAGGTTAATTATGTGATTTTTTATTAAAAAAATATAAAAATAAATAAATTTTTTTATAAAATTATTTATCTGAACAACTAATGATATAAGTGTTATTCTAATGTGTAAATAAAAATAAAAAGATAAAACAAACTATAATAAAAAGAATATTTTTTTTTAGATTTCAAAGACAAAAAAGTATTTTAACATTTGAATCTTCAAAATCTATTTTTAATGTTTATATATCAAAATAATTTAAAAAAATATATATTTATTTAAAAAAATGAAAAATAAAAAGACAGTTGGAACGCAAGCTAAAACACCATGTAACTAGCGGCTCTTCTTTCTTAGTTTTCGGCTGTACAATGGCACAGCTGGACGGCATGGCAGGGGCAAGTGGATGCCCATTGAGGTTATCCAGCAACTGGCACAAAGCGCGTGTATTTACCAAATCTTATCTCCCATGTCACACTTGATGTCACACCCTCCACCAGGTGGGGTTGCCTTCGATGCGGATCTTTCTTCCGAATTTACTGTTTCAAGCATTTAATTATTAATAAAATAGAGCTTCGACACCACATGACGTGCATCTTCCAGTTGTTTAATTGGCTACATCAACAGTTTACCAGATTAATATGTTTTGCGAATCAAGTTTATCATCTGTGCCCGCTGGTGAATTTGCAGCCTGTCGCTTTCTATTTTTAAAAACATCGAAACCCGCGTGTATCTGGATTTTTTTAAATTTATTATTTAATAGTTTTTAATTATAAATAGTTTTTTATGTTTTTTACAATATATTAAAAATTTTTTAATTATACATTATTTTTTTTTTATGTTTTTTACAATATATTAAAATAAAAAATTAATTCGGTATAGTTTATAACCTATGTTGCCTGTTGTCAGTGTTGACTTGATTTTTTTTTAAAATATTTTTGTTAAAATACTTTTTAAAAATTAGAACTTGAAACATATCCTCTGCAACTCTCGTAAATAAATAAGCCGCATAAAGGACATCAAGAACACAGGACACAACCTGGTTTCTTCTGCACAGACAAGACAATGTAGAGTTTAATATTATTAAAAAAAAAAGTTAAAGTGTCCAACTACTAGATGATGTAAGTGATTGTTTCCAACTACTAGATGATGTCTGGAACGTACGTAGTGTACCCATTTTTTTATTTTTTTTAATGCTTGTCATTGGCCCAGTCTAGCTTCTGGTTTGTGTGCTTCAGCTTTCAAAAATTGCACTTATCTGAACTCAAGTCGGCTTTGGTTTCCAAAAATATTCGCTCAAACCCACCCCCCCCAAGCCAAACCTCGCCTCAGCAATCACAGAATTCGCAGAGCTGCTTTTGTTGCCATCTTCATCGACCGCAGTGGATGGCACAACACCAGCAATCATGGGATGGTAGGGGAAATTGCCAGAAGTGTGAGTCCCGAGAACCAGCCTGTGAACGGAGAAAGACGACGGTTTCTTGAGTCCCGAGAACCAGCTGGGGAGATCATCAGAAGTGAGTCTAAAAAACCAAGCCCTTTTAATAAAAATAATTTGTCTCTCGTTATAAAGTTTTTCTTGAAGGCAGCCCTTAAACCAAGCATGATGGCCATGTCTAAATGTAAAAACAAACAAAGAAAGGAAAGGAAATAAAACTTCTACAGGCTTCAAATCGTTTTCATTTACAGATCTGACTCTCTTGTTGGTGATTACAAGTCGTTGACTTTCAGAGAGTTTACGTAATCCAATTTATTTGTTAAAATTATTGCTTCTAAAGAAAGCAAACAATTCTTTAAAAATAAATATTTACACGTACTGAATTACTAGCACACGATAATATTCACTTCTGTGGCTCTGAGAGGAAAGTTCGAGAAGAATATTCTAATATTAATTGAAAAAATAAAAGTGATGGCATTGCAAAAATCTTATCAAACTGAAAGTGTTTCATCACAATGTACAGATAATGCACCAAAGCAGACAAATATTTAATTTCTTAACAAGGTCAAAAGACAAAAAAAAAAAAACAAAGAAGATACAAATACAAAATAATTTCACCACGGCATACAAGACAAGGAAAATTAAAAAAGAAATTAATAATTGCAAGCCCTAAAATCAAAGCACAGAAAACAACTAATTACAATAATGATCATCACATAATAACACAAGCTGCAGGGTTCTCATCGCTGAAAGCGGTGGTGTATCTAACTTCAAAAGAGCTCGCACGTGCTAGTTGGGACACCTGTGGGTCCTCAGCATTTCTCACGTACCCAGCAGGGGCCTTTTTGTCGTAAACCCCAGGTGCATAAGGGTGGGCCACCGTATCGTATGGCACGTATGGCCACAACTCTGCCTTCTTACCAGTGCGATGTGCCACGCGAGCAACCACCTTTGATGGCTCCACATATCCAACGACTGTCACCTTGTTTGCCTTTCTTTCTACAACCACTTGCTTCACACCCTTCATCCCCTCTAGTGCTCTCCTCACTTTGCGCTCACATCCTTCACAGTCTATGCGGACCTTAACTTCCACCGTCTGATCATCACATTAAACCAATCACGTATTGTGAGCGTTTAAACTAAGGTGGTGCATGCTAGTATGGTAATTAATGTTTTAAAAATATTTTTTATTTAAAAACATATGAAAATAATATTGTTTTTATTTTCAAAAAATTATTTTTTGTATTGTAAAAAA
Source organism: Populus euphratica (assembly GCF_000495115.2). Classification (NCBI taxonomy): domain Eukaryota; kingdom Viridiplantae; phylum Streptophyta; class Magnoliopsida; order Malpighiales; family Salicaceae; genus Populus; species Populus euphratica. Next base: position 1,699,329 of record NW_011499847.1, on the reverse strand, counting down.
TTCAAAAAAAATCAAAAAACGAGAATTATAACATTAGAAAATTTGGCGGGGGCACCAGATTTGTCATGGATTTTCCTTTTTCATCAGTAAAACACCAAAATGCCCTTACTTTTTGGGAGAAATCATTTTCACTTTATTAGGTCCTTGATGAGCATAATGAGCGTCTTCTCATCTTCTTAAAATTCAATCCATTATTAGTGCACGGGTAAATCCATAAATGTCACGTATGGTACAGGGACTACTCTGAAAAGAATGAAAAAACGTTATTGGGTTAATAAGTGAATTTGTAAGGCATGTTTCGATTATTTTTATTAAAATATATCCTTCCTTTTTCTACTGTGTTTGAAAATTCAGTAACTTTTCACTTAAGGAATAAATTAGAATAATATTATTTTTTAAATTTATTTTTTACATGCATGAAAACATCAAAACCCTAAATCATTTAAAAAATAATAATTTTAAACATTTTTGCCCCGTGCCAAAAACGCACTTCAGCTTAAAAATCAACTCAGATCCAAATCTCAAGTCCAAGGAAAGAACCACATATACAGTAGACAAGACAACGAGCCAATTTTTTGCGTGTTCTAACTATGAAACCAACCATATTTCAAGAGCTCATGCTGGCTGCTTGTTCTATCGAGAAAAAGTTTCTTTCTTTAGCTTGTGTATATAAAAAAAGAAGAGTAGGAGTAAAAGTAAGAGTAAAGAGTTGTGGCAATATTACCTGCAAATTCTTTCGTTTCTTGTGCTTGGAACCACCACCAGAGCAGTCGAAGAAGTCAGGCAAATGATCGAGAGCACCCATTTCTTTATGATTTTTCTTGATTCGTCAAAAAGACAAGGAATTCCAAAGGTAGAGAGAGTATTGAAAAGGTAAGGAATTATTAGACACAGATATCCCAAAAGGCTTTCATGAGTTTCACAGTAAAATGATTGTAATGCTTTTGACAGGCACGGGCCGGCGAGGAGGGAGTCCTCCATTTAAATAAGCAACCTTGCAAATGCCAAGTAGTCTCTTTTCCTTCCCCTGGGAGTAAATATCAGTCGTTGGATCTTTCTCTTCTTTTTGGTGTCACCTAGCTGAGTTCCTGACACGTGTCCTGGTTACTATCTGTTGCAGATGCCATCATGGTCGTTGCTATCCATGCACGGCCCCAGGTGGGTCTCGTTGTATTTTGGCGCGAGTTAAGAGGGCGAGCCCCACAAACGACCCAAAAACTTGAAAGTCGTTATGGCAAGTGTGGATGCGTTCATTTCTCGGGGTAAGGGTGGGACCCGAAGTTTAATTTTGGTGTAGTGGGTGCATTGTGGGGTTGAATGAGTGATGGGTCCTGTGGAGGTGGGCCTGGTTGGTTTGATTTTGATCGTAGAATGGGACAAATTGGGAAATTAGAGTGTAAAATCAAAACAATTGGAAGATTAATACAGCAGCAAAATGTTTTGGCAAAACTAGAACTTTTTTATCTTGTTATGATTACTCAGTGTTGTTATTTTTAAACATGATAATTATCTTATCCTGTTTTAGAATAATATTATTTAGTAAATATTATATTTTTAAAATATAATAACATAAAACTGTAATTATCTCGTTCAATCAAGTGATTTGTTTATAATATTTAGTAAAATCAATCATACGATTTTAAAAATAATAATAAAAACCTAAAAACTATTAAAATTATAGAATTTCAACCATATTTTTTATATATTTATTAGTCTGTGCAACAATACAGTGACTATTGTGGAGAAAACAGTTTTTAAAAACTCCTATAAAAAATTAAATGTAATTAAATAGTTAAATTAAAAGTTATAGACCTCTTAAGATGTTACTTTAATATGACGTGATCATATCTTGTATTAGACATAGACCTGCTGTAATAGTTTATAGACACATTTATTAAACCATTCACGTAATATATCTTGAATATATATATGTATTTAGTTATAATAAACTCATATATGATTGTTCATAATTATTTGTTATTACAAATTTGATTATTTTATTGACATTGAAAAATAAATAATAGTTACTGTATGAATAATAATTTTTTAAAATTTTAACTAAAATTTATTTTTGAAACTATAAGCTTGATAAATGTATATACTTTAACTTATAAAGATATATAAAAGAAAATATTTATTAAATTATAGTTTTTATACGAAACAGGTGATTAATTTATTTAACTAAATCTAGCCGATTAATTGAGTCAAATAATTGAAGTTTTACCTTTTTGTACTTTAAAAATTTAATAACTAACCTACCACGGTCATAAATAGTGATATTTAATAAATATCATAATTTTATTAATAATAATTAATTTATTATATTAAAAAATTAAAATATTTAATAAATATTATATTTTTTAAACTGACAAGATAAAACCACCCTATTCTGTCAAATCTTTGTAAATCAGTGTTATTCTAAAACATATCTCAGAAAAAATGGCCAGTGAGATCTCCTTGGTGGAATACTCCAAAATTCTTCAGGCTGGACTCCTCATGTCTGTGTTGAAAATGTTGAACTCCGACACAATGATTTGATAATTAAAGTGATTCAATTTTTTAATTTCTGTAGATTAAATATTAAGGCCATCATTTAAAGAAATCTACTCATCTAAACAAGGCTGGTGTGAGATCGTGTTTTTCAAGAAACGATTTTTATTGATGGTTTGAGTGAAAAGCAATCCAAACTATACATATATAGGGTGGGTGAAAAAAGGAGATCAAGGGAAAAGAGGCAAACAGAGAAGGCAAAAAGGCCTATGCCTACTGGGTGGTGTGGTGAAGTCCTAATAAATCAATCTAAATCCAGACCAGGAATGGTGGTTGACAAGCCCAAGATCAAGCCCAGTCATTGGGGTATCCATTTCCCCGCTACCTAGCAAATACATCGATGTTTAAATTTGGCACGGTTTTCTACGAGTATGAAGCCCAGTAGAATTAAATCAATCAATCATGACGAAGATCTTGATCAAATCAAGTATTCCAAACTGGATTAAGTCAATATCAGTTATGTTTTTTAATAAAAATAACGGACCATGATCGCCCCGATCTGAAGTGTACAAGAGAGACATGGCATGTCTTCGAGCCTCTAAACAACCCCCCCTATCAATTACCTGTTCCTTTTTTTTTCCCACCTGAAGCTTGAAGCTCCGGTGGGTTGGAAAAAGCCCCGTTACCGAACGGCTTATGGTCCAACACGGTAAGTTATTATACAGTTTTTGTGATAGGGTTAAGAATAAACCTGTCCAAAAATAGAAATACCCGTGACGACATCTAACGCACGTATCAAGACCGGTCAAGACTCAAAAACCGCTTTTGTTATCGAGCAATGATAGCAAACGGTCAGGCTGTTGATCAAGGACCGCTCTTGTTATCGAGTAATGATAGCAAACGGTCAGGCTGTTGATCAAGGAAGGGAGCAGCTTCTTGGAAGCAAGAAAGAAGAGGTCAAATTTGGCCTGCCAACGCGGATTTTGCTTTAAAGAAAAGCCAAGATGGTGGCTACAAGAAGTTTAGGAGTCAAAGTCGCACGAGAAGCACCGAGAACGTTTTCTTTTTCCTTCTCTTTTCTCCAATGGTGCAGGGAGACATTGAAAATGGACCAAGATTTAAAGAAAGTGTCGGGAGGCTCTCGCCAGAGACAAGCTTCACATGACCTCCGGGTGCCGGTCTCCCATGTAGAACGTGAAACCCCCTCCAGACATAGGCTGCATTGGCCACCTCTTTTTTTCATGGGAAAAGAGAGCAGTGCACATACTGAAGCAGCTGAGAGGTGGTGCAATCATTTCCTGCTTAAACCAAGACTGTCCGGCGTGTTACACGGTTGATTAAGAGCCGAGATCAGTCCCCGTTCTATGTAAAAAATAAAAATTAATAAAGAGACAACTAATTATTTTTTTATTGAGAATATTTTTTATTTTTTAAAATATTTAATAATAAATTAACTCGCGTAATTTATGATGCATTACTTACATAAAAAAAAACCCAGCCACTATCATGATTTTTAAAATCACTTTTTTTAACTTATATATCTTTTTTAAACCCCCGGTTAACTCTCAATTATCTATTATCAAGAAAAAATATACACAATCAACAATATTATCAAGTGGGAATGATTATTTTTAAAATATTTTTATTTAAAAATATATTAAAATAATATATATTTTTAAAAATTTATTTTTGACATCAATATATTAAAATTATATAAAAACACAAAAATAAAAAATAATTTTTTTAAAAAAATAATTTTAAAATATAAAAACAGATAGTATATCTATCGTCTGATCACCCATTCTTCCATCCTCATGCCTTCAACCTAGCTGTTAAAGAATTATAAACCTGATTTTATTATCAAACAACTTGTTCAATTTCAAGATCGAGATGCCTGACCAAACCAATCGAGTATCTTAAACTTATTATTCTATATGCATCAAAAGGCAAACCGAGAGTGGCGCAATTTTAGCTGCCACAACAAAGGAAGTTTATCATCACCAGAGAAATGCTGCATGTGCAAGATTAATTTATTCAGTATACTTTGAATTTGTAGTTTTAAATATAATACAAACATAATCTCCAATTTACTTATTATTTAAAAAAAAAAATCAAGCTCGAATGTCAAGAACACTCGATCTTTACAGTATACAATAACTAAGAAAACAATTATCTATAAAGAATATGTATAAGGCTTTCAATACCAACAGAAACCAGTCCTGAACGAATAAATTTTTTATTAGTATTATAATTTCTGACATATTACAATAGTTTATTTTATGTACGATACATGCCTAATTATGCCCATGAGGTGGCTCTCCACTACAAAGTGGATCCGATCCTAGCTCAATTAAATATCACAGCAGCCAATAATTCAGAATCACAGGTTGCATCTTCATGCATGTTTCCACGCCTCCACGCATCGTATGGCTGCTGGTGCGGTGCGCAAGCAGAGAAATAATGGAATAAATGGAGCCAGTTGTTCATGAACATATAAATGCATGGTATACGACCATGATGCGCCACCCCCCCTGATCACTCTTTCCCATTAAAGTCATAAACGGACAAATCGGCTAACCCCTATGGCCCCATGGTGCCCGTGAAAGGTAACTAGCTAGCCTCACCCATACCAGTCGTACATCGTCACTCGTCATAAGGTCAGTCTTTCTGATTGTTCTTGGTGGGTCTTCGTTTTGATTATTAGAATGCAGACCATGCACCTGGCTAGCTTTTAAAATCCTGACAATTAATTAACATTTCCCTTCCGAGCATATGTGTGCAGGGTCCCTTTCAAAAGCCTAACCTTGTGTGAACAATCAAAGGATCAAAGTGGTAGAAACTAGGAACATAATTATAGCAAAAATTCATTGGAAAAAAATAGCCAAGGGTGACTTGACCCTGGCATATAAAAGTGGTGTGGTTGATGATTTTCGACCGTTTTATAAATCAGTCGATCGAGTTCGGTCGGCAGGTAAAGGGTCCTTGTGGCAAGGTTTTCAAAGTCTCCGAAAGAAACTTCAAGGAAAACATGATGTGTACCTGTGGGGAAAAAAGGAGAGTATATTTGATTCAACATATATCAATGACGTGACAACACCTGATGATCAATTAGTGCTAATTGGATATTAAACAATGCTGGTGTAGAAAAACTGCTTCATTGAAACCATGACATGGTACCAAAATCTAGTACTGTTCAAGAATTCGACACTGCCATGTACGCCCTAGATGGCTGCTAGCTAGTAGTATTTATCACCGGAGGCCCTTTACTGATATTTCAATGGTGGCATCTGGGGTTGCCGATCATTATAGATTTTTTTTTAAAAGAAAAGGTTGCTAAAGATCAAGCATACAGCACAGGAGACCATCTGTTAGGGTATCATCATTTGAAGATTTGATTTGGATAAAAAAAAGGGGGGGTGCATGTTGAGTTATTTATGTTGAACGCACTGCACATGAATTTATGAATTATAATAATAAAACGGGGCGAGTGACAAAAATAGCTATGATTTTATATTTTTATAGCCAAATCAAACTCAAATTTTATTGAAAAAATTCTACAAACCCATTTTTACAAGGAGTTAGCTTGTTGTAATTGGATAAGGTCGGGATCAAAGCCATCAAATTAGGCACGTAAGGTATTGTTTTTGCAAGTTTAATTATTCTCTTAGCTGTTTTTGAATTTTAAATATTTTACTTAATTATTTTCAGATTATTTTTTATATCAACATATATATATATATATATATATATATATAATTGATATGTTATATTTTCATAAAAAAATTTAAGAATTATAAACCTGCATTACATGTTAGAGTTTTTTCTACAATTAAAAATCATTGACTTGTAAATTGAGAAGCAAATTCTATCTTCTTCTTCTTCGTCCTTTTCCCACTACAGTGCGCGTCAACTATGGTGGTCGTATGGTATCACGAAGATTATAGGGAGTTGCTTTTACTCTCATTATAAAGCTGGCTAGAAAAGGATGATATGAGACACACACAGACACACACACGCAAACACACACGCACATATATATTGATGAGATTTATATTTTTCTTTTGTGCCGCGTTCATTTGCCTGTGAATACAAAGAATGTCACTACTCATAGCAACCACTAAAGTGTTAGAAGTCCTAGACCTGAAGTCACTTTGGTCCCTATATACAGCACTGCAATTTGAGAAATTGCTTAATCATGGGGCTAAGATGTTTGATTCCCACTTTAATTATGCACAGTAAGAAATGATTACACGCTAAAGTTCATGGCGTGTTCCTTAAAAGTGACCGGCACGTCAATGGAATAGTGAAATCGCTTTACATGGTGTCAATTAAGGTTTTCTAAGGGCACCGAGTAAGCATTAAAAACCATGTTTTTCTAAAAGTAAAAAAATGGCCAATCATTATAACAGTGAAAGGAGATGAAGAGCAACTGGAGATTTCTTCACGTTTCTCTGAATCCTACTGAAGCAACGAAACAAAAGCTTATGTGGGCTACCTTATTATTGGAACCAAGACCCCGAGACCCAAGAGAATCCATTTCACTTCGGCGAAAAAGAAGAAAAAAAGCAAAGAGTAGTAGTTGTGAAGGTGCAGCAGAAACTTTGCACCAAATACGAGAGACATGGGCTTTGCATTTTTGCATCACACCCTTGTAAAATCTTAAATAATACTGCAACAATGCCTAGTCAATGAGGGGGGTGGTGGTGGTGATGCTTTCACAAATTCACATGATCTGCACCGTTGGTTCCATAGGAGCTTCCAAGAAAGGAAGGTGAGTCACCTGAATCATGGTAGGTGGGCAACACATGGGTCCACGCTCACCATACGTGCTTTGTTTTCCCGAGTGTTCCTATCAACCTCTTGTCAAGGGCAAATGAAAACAATGTTTTCAAGAAAAAGGATGATGACCCTTTTCAGTATTGTTGTTGCAATGTAACCATTGAAGAAAGGCATGGGAAACTGTGGTGTGGAGTGGATTTTATATAATCTTTCCATGGACTTGTAGATCTTTAGAATCTTGTTGACATGGACAATTTTCCGTGATTTAGGATCCATGGCTAGCTGTTGTTCAAAGTGGCAGGCATGAGCCCATTTGATGCGTTGGTCAGGCATTGGCTAAGCTTTTGCACACCACAAGTCCAAAAATCAATTGGATAATGATAGACTTTTGCATGGTTTTGTTTAATTTAATTTTTCTTCTGTTAAAGCCCCTATTTCAGTTGTTTTTTTTTTAAAAAGAAAGAAAAAACACCACGCCCTGCATGCAGATCATGAAATTTTGTACATGAATTCCTGTTTCTGTGCGAGGGTGATGGACTAGCTGTTTGATTTTTGGCTTGTTGCTTTAAGCTGTGACCGAATTACTCTAATCTTTGACGAGAGTTCAGTCCTCAAAGGAATCAAATACCTCTATAAATATACTTTGGGCTAATAATTATTGAATTAAAATCACTCAATTCGTTAATACAGTGAATCTTTGGTGGCCAATTCAATTATTCCTGTAATGCGATTGGTGCGAGGTTCAAGCAATAATTTCTCAGACTGACTTTTATTGAGAGTTCTTATCCTACAATCAAAGATTATACAACGTTTGAATAAGCCTCAGTCTAGTTAAGATATAAGATTCACATCGGTTCTTGCTTTGTGCACATGATTCCAATTAGATCCCTCAAGTTAAAAAACAGCAACAATAGAGATTCAATTTTAGGAGGTGTTGAGAGTGTTTTCATTATTGATTTTTAAAATGCTTCATACTTGAAAATATATTAAAATAATATTTTTTATTTTTTAAAAATATTTATTTATTTATAACGCAATTCCATGCAGCAGCACCTGTAAGCAGCTATTTATAAAGCTGTGGGATTAATTTGTACTTTGTACTTTTTTAAAGTGGTCATGTGATTGGGAGGGTAAAGAAAGTGAAATATTTGGATAAGTGCAGTCCGGACTCAATTGTGGGAGACACATAAGCCATCATTATCTTTTTGGCATCACAAGCAGTAAAAGAGAAGGGTGATCACATGGCCTGATCAACTCTTTAATCAAGATCTTAATAGGGTTTTGCTTTCTAGTGGATTTACTATGTACTATTTAAAATGGAGAATTACCCTTATAGGAAAAACAACCGGTTCCATGACCAAAACTATAGGAAGTACAGCTCCTAATGAAATGTCCATGAAGCAAAAAAGGGAAACCGCCATCAAAATTAGCTTTCATTTCCTAAATTACATCACCACTTCCTAGCTGTCGTGTTTGAGATCGTGATATAAAGTGTTTTTAAATATTAATTCCAGTAAATATGATGCGAGATAGATCTGATTACCGTGGTTCCATCTGTCCAAAGAATGATTCAACAACTTGAACACATGCCCAATAAAATCCTGCCCAGATCAATGCCAAAAATACCTGCAAGCCATGTCTCCCCAGAAAAAGAAAAAAGGGTGGCAAGGATTTACACTCCCAAAAGGCAAATAAAGAATCCTATTCTTCAGGCCTTCCGAATGATCAAACTGACAATTCTCTCTGATCCTCCTCCCCACACCCCCTTTTTTCTTTAAATTTATTCAAAGCCGAAGGAACACCCCTCTGAAATCTCTGACCCGATAGTTTAGTCACAGAATCTGCATGCGTACGTCGTTTAACAAAAATAATATATCTGTATGCGTATAAGAGTAGAGGTAGAGCTTATATAAAAAGGAAAAATTAGTATCCTAGACAGTCTCTTTCCCCTTTTTCTTCAAAGTCACAGCGGCTACTTTTATCACATCTCTCTATTGCTATCACACATCACCTCCTATATATATATTCAACCCCTCCACTTATTTTTCTGTCCCTTATTGTCACGTATCAGAGATCGAGAAATTCGAGCCCTGGCTTTCAGGAATCCAGTTTTATTTCAAGTACTCTATACCATTTAGTTTCTGGGATCTGATAAGGATCGAGATTGGTATTTTTTTTGGTTACTAATGGCAATAGAAGCACGGTTTCCATTTTGTGGAGGGTCACAACAGGATTGGATGGATTACGGCTGTGGAGGTTTAAATCAGCTCTTGAATGTCCAGCAGCTGCAGCAATGTAACATGCATCAGCTACAGAATTACCAGCTTCAAAGGAATCAAAATCTTTGCTCTGATAACACTCTTGTTTCTGCTTCGAAAAATAACTGCAACACCAGTAATCTTTCAATGGGTACCTTGGCCTCCTACGATGAGAAGCAAAGACAAGAGATTGATCACTTTATCAGACTGCAGGTTTGGCCAGATAACAATCTTTTTCTTTATTTTCTTTATTTTTGTGTTTTTTTAATAACTTAAAAAGACTCCTTTCATCTTCTGAAAACAGAATGAGAGATTGAGATTGGTGTTACAAGAGCACAAAAGGCAGCAGCTCGGATTGTTGTTCAAGAAACTAGAATCAAAGGCCCTGCCTATATTGAAACAGAAGGATGAAGAAATAGCACAGGCAACTAAAAGAACAGTGGAGCTTGGAGAGTTCTTGAAGAAACTAGAGTTTGAGAATCAAACATGGCAAAGAATGGCTCAAGAAAACGAAGCCATGGTTGTTTCTCTCAACAACACAATTGAACAGCTTAGAGAAAATTCATCTGGTTGCTTCAACAATGGTGCAGAGGATGAAGAGTCCTGCTGCGATGTTAGTAGCGGAGCAGAGGAGGGGTTTCTTGATGCCGCCGATGACACAGCGAGAAAGATGATGGTATGCAAGGGATGTAATTCTAGGAATTCGTGCATTTTGTTCCTTCCTTGCAGGCACCTTTGCTCATGTAAAGCTTGCGAGGCTTTTCTTGATTCTTGTCCGGTGTGTCAAACACCAAAGAAGGCCAGTATCGAGGCTTTAATGGTTTAGATTTTCAAAAAACATTCCGGGAAAAGTGAAAGGTAAATAGAAAAGGAACGGGAAAGAAAATCAAGAACCCAATTCAATGCATTGGATAGAAGCAAGAATCGATGTGTAGTTACTAGGGGCTAGGGCTATTAGATATCCTTTTCTTTTCTTTTTTTCTCTTTTGCCTTTTTAGGGTCTCATGTGTTTATAATTGTACTTCAAACCAGTAGCGAGAAATCAATCAGACATATTGGACAGAATTACGGGACAAGATGAGGGCATCTCTTGCTTTCTTCTGGTGCATTTTCTTGCCAATTGTGTGGGCATTGGCGGTGACAAGAAAAGATTGAAAGCAATGTCAGATTCGCACCAAGCTCTCAATCTGCGTTCACACCTCATCTGTGAAATGAAAAGTCGCTATACTGGGAGTCTATAGCTTGATTAATCGGGATTCTCTTGATTTTATGCCAAATGTTCTGAAAAGAAAATGATAGGCAATCTGCTTGACTGTGTTTGATTGAACATAACACCAGCTAGGGTTTGTGAGCCGTGAGATTTGAGCCACTCACCCTTCTTTTTTATTGCTGGCCTTAAACGAGAAAACCATCTATCTCTCAGCTATTAACCCTATTTTACAGTAGTCTTGAAGTTCATGATGCAAGATCACCCACCACATAAAATCAATCATGACTTGGATTTATTCTCGACGTGCAAAAACTATCCAAATAATGATTTAGAGCATTATAAATCGTGGATTATTTCAAAATAAAAAGTAATTACCGCGTCAGCTCATAGGCAAATCATCATGATTTCTTCCCGTGTATGAGATCGCTTAAGAACTAAGATTCCAATCAACTAGTTCTAAAAATGATAAGATCTCCGAAGTCTATGCTATCAGGCGCGTCGAGCCCATGCAAGATAATTAAATTATTCACGTCAAAATCATTAAGAATATTTTTAAAAATATTAATTTAATATTTTTTAAATTAAAAATATTTTTAAATACAGTTCCTTAAAAAAAAACTAAATTTTCGTCAAAACGCGATTTAGAAGAAAAACTCGGAGATTCGATGGGTAGTCCGGTAATTTCGTGAGTCTCCTGGTCTGTTGGTGGGCCCTTCCTTATTTCCCGCCTGATTAAGTGTCCATCCAGTTCTTCTCTTTTATGGTTGCTGTGGGGAGCTGTACTGTATCTCCCATGCGTCTCCCCGTTTGTCCCTTTTGATTTTGTCCCTCTCGTGGGGCCCGTTTCCTTGCTGGTTAATAGAAGTTCGAGTTATTTGATTTTGATGTCCATGTCTATGATGCCCTTCTCAGCGTATCTTTTTCCCTTCTGCAAGAGAAACATTTGTTTGTCGGTTTCTGCTGACGTGGACGTTTAGTGTCCATCGTCACTACTCGGCAGAGCATCCTAGTACCTTCCATGATACTAAATTATAACATCGATTAATTATTTTTATTAAAATTATATTGTCTTTTCAATAAATCACACAACCTGTGTCCCCCCCCCCCCCCCCGATGTTTGGTATAGATACTAAATTACCCTCTCTTCGAATAACATCAATACGGATTAAATCCAAATCAATAGTCCCTTAATAGCCCTTTGAAATTAGGAATAAAATTGTTTTTCAGGAATATAATTACTTAGTTTATTTATTTTTAGAAATACAGCCCTTTGAAATTTATAGATGGATAGCCATGCCTCACTAGTTATCAAGGGTGTTTGGTATCCCAGTTGAATTAAAATTTTTAATTTTTTAAATTGTCTGATCATATGCTAAAACGACCACTTACAAAGAGTAAAAAAAAAAAAAAAAGAGGGGGTGTTTTAAAATGATTTCGCCTGGTTGTTGCCGTGGTAAGGAAGTTTGGGACCCAAGTCTAGAATGTGCTGCTATCTTGCTTTAAGGATATGTTCGATTTGCACAACTTCAAAGTTTGTGGATAAACACCATCATGAAGGTGGGAGTGGCAAATTGGAATCTTGAGGAGGTGGTTCTTCCTGTCTCATCACGTCTCAGCGATTTTCAGGGGCCATGCATGTGGACCAAGCTCCTAGGGCTAAGAAATAGCAGGATTAAACAATGACAGAGGCAAGGAATATTGATGGCGTCTATGGCTATGGCCAAAAGCAAGGTATTGGAAGCTTTGACTTCCATGGTTCCTGAGCTTTCATTGAAAGTTGCCGGACTCTTTGGGATCTTCCTTGGTTTAAAATTGGAGTTATTGGAATACTTGGTTGATTGGTATTTTTTTTTTAATGATATTGTCTTGATTTTGATTTTTTTTTTTAATTATCCAGAGTTATTTGGTTGGATTTCATTTACGGGTTGTCTTGAATTAAATTATACTGTTTAATTTGAAATTAAATTTATTTTACTTCTTGTATTACCCTTGTTATATTCATTTCATTTCTTCAAATATCTTTAAGGAAGAGCATCTTAGAATTTTTTTTTAATTTTTTCAATATTACACTATTTTATTTAAAGTATGGATTTTAAGTATGTATCTAACAAGTATATAGTTAAGAGGGACCGGACTAACGACTAGAAAGATGCCCTCATTGCCTAGTTATCAACTATTTAAACTTTTAATGAGAAATAAAATTTCTACCCATTAATTTACATAATTAGCCAGCAAAAGCAAGCAAATTACAGATTCCCCACCACCTCCTTCCCTCCTGCCTTCCAGCTCCAGCTCCCTCCCTGTCCCAAACAAATCAAATCCACTTGCAAGCTAACTATAATCAGAACCCTAAAAACCCAAAATCTAGTTTTAATCCGCAATTAACCCTTGAAAACACAAAGAGCCCATATCTTCTTTCTTGGGTTTTCTGCCACTACTCCCTTTTTTGGGTTCACTGCTGTTACCTCTGTATCATCACAGGTCAATTTATTGTTCTTCTCTTGTTTTTTTTTGTCTTGGAAACTGTGGATATGAATAGTTAATGTTGTGTTGTGTTTTGATGTGTTGCAGCTGTGATAGAAAGCTTCTTCAATGGCTAAAAACAACAAGTCAAGACCAATAAAACCAAGCAAATTAAGTGTTTATCTTTACATTCCTAATATTATTGGTGGGTTTTTCTTCTATTCAACATTTCCTTGCTGTTTTTGTTTATGTTATGATGTTTTGATTCATGGGATTTTTGTTTTTTTGGTGAATATTCACTTAGGGTATACAAGAGGACTCATGAATTGCTATGCATTTGCTATATGTTTTTCTAACAAATGGCTATTTTGTGCTCTTTATTTTATCAGGTGAGGATTTTGTATTTCTTGAAGGGTTATTTTAGTTTTGAGTTTTGACTTAATTTATATTTCCAATATTATTGGTTTTTTTTTTTTTCAATGTGTGAAAGGAATGGGCGTGTGATTTTGTGTTTTGTGATTTCAGCTTTGTTTGTGATGGTATCGATGGTTGGGTTGCTCGCAAATTCAATCAAGGCATGGTCTTTTCTTCTTATTGTTCAATATGTGAATGATAAAGGTCGTGATTCAAGCATGCATGCAAATTCACTTAGTAATCACACAAGTTGAATCTGCGTAGAACAAAATTTTTGGATTAAATTTGGGACTAAATAGTCTGAATAATATCTGCTTGAAAAAGTTGCTGTATGTTGATTATTTGGCGAGAGCCATTGTGTTTTACCTTACATCTTGAGTTCGAATCAGATAGAATGTTCAGGGATATATTTAGCTAAACGGAGCTTAACAACATCTACAATCTAAGGTCTTATCAACTTGAAGATATTATAAAAGTTCTTTCCTTGTTACTGGCTCTTTTTTTTTTTCCTGAAAGATTGCCGTTTGTTAGGCGAGGGAAACGTTCTGTTAAATAGGTTAATGATAATGTATTAAAATGTCATTCCATGCTTTCTATGTTTTATTTGGTCATAAGGGTTTGCGCAATTCCTGACAGTTTCAATTTAGTTATAAATAATGCCTGAGGTGGAATATTTGATTCATCTTTCCTGTTGTTCAGTTTCGACTTTTGGAGCTGTTTTGGACATGGTAACGGACAGGTATTTTCTTTCCGTAACACAAACTCATACCATATCTGAATTTTTCTTCAGCACTCTCCGTTCCTTTTGGATTTCACCCTCATGTATTTGTGTTTCATCCAGGATTAGCACAGCTTGTCTACTAGTAATCCTTTCCCAAGTATACAGGCAAGGTTTCCCTATTGATTTCACATGCATCACAGTTGGAGAACTTCTACAATAATACCTGAGATTTTTGGTTGGATTTTATGCAGGCCTGGCATGGTTTTTCTGTCATTGCTTGCCCTTGATATTGGTAGCCACTGGCTGCAGATGTACAGGTATCTTTCTTTCTTTATATAACTTGGCCCGCACTTGTTTCTTTTATATGATCTTGCTGAATAAACATGCACGTGTAACCTACTCTACTTTATTGGATCTCTACTACATCAATTTGCAGTACCTTCTTGCTAGGCAAAGCTAGCCACAAGGATGTGAAAGACAGTACTAATTGGCTTTTCAAGGCGTACTATGGAAACCGTATGTTTATGGCTTATTGTTGCGTGGCATGTGAGGTAATTATGACTTAGATCTGCTAGTTTACCTGGTCAAATTTTCTGTAATGTAATGGTTACCTCTGTTCTCTTGATCTGACTGTTAATTCTGCAGGTTCTTTATATTTCCCTGTTTCTTCTTGCACAAAATGGAACTGAAAAAAAGTTGATGGATG
The DNA here is from genome assembly GCF_000495115.2 of Populus euphratica. NCBI lineage: Eukaryota > Viridiplantae > Streptophyta > Magnoliopsida > Malpighiales > Salicaceae > Populus > Populus euphratica. The sequence continues at coordinate 1,684,288 of NW_011499847.1, read as the reverse complement.
TAAGCCCTCATTATTTTACTAGTTCACCTTTCAATTTTCATCAAGTATTAAGCAGATAATTTTTCTTGTTTGTCTGGTTTCTGAGTCATTTCTACTTTCAGGTTTTAAAGGCTTCTATAACAGAGGGTTCACTCGTCTCTGTCCTGGTTGTTTTAAGTTTGTTTGGATGGGCAATCAAGCAACTTGTGAATATCATCCAGGTACCAGCTAATACCTCTATTATCTTGTTACAAACTATGTCATGTCATTCTTTAGACAACAAAGAAAATTGTGGATGCTGAGATTCTTCTTCGTGTATATCTTTTGATATATTAGCTTTTCAGATTCCTGAAATTGGTGACTGATGCGCATATCCTGTATCCACATTTTGCGTAAAATGTGATTGGTGCCTTGCCCAGATTCTGAGCTAAAACTTCTCAGTATTTTGTTGAATTTAATTCTTGTTTTGGTAGAAAACTGATTTGCTTTGTAGTAGCATAACAAGATTATTAGCCATGATGGCATTTAGTCTTGTGCTATCAATTCAAATTCTTCTTTAAAATTGACTAAGGTGATCACATCAACACTTAGTTTGTAGCAGTCAAAGGTTTGTCTCAGATGAACTTTGGTCGTCATAGATTTTACTCAATTCTAGACATGTCATCTATCTCGCCCAAGTACAGCAAAAGTCTGTAAATTTGAGTAGTATATATTTCAGAGAGCGTATCATACTCGGTTGCCTCAATGTTTTGACGTGATCTGAGTTTTTCTGCAATTCTTTTGATGATTTCAGATGAAAACTGCTGCGGATGTTTGTGTGCTTCATGATATCAACAAAAAGGAGAGGCCATGATGATTTATTCAGTTTGTATGATTCCAGGGCCTTAGCTGCATCAGACTTGATAACGTACAGTCTGTTAGTCTTCATTTCTATTATTGAAACTTGAAAGTGCCGAATTTCAATTGATGTTGCAATGTGAAAAGCTTATATAACAGGCCATGAATTTAAAACATCTTAGCGACGACATGACAACGGATTTTTCTACCATGTTGCAGAGTGTATTCTTTTCATTTTCCTTTATGGTACAAAGACATTTTGTTGTTGTTGTTGAAGCACGTTGGCCCGAGTTTTAGGTCCTAATGCTAGATGGTGTATAGATGGAAGCATGGCTACATATGCCTTTGGACTGCTGCTGTGCCGGGTTTATACAAGCTTTTGCTCTGCAATTAGGGCAGACAGGGTTTAGGCAAGTATTAAGAAACAACGCAATGAAATATCTGGGATTTTTTTTTTGAATCAAGGGTTGTACTTAAGGATCTGATGTATCTAATTCTGCAAGAGCTCCATATGGTCGTCTTTGGAACCGTCACTGTCATCTACAAGCAAAATATTTTTAAAAAAATCTGGAATGTTCTGTTAACCTATTGAAGTAAACAAGATGTCATTTAAATATCAATAAATATGATAATTATCATGATTGCAGTCAATTTAATTTTTCTTTGTTAATTAATAAGAATGATAATTATAATAAAAATGATTAGAGGTAGTTAAACTAAATTTTCTATATAGTTTAATTAATAATAATGATAATTATCAAAGAGCAGTAGTCAATTGAAATTCAGTATGAAAAAAATTTGAGAATAAAATGGTGCTTGTAAACTACTTGTTTTAGGCATGGTTTGATTTTAACATAAAATTAATAGGTTTTTCAATAAATAAAACTTCTAAAATATATCAAATTACCCATCAGACAGGCACTTGTTTACTTGAAGAACACAACTTTGTGATTGTGTGTATTCCGACGGCAAAGCAGTAGTCAATTTAAAATTCAATATGAAAAAAATTTGAGAATAAAATGGTGTTTGTAAATTAGTTGTTTAAGGCATGGTTTGATTTTAACATAAAATTAATAGTTTTTTCAAGAAATAAAACTTTCTAAAAAATATCAAAATACCAATCAGACAGACACTTGTTTACTTGAAGAACACAATTTATGTGATTGTGTTGATTCTGACGGCAAAACACAAATATATCGTCACTTCCTTGGTGTATATGATTGAGTCATGGACTCACAATCGTACTATTTTCATGCCGTTCTATCAATCGATACAGAGCTGGAAGTACTTTTGCTGGATTTATCCCCTGTGGAAAATGGAAAAGCATGTGCTACCCACTTGTTGCTTACAGCAAATCTCATCACACAATCAACTTCCTTAATGCATTTTACCATCACAGTAAAAACAGCAATGCATGTATCAATTGAAACACAAAAACAATGGTCATCAGAGCTGGAATTATACCAAATAAATTAGAAATACTTCCCAGAGACACAAGTCTTTCCCTTGTATGTTGAAGATTACAAACTTAAAAAGTTTAATGAGATAAAAAAAGATGGAAATTCTAAATAAATTGAAATTCTTCTCTAATGATCTTTCTCTAAAACTAAAATGGTAGCGTGCAACCATATAGATCAGTATAAACTGAATCCGAACAACTGGCTAACGATAATACCAAGGCCAAGGGCAATGGCTATCAGGGACGAAACCCATGTGAGTTTCTCAGTTATTCTGGGTATTCTGTCCTTTAATGCTTCACTACATGACCCTATAAATACCGTGTAGCTACCCATGGCAACCACAGTCCCAAACAAGAACATGATCAGAAATGCAGCCCCAGCCAGACGAGAAGGCAATGCAAGTGCAGGCAACACCATCATCAATGCATCTGGTTGGAGTCCGTGGACAATACCGGTAGCAAAAGTAGCAAAACCAATCTTTTTCTTCTTCCCTACTGTTGGGGTTTCTAATGCTTCATAAGCACTAACATCACACTCACCATTTTCTAAGGCAACACATGGAGTTGGGACTTCTGATGCCTCCTTAATCCCCATAGCACCAATAACAAGTAGAGTTAGACCGACCACTCTTGTGCCCCAAGTTCTGATGATTTCAATATGGAGTCTATCCTTTAGCAGTAGAAATAGCAAGCCAAATATGACCTGACCTGCATCGTGGCCACAACCCCAAAGAGCTCCAACAGCAGCACTTTCCATCCGGGATCGACCGATTGAGAGGGGAGCCAAGGCAGCAAGGTGGTCAGGCCCTGACAGTGTGTGCAAGCAACCAGCAAACAAACCAGCCCAAGCACTGGTCAGTAGTTCAGTTCGCATAAATTTTGCACCTCCTGCAGCAGCAGCAGGCCCTCCAGTCTGGGCAGCAGTTTGGAAGGTTGCAAATGCTGGCAATGCAAAAACTGGGTGGATTAACATGATGAGAGCAGAAACTACCATGAATATCCCAACGGTAGCTGCCTGCAGCATTTAGAGAATACAACAGATTTAGCAACTTTGAACAAAAAAAGATAGAATTTTAACTACAAAATCCAGTAAACCATCTAAAATTTCATCAAAATAGTTTAGTGTTTTGGGCATTCAAACCCACCTGGCATTCTTGGAGTGTTTTACAACCATCAGGGTTTTGATGGTTCTCGTGTTACTGCCTCTACTTTAGTTGTTCTAAAGGACAGTAGGCATTTTCAAATTCTAAATTCACAAAGAAGAGTCTGAAATTCCTTTCTACTGGAACTGAAAGGTCCAAAAACCAAGAAATAAACAGAGCTATAACAATAGGTGAGATATGAATTGGAAGGTTTCAGTAAGGATGGGGAAGAGGTACCTTGTTTCCAGGCACTGATAAAATGTCTAAAGTGCATTGATAACATCAACAAATAGTTTCATTTTGCTCAGCAAAGAGGATGAGGTTCAAGTCCTAATTACCTAAAGAAGATGCAAACTCAATAGCTGGGATCGCAAGACATAATTACCCAAATCTACTTGATTCCAAACATAAAAGTAATCTTGAAGTGCTTCTAGCCATTGCTTTGTTGAAGCTTTGAAAAAATAAAGAAACAAGTTTTTAAAGCAATATATATATATTTTTTTTGGTTTTGAAAGAGCAATCAAATACAAGTAATGATAAATCAACAATTTATGAAGGCCTATATTCAGCTTAGCTTAGATCCTTCTGCATTTAGATAATTAGACTTAACATGAAATCACAATTTAATCTTGACACATCAAACAGGACTACCTACAAGCAAAAAGAAGAACCAAAACCAAATTTTCTCTAGAAACTCCTACAGATATGAAAAGAGAAGAGTGATGGGTAGGAATATGATCAAAATGCAGCTCTGTGAAGATGACAAATCAAAAGATTGCCAATCAGACTCAACAACTTTCAATTTGAGTTTATGATTTCACAAAAAAATGTAAACAATGAATTACTTAGAACTGATGCAACCTTACTTGAGCTTCTACAATAATGGGAATTAAAGCAGTTTTTGCAATGCAGTGTATTTCTACCTGTGCTATCACTGTCACCCGAGAAAGCAAATTAACAAGTAAAGGGGTTTAAGCATTTCGGTGTATAAACATAACTTGATTCGATTCTGCCTTAAAATGAAAGCATTATAAACTACATATTTAAATCCTGTGGTGATTATTTTCAAGAACAGAAGTCATGCTATCTACCCATGATTCCAATTTCATATCAAACACGGGCATATTTATTTAGTTTTCAGCAATCCCCCTTTCCCTTTCAACTACTTTACATAAACAGCTCGTTATTACTCCAAATTTTCCACTTCCATACCACCAAAATCCATATTTCTCAAACCTAGAAGATATTAGTCTATCTCACCAAAAATCCATCAAAAGGACTGCACTTTTTACAATATCATTTCCACAATTTATTCAACTACGATTTTTCATGGGAATTCATTCAAGGATAATATAAGCTAGAGATACCTTTAAAGCATTCCCATCATAATAAGCAAAGATAACGATTAGCACAATTTTCCTTATGAATGTGGCAATTGCATATTCAGTCAAGACTCCACTCCTTTCAATCTGAGCTTACTTTTCAGAAAACAATGCAAACAGTCAATTCTCTATAACTAAAGCAATACAACTTATGTTCCTAGAATAATTTCAAGTAAAGCAGTCTCAAACATGTGGTGGAATCCAGCATCAATTGCAACTCCGGGGATTCACACATTTCAGTGTGTAGAACAGAAATCACAACACAATGCCGCCTTAAGAGCTAAGCATAATAGATGACAGATTTAAATCCCATTGTGATCATGTTGAAGCACTAACACCATGCTTCTTGCCTGTGTGTCCAGTTTCACATAAAACACGCAAAAATTATTCATTTTTCAGCATTTCAATTCTCCTTCCCTTCTCTTCCCCTTCTTTATTTTACAAACAGTCCATCAGTCACCAAATCTTCCATCCCCGCACTGCCATTCCACAATCCTCGATCCTTGTAGCAATTAGTCCATCATCACTAAGAATCCAAAAAAGGACCACTATTTAAACAATATCAGGTCCTGAATGTACAATTATGATTTCATTCTAATGTCATTTAAAACCTTCCAACCGCAACAGACATATCTAAGTATCAATGAAAAACTGACAAAAATACCCATCTTTTCTGAAAAAACGTTTGTCTCAAATTATTACACTATGATTTCTTATGTTAATTCATTCCAGGATAACTTAAGCTAGTGATATCTAAGCCTTCCTATCATGACATTTAAAGCTAGATATCGAGTTATCAACACAATTCCCCCCTTTAATTAAAAACTCCGGAAAGCACTAGTCTATCACCGCTAAAAAAATAAAAATCCATGAAAGGATCAGTCTTTGTACAATGTAAACTGCCTCAAAATCTTCAATTATGATTTCTCATGGAATCCATTCAAGGACAACATAAGTTAGTGATATCTTAAGCCTCCTAGTCATAACAGCATAGCTAAATCAACTCATTTGTTCAGTTAAATCGGAAAATTACACAAAAATCAATAATTGATTCCATAAAAAACAAAACTTTACCCAAAAAACTACACAAACTCAGTACCTTAGACTTCACAGAAACTCCATCAACGATCTGTTTCACAAGGTGGGATTTTGGCGTCGACCCAGATGATGAATCAACCTTATGAGGAGACAGGGATGACAATTTAATAAATGGGTTTGATGGGTTCTCATGTTTGCAAGAGACCGAGTTGACTCTCCTGAACTCCGGCCTTGTCAAAGAGGGAAAACCAGGTTTCGGCAACTCAAGTTTGCAGAGTCTAGGAAGCAAAGGAGTGGGCTTTTTGAAGTGTGTTTTTAGAGGAGTAGGAGAAGAAGAATACAGAAGCCTCTCCATGAACTCTCTGTGTTTGTGGAGAGGTAAATATTTTGCAGAGAGAAGGGAAGAATGAGGGGTTTGTTGAGGATAAAGTTTTGGTTAACTTATTAACTGAAAATTGAAATTTTGGGATTATTAGGAATAGAACATGATAACGGAGGTTTTATTGATAAAACGAGTTTAAATTTTATATCTTTTGTATTAATTTTATTAAAAAATAATAAAAATTATATATTAAATTGAAACAATTTTTAATATGATGTAAAAATGTTATTAATAAAAAAATTATAAATTTATATTTCACTACTTTATTTTATTTAATAAAATTAAACATTATACACAAGACAATAAAGAATCTGTGTAAATTTCAGATTTTTTTAAAACATAATATAAATTATATATTAAAATCTCGTATACCAACATAAAATTTTAAATTAAAATTACATTTTTTCCCCCTCATCTTTCATGGAGCTCTCCAAACATTATCTCATGACTGATCTATCTCTGTTCATCGTTTGTCTGCCTCCAAGGCCACCATCAATCTGCCTACAAGGCCACCGTCAAGATATCATCATTGACTATTATTCTTTAAGTAAACTAGTGGTTTCATTGCAGCCACAGTAGTGCCCTCGACAAAGAACCTTCCTCCTCCCTCTATAGTTTCCCTTTCCGCTCCCAGACATTGTGGTTAACAAATTGATGTTTATCTAATCGCTTTTACGCACAACAAAACCCACATGGCAGTTTGGTAGGGTGGGTGGAGGAGGCGGCGGCTATGGGAAGAAAGCACGTACAGAGTGAGATAGGTTTTAGCTAAGAAGTTAGAGCTTGGTGGGAAAGAAGTGGAGGATAAAAAAAGACAAAAAGATAAAGGGAACGTGGGGGCCATGTTGTGGATGATTAGAGATTCTAATGATTGTTTTTTGTTTTTAATGATTTTTATTGGAAAAAAATTTATTTTTAATATTTTTTATTTTTTTATTTTTGAAGATTTATTTTAAATATAAAAAGGGGTTAAAACTCACTTCCAAACCCTAATTGGCTTTTAGCTTGAACCAGCGATGTTTCACTTTTTTAAAAACAAATTCATTTCGTTATTTTTGTTGTTTTCCTTCGCTTCAGTGATTTTTTAAAGTTATCTCTAAATTCTAATTAGCTGGGTCTAAGGTATGAAAGAGTACACGATGCCATTTGTATTTAAAAGGTATTTTTTAAAATTTAAAATATTTTTATTTACTTGAAATTAGATTTTTTTCTGTTTTTAGATAAATTTTATATAATTATATCAAAAATAATTTCAAAAATTTTTAATTTATTTTTAAATAATAAACACTTCAGAAACAGAACCCACCGAACTCATAAATATCCCGGAAAATGAACACATCAATCAAAGTCCAAAGACAGAGCGGCTCATGCTGGCGCATGGGCTCCCTCTCTTTGGCACACGCTCGGCACACGCTCGAAAGAGACCTGATCAGAGTAATTGGGTTGGACCACCAGTCCACTCTGGACTTTTCCATTTTTCGTGTGGGGCGTGCTGCAATGATGGTCCCATAAATCGGTGCATTTGCCCAGTGACTTGCATCTCTTCACAGCGGAGAAGAAATGGAAAAAAAAAAAAAATAAGAGTCAAATTCTTTGGGCTCGATTTGGATCGTGGTGAAAAAAGCTGGAATGAGAAGGCGTTCTTGTTTTTAGCATTTGGAGGATTTTTTTTTCCATAATTCTATTCAATTAAAGGTAATATCATGATGCAAAATCTTGTTTAAAATAGTTTTTTTTTTTGTTTACAAACATATTAAAATAAAAATTTCATTTTTTTTTTATTTTTAATATCTATATATCAAAACTATAAAAAACCACTTAAAAAATATAAATTTAATAATTTTTTAAATTAAAATATTTCATATAAGTATTCGGATAAATTTACATGCAATATAATTAATTTTATAATCCAATATTTTATAAACTTAATAAGCATGTAAAATACCTACCGTGGAAATCACAGGCATCCACGACGAACAAAAAAACCCCACCACCGCTACGTCGTTCATCGTAAACTTCGTCGATATGGTGGTGACCAAAGCAATTTAATCAGCAACTTGATTGTTGATCTGACAGCTTCCCAAAAAGGGCTAGCCACGGCCCATTATTACTACCACACACAAAAGTAGTTTATGATGGCTCAAGCCTCAATTCAGAACCATGCCTAGTCCAATTGACGCTGGTGTCGACCCATGATTCATGTTAAAACAATGGGCTAGCCTCTAGACAAATGAACCACGAAAGGTTCATTTTTGTCATGGCTTGTTGAGAATTCGCCGAGGGACCGTATCAAAGGAACTTTAAGCTAGCACTGTCCAAACAGTCTGGGTTATATCTATCATTGAACAAAAGTCATAAAAGCAACCCTTGTCATCATTATCTTATACCAAACAGAAGGTCCGAAAATTCCACCACAGAAATCACACCCAATCACCAACCAATCTACTATTTTTTTTTTCATTTCTTGAATGATTTTGTGATCTGATAGACTTTTGTTTTTATTGGTTTTAACGTCTACTAGATATGCACCCAGAAGAAAACAATACTGTCTGTTGAAGATATTGTTGCTCTAATTGGTGATAAGTGTGATGGTGTAATAGGCCAGGTATTTCATTAATTTCTCACGTAGGATCATGTTGGAAATTGCTGTGGACATGTTTAAGAATTGTTCTTTTGTACTGTTTTGTGATTCAGCTGACATAAGATCGGGGGGAGACATTGTTCACAGCACCAAGCAGGGCAGGTGGAGAGGCTTTTAATAACATGGCTGTTGGTTATAATAACGTCGATGTTAGTGCTGCTAAAAAGTATGGTGTCGCTGTTGGAAACACTCCTGTAAGTTTAGTACATGCTCTGAGCAAGTTTTGAGTACTTGACGGGGAAAATGAATGGAGATTGATACCTTGGTTATTTGGTTAGGGAGTTCTTACAGAGACAACTGCAGAGTTGGCAGCATCACTTTCTTTAGCTGCTGCTAGAAGAATTGTTGAAGCAGACCAGTTCATGAGGGAAGGCTTGTATGATGGATGGCTTCCTCACCTGTACGACTCTAACCATTGCTTATCCAAACATTTTTCCTGGTGGTTGTGTGAATTTCTGAGTCATTGGATTGTTTAGTGGACTTACATATCAAGCTTAGCAAGTCAATTTGATTAGAGTTGACAGGAAAATTGCACGTATATGAGCATCGATGTGTTTTTGAAGAGAAAATCAAAGGCAGGAGACGTTCCAGTCCAGTTCATAATGCAATTTCATTTGGTGAAACATGCAACGAATGAACGGTGGTGAAATCGTATAACACATGTTTATATACATGTTTTCCTTCTTCACAACAGGTTGAAGGGTTCAAAATGAATCTGATTTACTATGATTTCTACCTATCCACTGGCCTAGAGAAGTTTGTTACAGGCATGCATCTGACAGTCTATCAGAACTATTTAGTTCTCAATTCGTCTTTGTGCTGGCTCATAGTAGCATGCTTAATTTGTAATTGAAGCCTATGGTGAATTCCTAAAAGCTAACGTTGAGCAGCCGGTTACTTGGAAAAGAGCAGCCAGCATGGACGAGGTGCTTCGAGAGGCAGTAGTGGTTGGATTCCTTTGCTGTCTTGCAAATGGTCGCAAGTTTGATTTGTCTTTTCAAATTTTTTATTTTACCATTTAGCCTGGCCGAAGAGTGCATCAACTTAGTTGCATGTCGACCCACCCAGGCTGGATTCAGTAACGGTGCTCACGACGGCCTCTGGCACCAAACAAAATTTCCTCATCAAATCATATAATTAAACAAGAAAGAAAAGTAAGAACAATAAAATCCTGAAACCACCCTCGTTCTCTCCTTATTTACATAGGATTCTCAAATAAGCCCGCCTTTTCCTTGTGAACTAAGGAAGGATCTAAAGGTAATTTGGTTACCACATCCGAATCCTAAACAAACACTATTCCAAAACCGACACCATTTCACTCCCAAAACACTTCTATAAAACAGCACCATTCCCTTTCACCCTCAATCCTTATTTTCACTTTTCATTTCTCTTTAAAAAAACTAAGTTTAGGGTTTTTTCCTCTCTCCAAGTTCTTTCCCAATATGTCAGAATCAAAGAAAATCACGCTAAAATCCTCCGACGGCGAGACATTCGTTGTCGAAGAAGCGGTCGCCGTTGAGTCACAGACCATCAAACATATGATTGAAGATGATTGCGCCGAAAGTGACATCCCGTTGCCTAATGTGACAGGCAAGATTCTTGCTAAGGTTATCGAGTACTGCAAGAAACATGTGGAAGCTGATGCTGATAAAGATGCGATTATTACTGGAAAGGATGAGTTTCTGAAGAGTTGGGATTCCGAGTTCGTCAAAGTTGACAAAAACACCCTCTTTGACCTCATCTTGGTAAGACTTTCTATTTCCTTTTTTCAAGATATTTTTTGTTAAACTTTTTTTTGTGAATTTTTATGATTTTGCCATTCTTTGGGTTTCTATTTGTTTTTTATTGGTTAAAAGATCGTATCTTTTTGCTTTTTAGGGTTTAGTTTTTTATGGGAGAAAATGTTTTAAACTTGACCTTAGCTTTGCTATATTTTTCACGATATTGCCATTCGTTATGATACTTATTTGTTTTGATTTGGGGTTAGGGGTTTTTTTTCTGCATTGTTTTTCTGGGGATTGTGCTACGTTGTGAGAGCTTTGTTTTAACTCACTGATTTGTACCCACACTTTGGATTTCTTCTCTTGTCTATCTGCTTCAACTATTATGATGCTCTTACGCAGGGAAACATGGAAATGTTATACGGAATAAGAAAATGATTTTTAGTTTTTTTAGTTCTTTTAGATGAACAGTGGATACAAAGTGAACTGATGCCTTGATAGATAACTGGCGCGTTGTTTGCAACTGTAATGTGGCAATTTTGCCTGTTTTTGGTAGATTTATTTGTTTGTGAAATATGATGGATAGTGAGCTTCTTGTTTGCTTCTTGTTTTATGTTCATGCTTCAACACTTTAGTTTGTGAAATTCTCTGTATTTGATTAACGAACCCAGTGCTCCTATTCAGTGCTTCTCGCATTGGATTATGATTTGTTAAGCTACTTTATTTTTATTTTTTGTTCATGACTTTGTTATTTAGACACTTTATCTGAATTAACATGGCGAAGTTATGTTGATTTCAGGCTGCAAACTATCTGAACATCAAGGATTTGCTAGATCTGACCTGCCAAGCTGCGGCTGACATGATCAAGGGGAAGACTCCAGACGAGATCCGTAAGATTTTTAACATCAAGAATGACTTCACTCCAGAGGAAGAACAGCAGATCCGCAGAGACAACCAGTGGGCATTTAAGTGATACTACAAGCTGTCCTCACAATGTCCATACTATGATAGGAAAGTTGTCCATACAATGATAGGAATCGTGATATAAGTAGAAGATGCTATGCTTTATTTTTCTCTAGTTGGTAGCAAGGTTGAGGTCATTTTCTGTTTTCACGGACTAGTAGAATTGCTTCGGACTTCTTCTTTTAAGGTTGGTTGCCCCGAACCACTTTTCTTTTCATTACATGATCAGGATTTTTTTTTTTTTTAATATGGATGCCTATGAATGTCATGCATTTTATCAAAGCCAGCAGTTTCAACTTTCAAGGGCAGGGCTATGAGAACCACAACTTTCAGAGAACTTTGTCATTTAGTTTCCATGCCTTGGGCCTGATTCTTGATCTAGTTATTGCAATAGATCGAGAAAGCACGGGTTTTACACATTGAGGAATGCTAGCAGCGGTCGCTTTGACAAAAACAGAGATCCTTTCGTCTCTGGTTTCCCCCTCTCTTGTTCATTCCTTCTTATTAAAGAAATAAGCTTTAATTTAACAGATTCGCATCCCATCTCTCTATTTTAGTTCATTTTTTCTACACTGATATCTAGAGTAAATATGAAAAGAAAAATATCTAGTTCTATTTTGTCTGAGAAAATTAAGATTTTCTTGTTTCTTGAAGATATAAGAATTTGTTAATGAATTTGCTAGTACATCCAAACTTTGAGCGGACAATGTTTAGTTTTTAAGAGCTATTTCAAGTTTGGGTTATCTTAGATTACATCGACTTGAATCTCAGATTTGTTGTAATTTATTATGAATTTTGGGTAAATTTAGAGTAACCATTGAAGAGTTAGTAACCATTTGAAGAATTTATACTGTTTCATAGAAATCTAATAGTATTGTATATCAATGGTTAAATGGAGACGAGTTTTGGTTTTGAGTACAAGAGTTAAACTCCATTTGGGGTTTGTGAGAAGATATTAAACTTCTTTGCTTTGATTCCAAGGTAGAGCCATGGGATTTTTTTTTCTTTTTTCTTTTTTTTTTTCTGTTAATGATTTCCATTTCAATTACCAAATGCAACTTGTCTGTTAAAGAAAAAAATAATTTGTTTTTTTGAGTCCCATGATGTTTTTGTATTTGAAATGCTCAACATGGATTAAACCGGATTTGACCCAATTAATTAAAAAATAAAAATAAAAAATTTAATTGTGTTTTATTTGAAAAATTATTATTTAATATTATTTAATGATACTACATAAATTCTACAAAGATTGTTTGATGATGTAGTATTTGCAGAATTTGATTGCAATTCTAATTTTATTTCTGATTATATTTTACTGGATATTGTTACACACTTAATAAATTAAAAAAATTATAGTCCTTGCCAGAAGTATTTCATACGTGATGGAATTGTATATAGTTTAATGAAATAATGAAAAATATTTTATATAAAATATTATTTATTTTATAATATAATAACAATAGTTAAATCTACAATATTTAAATTAAAAACCATCAATCTTAATATATATTTTTTAAAATTATTTTATAACTTCAATTCCAAAAGCATTATTAAACAAACACATCAAACTATTTTTTATTCACTTAATTTCAACCATAGTTTTAACCAAACATATCTAAATACCAAATTAATTTCAACCAAAAACATTTTTTATAAAATAATTTTTTTCAAATCACGACTATAACAGCTACCATAATACTAAACATACCCTAACGATCAAACTTTGCATTTTGGACATATCTTGCATTTGGTACCATAATTATTAAACTTGGGTTAGTCTTGCAGTGATTATTTTTATTTAAAATAATTTTTGTTTAAAAATATATTAAAATAATATTTTTATTATTTTTTAAACTTTATTTTTATATCAGTATATAAAATAGTTTTGAAATACTATAAAATTAATTTTTTTTTCAAAAACATCCATGCACTACGAAAACAAACAAAACCTAATATAATCTATCAAATTTGATGAGATCAACACATGAGAAATTTTATTTAAAAAAAATCAAAACAACATGATTTTAATATAAAAATTAATTTAAATTCACCTAATAACTTCACAGTTCACACCCTTTTTTCATGTCAAACTCGAGGTCATGTGATTTTTCTCTGGATTGTTTTGATTTTTTTCTTTTTTTAATGAGATTGAATTTTGATATTTATTTTTAAATGTTGGTGTTGGGTTTTTATGGAGCGTACATGTGATTTTATTCTCTTTTTTTTTCATTTCATGGGAAGTACTTAATTTAAAATCCTTATCATTTGATACTTATGATATTTTTATTTGATGGTTAAGAAAGTGGGACTAAATTCTTCTTCCTTGATTGATTTTTTCTAACTTATGTATGGGTGATTCAATCATAGAGACCAATTGGTTCAATGAGTATTTATCTCCATTCCATCCTTTCTTTAACATGTGTTATTAATCCTTATACATACACTTATACACTTATACTTGTGAGAGAATATTTACATTCTCCTGGTTAAGATTGTGAGCTTATTTAAAATTATAATAGTTATTGTTTTTTAAAGTATTTTTTATTTAAAAATATATTAAAATAATATTTTTTATTTAAAAAAAATTATTTTTAATATCAGTATATCAAATGAATTAAAAACACTAAAAAAATATTATTTGAAGCAAAGAAAATATAAAACAAAATATTTTTTTACAAAATATTTTTAAAACATGAAAGCAAGCATGATGTTATGTTCATGATGGTCATGATTAATTATTGACTTGACAATATCTACCTCTACAATCAAGGATTGTTAAGTGATTCTATGAATAGCAATTAATTTTATGAATAGTGCATAAAACATAGCAATTGCTTGTTTTTTTTTTTATATGTTTCGGATGCAAAAACACTATGGGATCCACAAACAATAAATTATATTTTTTTTCTTTATCAAATAGGTTGTATCTGCGTTTTATAAATATAGATAGTTATTAAATTCAAAAATATAATTAGTTAGATTTTTTTTTTTATAAAAGATAAAATTTTCTTTTAACAAATCTAAAAAATATATATTTCTATGATTGCTAAAGCAAGTAAATAAAAAATATCAAAATAATATGTGTATATTTTATGTGATTTAAAATTAAAAAAATTATAATTATAATAACATCATGTTTAAGATGTATTTAAATATTTTAATGATAAAAAATCATCTCAATTTAATTTTTTTATTAGCATTACTATTTTTAGATATAAATAATAATTGAAAAATAATTGAAAAGGAGTTATTAAAATGCAAATTAATACAAGGCTATATATATATATATAAATCAGCCAACTAATAAAGGAAAGGAAATGAAAGGTATAAACAATATATTAATAAAAGTATATATATATATATATATATATATATATATATATATATAAATCAGCCAACTTCTCTCTATGGCTTGTGCTAGTGATCCATATTGTAACAATTTGTAATCGTCGATATAATTTGGAGTTATGTACCTCTGGGGTTTTCTTTAGTAGGGTCCTCCACTGGTCCAATTTTTTTATTTTTTTTATTTATGTGGGGTGTCCGGGACAGCTTACGCGCACCACGACTAATCCCCACGGCCCACTGAACATTCTGCAAGCCCAGTGAGCAGGTAAGACACCGCGGGGGTGACAGACGTGCATAATGAGGTTCGAACCCAGGTACGGAAAAAGAAAACAAGCCCTTCCCACCGCTAAGCCAAAACCTCACTTGTCCAAATTTTATTTAGTAGGGATACCGATCTCATGATCGAAATTACAACAAACAAGTAAATGGTCTTGTCCCAACAACATAATAGTGATGAAAAAGAAGAAGAAACTAAAGCATTGCTATGAAAAGATTAAAAAACCCACTAATTAATTAGAAAAGAAGATATAAGCAATATAAGTATCGTTATAAAACCTTAAAAAACTATAAAAATATAAGCTAGATAGACCCTTGTCCGTTAATAAGGAGTAGAAATAGTAGGTAGCTCGTTGCTAAGACCTAAGTTATGCATGCACTCTCGATAAAAATCAGATTCAGCTTCTGCGGTAGAAAGGCTAGCATTAAGATCAGCTTTCTCTTCCTCCAATCTTTGGCATTTCCTTTCATAATCGTACACAATTTGATTTAATTTCTCGGTTGACGATGTACATTCAGCACTAATAAGCTTTCTAGACAGAACCTCATTTTCTTGCTCTAACAACAACAATGTATCTGCGAGATCCTTCATCAACTTGCAATTTTTTTCATTGAGCTCCTTCAGCAGCCCGATCTCACGTTGCATTGAGGAAAGAAAAGCTCTACTCGTTTCGCAACAACGTCCATCTCCTGTTTCCTTCAATTCTTGATCCTTCATCACTTCTTTTTCGATCGTTCCTTTATGGACATCACCATCATCATCGCTACTATAGCAGTACTCCTCCTCATCATCATCATCACCAACACTACTACTGCAGTCTTCCTCCTCCTCCTCCTCATCATCATCACCACCACTACTGCAGTCTTCTTCCTCCTCCTCATCATCATCTTTTTTGTAGCTAACCATTTCATAGTCCTCCTCATCATCACCAACACTACTACTGCAGTCTTCCTCCTCCTCCTCCTCCTCACCACCACCACCACTACTGCAGTCTTCCTCCTCCTCCTCCTCATCATCTTTTTTGTAGCTAACCATTTCATAGTCCTCCTCATCAACCTCAGGATGGGCCTCAGGCTCAATAGTTTCAGTTTCTGGGATTTCTTCTATTTCACCATGCTTGGTTTTCTCTTCTGCTGACTCCTCCACGGCTATAGCTTTCTCTATCTCCTCTTCTTTGTCATCCTTCTACATAATCAATTTTCTTCTAAGTTAAAAACAGATTAATGAACAAGATAGCATCAAGCATGCTCAACAACCAATAAGCATACGCATATAATCAATCCAAGCCTTATAACAAGATATAAAGTTGATGAATTCTCTCGAGCAACATTATTTGTAAAGATATATGATAATAATGTATGAATACTCAGACCATGTGCACGCATGCTAGGCTTAGGGTCTAGGGGGCTAGACGTCTAGGAGCCATACAGTAATGGAATATGAATTGATCAATGGTGGGAGTGGCAATCTAAAGCCCTCCAAAATTGATTAATGGGCATGCACAAGATTAATGTAAATATTTTGATTGATACTTAAAGGAGGTGGTATAAATTAGTAGGTAACGTGCTTTAATTAAATCCCATTCTAGATATGGAAAAGGAAAATTATCTTCTCCTTTAACATGTTTATTGGTCACAGTTAATTTCACATAATATTTATTAACTACAAACACTAGTTACTTCTAAAAGAAAAGAGTTTTTGCATATGTACACAGAAATCTTAATATTAGCTAACAATTAAGTTAAACTATATTATAGATTGATACTTTCCTATATATATATATATGATGATCGATGCAGGAAGCTCAAAAAAACATATATTATTAAAAAGGACTCACTGTAGGATTACAGCAAAGGATCTGGTTAGCATTCACCCCCAAAGCTTTCACGATTGAATTCGTATTTGATATAACAAATACAGCAGCAGCCACGTAACGATAGACTGGAGATCCCAAGAAAAAGTACATTGCCGCTAACCAGATTGCATACCGATCAGAAACAAACAAACTGTTTGATGGTTCCTGTAACAAAGAAAGAAAGAAAAAAACAACAAGAAATTTACCAACTAAAAAAATATATTAAACCACAACGTATATTTTACAATCAAAGTCAATATTGCAAAAAAAATAAAATAAAATTAGCACTTAATTACATTGGGCTGAGGATTGACAAATAGTCGTTCATAAGTAAGGGATGCATAGTATATATTTGTGAAGGCAAAGAGTCCCAGAGAACAGCGAAGGAATCGTGGGATGCCACCAGAGAAAACAAAGAGAAGAATTGCTGCCCTCTCAATCCAGAACAAAATTATCTCAGCTAGACGTATTTTTTCAATTTTCATGACTTCTCTCTCGTTCGCCATTGTTTGCTTTAGCTCAAGAAAGAAGGGATTTCTCTGGTTTATGGCTGTACTAACGATAACAATGCATGGGAGTTTTAATTAGAGGCTTCTCTCTCTCTCGCTCTCTCTCTTTATATATATATATATATATATATATATATATATATATATAAAATTATATTATATGATTACAATATATATATATATATATATATATATATATATATGCGCGTGTGTGTTGTACAGAGTATTATTTATTTACGAGCACAAACTGTTAATCTCACTGCGTATTTTATTGAAATCACAAATATAACTTCTTTGTATATTTCTTTTATTATGAATAAATAAATAAATTAACAAGGTTATATCAGTCATAACAAAAAAAAGGTGGAGTGCGAATAAACAACTGATGGCCTGGTAATACGAGAGACCACCACTCAAGTTTCTCCTTTGTTTAGGAAATAGAATTTGATGTAAAAACCAAAAAGAAAAAGAATTTGAAACGATGATAGTTACGATTCTTGTTTCTTGATGCTTATCTAATTACTCATTAACAAGCTTGATGAGTTGTGGTTTAGTTGCAATTACTTTTATTTATTTTTGTTATGCAATTTCCTGGAAAAAAAAAACCATAATTCAATTTAGAGTAGAGTTATTAAACCTGTTATGCATCAGAAACTTGCTCAGTGCTCAAATTATAGATTGAGATTTGGCTAGATAATCCAGATTAATTTAAAGTATTATTATTTTTTTTAAATGAATTAAATTAAATTGGGTTGTGGGTTGTTACCTGCGAACAATTATTCAAATATTTACAATATAAACACCAATGTAATAAATCAATATTTTGTGCAAAATTCTAACAAAAAAAAAATTAAGTTACGTACTCAATTTGAAATCTGTTCAGTACAAACGTTGATTTTATGAATATAAGGATTTGTATTCATCAGTCATCTTTGTTTATGTTTTCCAGTCTCTATTATTTACCGCACTGTTAATATAAACATCTGCTTAAGCTTGAGACGAGCTAGCTTAAGGTTAAAGTGATCAAATAATAATTTTAGTCTATACAGGGAGGGGGAGGGGAGTATCATTAATTATAATTTAGCATTCTTCTCCCTTTTTTTTTCCTGGATTAATGAAGCTTTGTTCTTCTGGACTGCATTCTATTAATAAGTTACGTTTGGATTGACTCTCTTTATATTTCTTATGGCTTTTGAGTCATAACACTGCACCATTAAACAGGTTAATTTTATAATAATTTCATTGATGGAATTAATCTGTTAAAATATTCATCGTCCGTAATTTTTCATTTTTTCATTAATTTTATTAGAAATTAAAAAAAATCAAACACTAATGATATCACAGACAGTGATATGCACAAAAAAAAAAAAAATTTCCTTCAAGAATTTTATTGGTCGAATAATTCTATCTATATTATTAACGATAATCACCGATAATCTCCGATGAATGTTCTGTCAGGAATTAGGACATGAACAGTTAATATTTTATAATTTTTTATTATATAATGATAAATATATTCCATCCATAATGATAAACACCGACGGAATATATGGTGATTGATGGGTCTTTCTTGTCAGCAAATTGCTTGTCTTTAGTTCTTTCTGTGGTTTCTGCGGACTTGTTTTCGTTCTCATGTTCGGTTCTTGAGGGTGTTGATTTGAAATCTTTTGCTCGTGATCAAAAAACAAAAAAGAAAAAGTTATTGCACGTTATGATGATTTGTGTTTGTCCCAACTGGGTATTTAAATAAAGGTCATTTTCAGTAAATATATCTATCGACCCTAATTAAAACGCCCAGACCATGAAAAATAAAATAAAAATAAAAATAAAAATAAAAATAAAAATAGTAATACAATTATCTAGGTAGTGACCAAGTGGTAAAGACTTAGGACTAAGGGATTTACTTCCTCTGTGGTCTCAGGTTCGAGTCTTTAGTTACTCATATAATAGCCACTAGAGACTTATATGGTCGTTAATTTCAGGACTCGTGGGATTAATCGTGGTATGCACAAGCTAACCCGGACACACATATTAATAAAAAAATAAAAATAACAATACCCTGGTTTTTGGTAAATTAGCTCAGGTCTCGAGCCAGGTCCACTATACTTTAAGTTTCAAAGCATTTTAACCAATTTTGAGAGGCTAATCTGCTAAAAAGATCTCTCGACTTAAAATTATTTAAAAATTAGTTTATGTATTTTTAATTTTATTTTTAACATGTGCTTTGACATGTTTGATAGCAAGTTTCCGTGTATGGAATTTTATATCATACCTTTTTCTTTTAATTTATAAAATTTAATTTTAAATGAAAAAAACAAAACAAAGAAGAGATTATAAGGCTAATGGTTTTTTTAGCAAGAAAAGGGTATTTAGACATTTGATTTTTAAAAAAAAATCGAAACTTTTGGATGAAAATTTAAAATAATGGTATTGAAAAAGACAAAATTTAAACGTTGATACGAAATAAAAAAATCATATATATGAGAAAAACTCTTAACTGAAACTTTGAATTACAATTTCTTATAGTGAGTTTATTATAAATTATTGTTTACTTTAACCAATTGAAAGCGATGGACACTGAACATTTTTTTTAATAACATGTAAAAAAAATAATTTAAAAACCATGTTTTAAATTATATCAACTTGCATTAAGGTCCTCCAAATTGTTTAAACTTTGACGATAATATTGGAATTAAAGTGTGTACTATTTTAAACCTTATTACTTTTAAACTAAATTATTTTTCTTAATAAAGTAATGAAATTAAGTTACATAATCAAGGGCGGAGGAATGCTAAAGATTTTGGTGAGCTGAAGTCCAGGTCAAAATGATACTTTAGCTTTGACATAAATTTTATTATTTTCTATTAAGAATATTTTAGTTTAAATTAAAATTTAATTTTTTTTAGAAATTCAGAAATTTAATGAAAATAATAATTTAACTAGTTTTATGTTATTGAATGTAATATTTAATCTGAACATTAGAATAAGCTGAAATTTTACGAGAGATGTTAAAATATATTAAATAAAATCTAGTTAAAATTTTAGGATAAATAGAGTTTGAAATTGTTAATAAAAAAATCATCACATAAAAATAAAACGACTTATTAAGTATAAAATTATTATTTGTCATTAAAAAATAAAATAAATCAGTTCTTTATTTCTTTTATATATTGCCAACTAGGTAGAAACATAATAGAAGAAAAAAAAACGAGAAAGAAGAGAAAGAAAAACATAAAAAAATCCAAGAAACAAGAGAGAGAATAGTGTAACTTTGTAAACTTACAAAGTTCAACTTATAAAATACTAATATAAAAAAAAATTAAGTGAATGAAGGAGAAATTGAGATAGATAAAAAATTTAATTTTTTTTTTCAGTTGACATAAAATTGTTATTTTATTATAGTTGTGTTTTGTTATAGTATTAATTAATATTTGATTATAAATGAATTATATTTCATAAAATATTGAAGGATTTAACTTTAATAGTGAGTTTATTTTCATTTTCACTTCAATGCTTTTAATTTTTTTTTATATTTTGGATAGTATATTAGAATTAAAATTTTACTATTAACTTTAAAAATTTATATACACAAGTTAATAATTAATTTTTAAAAAATATATTTATTTATATAATAACCCAGGATAAAAGAAATTTCTAGCTCCGCCTTTTGATATAATAATATTTTATTAATAAATTGAAATTGTTTAATAATTTAAACTCGGCAAGTATCAAGAAAATATATATTATATTTTAAAAAAAATCAAAATTGATGTCGAATTAAAAAAATACTATACAAATTATATAATTTTGTGTACAAGTATATATAAAATCTTTAACTATTCATGTTGAAACCCAGTATCAGCAATACAAGTAAATATAACTATAATAATTACAATAAAATGAAAATAATAATATTACCATAACATAATCAAATCATCAAGCATCAGACCATGTACACATTATCGAGCGACTAGATTATTTCACCCTCTCAACGGGGAGACACGTGGCTAGTTAATTTTTGAATTTTACCATTTTTTCTTACATGATCATCCAGCTCTTTTAAATTGATCAATCGAACCCTCCCCTAACACCAAACTTCTTCTTTTATTTTTATTTTTTGAAAAAAACAAAGATGAATCAACTGAACCCTAGCTCGTCCATCAAAAAAATTCATAATTGTCCCATACGGCAAGAAACCATGGTATCATATATCATTTCTTTACTTCAACTTTAAACAAATGATCAGTTTCTGTTTTTATTTTAAAAATATTTTTGGTTGGAAAAAATATTATATTAATATTTTTTTATATTTTTTAATATTCAAAAATATAAAAAATTTAATATATTTTTAAACAAAAATTTATTTTAAAAAACACATGCACCACAATCTCAATTGCCAAACACCCCTAAATTCCTCTCATTATTATGAGAGCAAAAGTGCAACCCAACCCACGTATATTCTTCTTTCTTCACCATCTTGCCCCCAGAAGCATCATCCATCACACAATTTGTTTTTTTTTTTTTTTTTAAATCCCTTATATTAACAAAGTCATCAAATCGAACGGCCAAGATTAACTCACCAAATTTGTTTCACGACCTATCGTACGAGCATTTTACAAGTCAATCCGGCAGCATTTTAAAATTACAGAGATACCCTTACAACATCGCTTCATATTCCAGCTCTCATGCCTCCCATTTCTTCTTCTTCTTCTTCTTTTTGGCTTTATAAATATACATATTACAAAAAAGAAAAACAGGAGTCTCTCTAATTTCTCGAAGACCCTTTTTTATTCAA
The DNA here is from genome assembly GCF_000495115.2 of Populus euphratica. Taxonomy (NCBI): domain Eukaryota; kingdom Viridiplantae; phylum Streptophyta; class Magnoliopsida; order Malpighiales; family Salicaceae; genus Populus; species Populus euphratica. The sequence goes on along the minus strand of NW_011499847.1, from coordinate 1,661,960 downwards.
GAAATTTCACAAACAGAGTTAAGAAAATCCCTTAAAAAAGGAATTTAATACGGATCCTCTTGTAATCTTGCGATTATATCGAGTTAATCATCGTTTTTATTGGGCAATTATTAACGACTTTGAGCTGTTAAGCTTCTATCACGTGGATTTGAGCTCGATCATTTTGGAGCTGCTTCAGTGTTTTTTCTCTAATCGGTTAGTTTCTGTAACACCAATCTTTTTATTCCATTATTGATGAGTATTTGCTGTTTTCGATACTGAGCATGTGTTTTTGTAATATTTTGTGAGATTTTGATGTCATATAAAATTATAGGTTTCAATCATTGATTATGTTAATAAATATGCAAGTTTTTTGTGTGGGGTTTGATTGGATTGCAGATTTTAGTTTAAGCAATGGGTATCGTTTTTTTTTTCCCAATCTTGTCACGGGTTATGAAAAAAATAACATTGATTGTGTAGCTTGGTTTCGAATTTCAATGGCAGCCCGTCCGTCACTTTTAATTTTACTGTTTAGAGGCTCGATCTTCAGGGTAATTTTTCAATGTATAAAGAAGCTAAACTTTAATTGAACTTAGATGGCTGCCCGTCCAATTTAGTTTTACAGTTTAAGGGTTTGAGATTCAAGGTAATTTTTCAATATGGAAAGAAGCAAAGTTTTGACTGCATTTCAGTGACAGATCGTCGATTTTAATTTATTAGTTTTAAAAGCATCAACTTCTGGGTGCCTTTAAGATTTTATTTTTTGGGGACTTTGTGTTAATTGTAAAGGTTTTGAATTTTTTACTGCATTCCAATATGTGTTTTCAGATGGAAAGTGCACAAAATGAGAGTAGTTCTGAAGTTAATGGGTCTAGTGATGGCGGTGATCATAAAAACTGCTTGATTCAAAGTGGTTCTATGGCAAATGGGTTGGTTTGCAAGTTGAATGCGGATGTTGAAAATAATGTTAAAAAACCAGATGAGGTTGGTAGGAACTTGAATAATGTGCCGTATGTTTATAGACAAGATATTGTTAGACATAAAAAATGTAACGTGGTGGGAGTAGTAAGTGGAGTTGCTGGTGAGTCAGATTCGGATGGCAGTATTACAGATGATGATGATGATGACATCGAAGACGAGGATGATGCTGATGAGGATGCTGCTGATGAGGGAGTTAACGGTAATGCTAATGGTGATACAATTGAAGAGAGGAAGAAAGAAAGTGATGATTACAAGGGTGAAACTCTTCAGGCCGATCAGGTTCGGGTAATTTGGATGGGTGATGTTAACCCAATTCAACATGTCAATGATGTAATTGTCATTGATCGAGGATTCTTACATGGGGATTATGTTGCATCTGCTTCGGACCCAACAGGGCAAGTGGGTGTTGTTGTGGATGTTAATATCTCTGTTGATTTGTTAGCTCCCAATGGGTCTGTTATAAAAGATGTGTCATCCAGAGATTTGGTACGTGTGAGGGAGTTTGCTGCTGGCGATTATGTGGTCTTTGGTCCCTGGTTGGGTAGAGTTGATGATGTTTTAGATGACGTGACTGTGTTAATTGATGATGGTTCTGTGTGCAAAGTAAAGGGGGCTGAGCCATTGCATCTAAAACCAATTTCCAAGGGTATCTTTGAGGAAGATGAGCATTTACCATACCACCCAGGCCAGCGTGTGAGGGCTACCTCATCATCAGTTTTTAAAAATTCTCGATGGCTATCAGGTTTGTGGAAAGCTAATAGATTGGAAGGTACTGTTACTAAAGTTACAGCTGGATCAGTATTCATTTATTGGATAGCATCTGCTGGCCATGGACCTGATTCTTCAACTACCCCTGCTGAAGAGCAGAGTCCAAAGAACTTAAAACTGCTGTCTTGTTTTGCACATGCAAGTTGGCAAGTAGGTGACTGGTGTCTTCTCCCATCATCTATTGCACAATCATCCTCTGTTACTTTAGACAAGGATTTATTGAAGTTAGGAATTCATGATTCAACCAAAAGTGAATTAGATTCTAGTCAACTGGGCGGTGGATGTGATTCAGAAGGGGTTGCAACCGAGGAACTAGATGATACTAATGGATCGGTGTTTATTGATCCTGCGGCAGCACCAGATGGAAATACAGCTGTTATTGCAAGTAATGAATCTAGCTCTTGTGGCAGTTCAACTTCAGTTTCAAAGGTGCCTGCCCATCGCAAAAAGCTTCGTAAGGTTATACTCAGAAGAGAAAAGAAGCCTCGAAAAAAAGAGGAAGATTTTGAAAGAGCCCTTTTGATTGTCAACACCAGGACAAGGGTCGATGTAGCATGGCAGGATGGAACTATAGAACGTGGACTGAACTCAACAACTTTGATTCCAATTGATAGTCCTGGTGATCATGAATTCATTTCTGAACAGTATGTAGTGGAGAAGGCCTCCGATGATGTTGATAGCTCTTCTGAAGCTAAGCGTGTTGGGGTTGTTAAAAGTGTTAATGCAAAAGAGCGAACAGCTTGTGTGAGATGGTTGAAGCCAGTTGCCAGGGCAGAAGATCCTCGTGAGTTTGACAAGGAGGAAATTGTAAGTGTCTATGAGCTGGAGAGTCATCTGGATTATGATTATTCTTATGGGGATGTAGTCGTTCGATTGTCCCCAGTAACTGTTTCTGATCAAACAACCTCTGATTTGGAGACTGCTGGGGATTCAAAGCAACAAAGTGGACAAAGTGAGGTTATGAATACAAAAAAGTGCTTTGGAAGAAAGAAAGGAGAGGATGCATCCAGTAATGAAGTTTCTATGGACTTTTCAGATCTCTCTTGGGTTGGGAATATATCTGGTCTTAGGAATGGTGATATTGAAGTCACATGGGCAGATGGGATGGTTTCAACGGTATGCTTAGCATTTTATTTTGTTTTTTGAAATTTTCCCACTTTCCATTTTAAATTATCAAATCTGGTTTGGGATCAGCTCTTACTATTTTGTATCTTCCTGGCTCAATTACTTTCTCTGATTCCTGCACCTCCTTTTATCCATGAAATTGATCATTGCAAAGAGTTGGTGGCACCTATCTCCTTATGAATTCTTCTTCATGATATGGGAAAGAAAGATATTCGACACCTAAGTTTCTAAAAGTACATGTATGCATGGAATACAAATTTTTCCATGTAAAATACATTGCTGGTTTGGGATTTGCTCAATATGAGATTTTGAATATCAATTATAATTTGTTTTACCTTTACAACTTAAATTACAAAGCTGTTACATCATCATTATTATGATTTAGAGGACAAGAAGTTGATTTGATGCATTTATTCCTTGGTTTGCTTTAGGTTGGACCTCAAGCAATATTTGTTGTTGGTCGAGATGATGATGATGATTCAATGGCAGCTGGGAGTGAAGTAAGTGGCGCTGCAGCTAGTTGGGAAACAGTTGATGATGATGAGAGGGACGCTTTTGAGAATACTCCAGAGGTGTGTTTCCATTTGAAACTGTAGCATTGCATTGTTAAACTCAATGGTGACAAAAATGTTAATGGGTAATCAGGGGTAACATATAAGTGGGTCATATGATGGGATCTAACTCTGTAATATATCCTCGGCAAGGAAATACTTACAAAAAGTAGGTCTTTGAGGTTTGATATGTGATCATTTATGAACTAATCATGATGCCATTCATTGTTTTTTAGATGTCAATGAGAGGCATAGACATTAAAAAGAAATTATGAAGCTTATATAAGTTTTTTATTTCATTATGCTAGTAGTGAACTCACAAAATACTAAACATTAGAAACTAAGAGTGCTGTGAATATAAAATGTCACAGTGACATGGAATAAGCAGTAACATATAGAATCTAGGCCATATACATAATTTTTATTTGATCTCTAATCTTGTGGTTCTCGGAATTTCTCATTTGCTGTATCAGTACCACACATGATCCATCCTTAAACAACTGCCAAGTAATTAATGTCATTTGATTATCCATTCACACATGAATTGCTCGAACATTCCTTAGGAGTTATCTTATTAGATTGGAAATATATTTGTATTCAGTAACTGATGATAGTATCTGTTGCTCAGGCAGTTGCACTGCAAGATGCAACCAGCATGAACTCAGAAGAAGAAGCGAGTGTGGAGAATTATAATTTGGGAAGGAATACAGCACTTAATTTTCCCTTTTCTGCTCTCGACTTTGTTGCAAGATTGGCCAACGGAATATTCTCTCGAGGTCGGAAAAATGTAGACCCGGATTTTTCAGGCTACAAAGGTGAAAATGAAATGCCTTCTCAGGGAACGAGTTGTATTTCTGAAGAAAAAGAATCTAGTGACGAGTCTAGTTCTGGAAAATCTAATGTCAATGGTAATTGTGGTGTGCAAAATACCAAAGAAAAAGAAGAGGAAGATGCTGCAGTGGAGATCCTGATATCGTCAAATGAAGAAGCTTCATGCAATTTAAGCACTGAAATGTCAAATGATATGACATGTTCTGAGGCTCGGATTTATCAGTACTTTAAACATTTTGACACCTCTAAAGATCCTTTGGACCATCATTTTCTTGATTCAAATGGACAGGTATGATGTGCTATTGTGACAATTGTTCCTTCTTCTTAATACATGAGACTTAAATAGGCAGACTTTCATTGGTGTTGAAGTAAACTCTTTCTCTGAGTTGCTTTGATCGACATTAATGGTCTTCAAATGTATGTAGTAGTTTACGACAGTGCAATAATTAGTTAATTACTTCATTTTTCAAGTTTTTATAATTGTTCATTTTTTGATGTTTCTGATCACCTATCATAATCAGGAAATCTAAATGTTTGAAATGTGCCATGATATCCATGATGTTTTTGAATAATTTCTAATGCATTGAACTTGGCAGATCAATAATGGAAGGAAGTGGCTCAAGAAGGTTCAACAAGATTGGAACATCCTCCAGAACAACCTTCCAGGTACGAGGTGTTCAGAGCATGTCAAATTTTTTTGCCATGTTGACTAGAATATCTTACATCTTTCAGTCTCAACATCAAAAAATTTTAACAGATGAGATCTACGTACGGGTTTATGAGGATCGAATGGATCTCTTAAGGGCAGCAATAGTTGGGGCATATGGAACACCTTACCAAGATGGACTATTCTTTTTTGACTTTCACCTTCCACAGGAGTATCCTGATGTCCCTCCTGTGAGATATACTATCTTACTTGATCTTTGGTTCGAAGGCTAATATTCTGATTTTGTATTGTTTGTTGCAATCCACCTTGAGTCTGACCTGGAAAAAATTGTTCATGATTCTATGTTTTGTGTGTCTTTTGCGTTGTTGCAGTCAGCACACTATCATTCTGGTGGTTGGCGAATAAATCCAAATTTGTACGAGGAAGGCAAGGTGTGCCTTAGCCTTTTAAATACCTGGACTGGCAGAGGAAATGAAGTCTGGCACTCGTCTTCTAGTATCCTTCAGGTCTTAGTTTCGCTTCAAGGGCTGGTACTAAATTCTAAGCCATACTTTAATGAAGCTGGGTATGACAAGCAAATAGGGACAGCTGAAGGAGAGAAAAATTCGTTGTCATACAATGAGAATACATTCTTGCTAAACTGCAAGACAATGATGTATCTTATGAGAAAACCCCCCAAGGTAATATATTAATCACAAGAATTCCACTTCTTATTACCTTTTTTTTTTCATGTTTCTTTTATTCTTGTGTTAGCAATTAATAATGGTTTTTGGTAATCATTTGGTTACCAAAGATTTGATCAAATGACAATGATTATAAATATGCAAAAGAACTGTTTTATTTCATCCTGTTTCCTTTTCTTTCTTTCTTTTTGTAATTTTATTGGATTGGGACGTTTTACTAAACACAGATGATATGAATGCTTTTAGTTGGCAAATGTTCCATGTATTTCTGGGCTTTGACATATTCAAACAAACACCTGTTCAACTTTTTTGAGGCGAATATTAATTTTGTGCATTATGCTGCAACTCTGTATTACTTGTCTGCTAATCACAAAAAAAATGTTTCATTATGTTAATACATGTCAGGATTTTGAAGACTTGGTAAAGGAGCATTTCAGGAGGCGCGGTCACTACATTCTCAAAGCCTGCAATGCATATATGCAAGGCAATTTAATCGGGTCTCTCACTCAAGAGGCCTCTGTAAGCAGCAAGGAAAGTTCCAATCTAAGTTCAGTTGGTTTCAAATTGATGTTAGCCAAGATTGTGCCAAAGCTTTACTCGGCATTGAATGAAGTTGGCGCTGATTGTCATGAATTTAAGCATCTGCTGCCGTCATAATATTACAACCTGATGAGTCGGTCTTTCAACATCCTGTCAAATCAGCAAGGTCAGGTTTTTTTTTCTATCTTTTTTTTTTAAAAAAAAAAACTCCCATTCATTCATTGCCATTACTTTCAAATCCCAGATACCTGTAAATGTCAGTTTTTCAGAAACATGAATTTGGGATCGGAAACGTTCTGGTGCCTCTTTGGGTTTAGGTCCTGGTGTTTCTTTAAGTGCTTCCCTTGGTCATAAGATTATTTGATCAGGGAATACAACAGTGAGGGAATGTTTCTTTAATCTTGGAAATTTTGCAGCTAACCTCTTCGACAATTTTCTGGTACTTTGGGATCCAGAAGACAGACGGGATTGTGGATTTACTGTTCAGTTTGCTCCTTTATTGAAATGATGAATCATATATAATTGAAGAAAGACCCCCTCTATCTCTCACACACGTGCATTAAGCAGACGTTGAATCGATCATGGAATGGCCTCAAACTTGGCTTTCTATGGTCATTAATTCAAGCTTTATTTGCACGTTGTTTCTACCCATTGTGATTGGCAAGGTAAAACCTAATAATTATCACCTGTAAAGAACTCAGGATTTTATTTTATTTTTGGTTGAAGGCGCTGCAGCCCTACAACGAAGAAAACTAGATTGTACACATAGAAGGGGCAGCAACTCGATCTGCATCAAGATGCAGCAAAGAATCGGAACCCATAACAGGGTCAGAAATAAAAAGAACTCAGGTCATAAATAACCATGTCAAACCATAGCTTGGGTTTCAACTTTCAAGCGAATCCTACCTGTATCAGGGGCAAGCAATAACCTGAACCATTCCTGATAAGAATGCCTGCGGCAATTGGATATTAGACATCATAATTTTAATAGGAGGCCCTTTTGCCTTTCATTTGCTTACAAGTGTCGATCGTTAATTTTATCCAATCTAAAACAAAAGCATGACAGTGCTAAAAGGGTAATTGTGAAAGCAAATTTGAAGGTTGAGGCTAGGAGAGAGCTTATAATAGCTGCTATTCTTTCGTCTAGGGTGCTGTGTGTGGTGAGGCTGACACTAGAAATCTTTTCTTGAACATGACCAAATCAAATTCGAACAAAATTTGTTTTGGACCGCCAAAAATGTTACCAAGCTTTTTCCATTAATGCTATATTAGCTAGGTTTGATATCTAGCCTTGCTAGCTTCTCCCAAAAAAATGTATGCATTGTTATGATCTCACTATCTAAACAGTATATTGTGTTGTCTATTGGTAAGCAAGGGAAAAATGAAAAAATCTCAGCAGAATCGGTCTCCTCATGAACTTTAGCAAGCACTAATTGTTTTGGCATCAGAATTGCAGGAACTGCAAATTAATTAACACAAGGTAGAATTGATTTCTTTGCAGTTCCAAATTCAGCCGGTAAAAATTAAGAGATGAGTGAATAAAATGCAATCAACTTTCTCATATTCCTCCATCAAAAACTTTCTCAAGTTCCTCCCATCTGCAAATTTACATGCATTTATGCTTTTTATTTATTGAGACTTGAGTTTTCAGTCCAGGAAAATCAACAAGGCAATGCTACAATTGTCAAGCTCTGAACGTTGCGGAGTTGCACCAAAACAAATCACTACTTCCTGCTAGTTGTCACACTAAAGGTGTATTTCCTCAAATTTTAAAAGAAAAAATTTTCTATTTTGATATACATTAAAAATAATTTTAAAAAATAAAAAAAAATTATTTTAATATATTTCTAAATAAAAACTTTTAATTGTTACCGCTACTATAATCTTAAATACATCTTATAATCTTAAATACATCTTAAAATTGAATTGTTTGTTTATAATTATGGTAGTAGCTATTCAAAATGTTTTTTATTTAGAAATATATTAAAATTATTTTTTTATTTTTTTAAAATTATTTTTAATATCAACATATCAAAATAATATTAAATTATATATAAAAAATTATTTTAAACAAAAAAAATCAAAATTTTTAAAAACACATCCTTAGCTGAATAAATCAAAGATTAGGCAAGGAACAATAATCTGGCTCTGATTTGATTATTAACTCAATTTAATTGTACATAAGCAAATGAGAAAACAAAACAGATGAGAAAGCAATACCATTCCGTAACATGGGTAAAAACAACTTATGAAAACAATCTGACCAAAAGGCATTTTAATGGAGAAAAAACCAATGGCAACCAAATAAGAAAAATCCTGATATTGCACAAAGTTTAGACAGGGTGACTCTTCAATTCCCATCGACAAGATCACAGACATTCAAGCTGACATATAAAGGTAAAACTCTCTACTGGGTTTTGAAGTTCCAAGAAGTCTATGTAATAAGCACATTAGAGCATGAGATCGGTACAAATCACCATTAACAAGAATGTGGAAAGGTATTAAGCAAGAAAACCAACAACAAGCTAGTCAGTTGTTCATGTCAATCTTTCATGCTTCTTGTTCTACCAAGGATTTCCCTAGTAAATGTTATTACAAACTGAACAAAATATATCCTGCAAAAAACAAGACTTGCCAAAATCCACATGAAGCTCAAACCAATTCCTCCTTAGCGTTTACAAACAGCAAGAATCAACACAGTTTAACAGTAAGTTTATTATTTGTATCAACTTTAAAAACACCATTATAAACCAATATCCACCAAAACCCACTTCAAATTTTATCAACTTACCCCAAATTTCCTCTCCTTTTCTATACCGTTCAACATTAACCATTACAAAACGTACTAAATAGAGAAGCAAAGAGGTAAAAAGCCCCTAAAAAAATACAAATCAAGAATCATACACCATTCTTGATAATCCCTCTCCTAGCCAAAAACCTTGCCAGAGGAGGAGTAACGGCAATAGTTATAGGTACCCGTATTGGAAACAAAGCCTTATTACACAGCACAGCCAGAGTCAACGCCCCACCAGTTGACGCAACAAGCTCAGCCGTCCGATTCCTCTTCGTCTTCTTCTCTTCCCCAATCACCACCATTGATCTATCATTATAACCATCGTTCTCGAGAAACCCATCTTGGGATTTCAATTCTTGAAGATCTTGTTGGGTCGGTTCTTGTTTAGAGAAACCAGGGAGATGCCACTTGTCGAAGAGAGATTCGACATCCACGTTGTTCTTGATGGCAATGTAAAGACCAGTGATTGAAACTGCTGAGACAGAGAAGTGTACACCTAATGCTACTTTCCCGTATTTCTTTAGGAGCTCTCTGAATCTTCCTCCTTTTGCCGCTGCCGCCGCCATTGCTTGTTCTTTTAGCGGTGAGGGTTTTTTGCTTAGGGTTTTTGGACAACCTCTTTGCTCTGCTTGCACTTGCAGTGGCGGAAAAGTAAGATCAATAGTTGAACCGACAGCGTTTTCATGGTTTAAGTCATTTGGCTTGAAATGCTGCCACGTGATTTGAATTGAAATGCTGCCACGTGATCTTGGCTCCAAAGCAGGGGCCATAAAAAAAAGATTAATTATCAAATTAATTATATTTTGTTAATAAAATTAACGGGGACAATACCGTTTGAGAAGGCTAGGCATGTTAAATAACATGATGGTATTAACGTCTCTGATAATTAGAAATATATTCATCCTTTATCATCATATTTTAAATTTCACATCATATTCAAATTTTAGACATGTTATTTTTATCATATCATGCGTGGAACTTAGCATTACTAAGCTACACTATTGTTATTAAAATCTTTCTAAAAAATTATATATTTTCATAAAATCGTTAGTAGAAATTATCTTAGTATTTCTAGTGTTATATTTCTTGATATTTGAATTGCATTTATTTTATTTGTTCAGCTTTATTTTTTTTATGGAAAAAAATTGATATAAATACCGTCATTTTCAAGAGAAAGTTACTATTAATGACTCCTAATATAGTTATTAATTTAGCTTGCTTGCTTATGGTTAATCAAAAAAATTTACAATACAATTCAAAATTTAGTTCAAGTAAAATTAAACTTTGATATGTTAACTCATCATTTCGTCTAAATTTAATTGTTTTAATGCTATGATTTTCTTTTTAAAAATAAAAAAATAAGATTCCAATAATATTAAAAAAAATTAAGTCAAGAATTCAAATGATAATCCAATAACCTAAATCTTTGTTCAAATCAGATTTTCAGAGTATTTATAAAAAAAGTAATTTTTACATATAAATATATCGAACCAATATTTTTTATTAAAAGAATTATTTTTAATATCAGCATATTAAAATATATATATATATAAATATAAAAAATAATTTAAAATAAAAAAATAAATTTTTACAACCCAACGGTAGCTTCAAACAAGCAATTTAACATGAAAGCTCATGGTGGTTTAATTAGGTTGCTCAGTTAAGATTGAAAAGAGATTTACCTGACGGGGGGCTTTGACGGACCAAAATTTAACCAGCCTCAGAAATTCTTCAAAAAGTAAAACACGCCTGCCAGACTCTTGCCTGAGTTAATTATATCCGTGCTTAGCGCATTCAATTAATTTTTGCCCAGCAGCACTCTCCCAATTAATTGGGGGAGTGTTGGACACGCCAGCACCCACTCCATCATCTGGGGTTCTGCCGTGGCCAGCACCCCCCCTAATAATTGGGGTGCTGGGAATGTGCTTTAAGCACAATATTTTTTTTTTATCTCATGAATTTATTTGTAATATTTTATGTTCATTCAATATATATTATTCTAAGCTTTAAATTTATAATTTTTTATTCTCAACACTTTCCATAATAATATTTTAAAAATTTATCTTTCTAAAATATCACTCTAAGTTTTTTTCTATAAAATTATTAATTTAAACATTTAACAATCCTCATATTTATTTAAAAAAACTTTAACATGTATTTGATCACTTTAGTTTATCCAGCACCAACAATTATAAGCTACCACCGTATCAAATCACCAAACATTTTAACAAAGTAAAATAAATTAAATTATTTAAAATAAAAAATTAACCCGATTATCTAATATACCATTCTAATTATTACCAAGTGTTTTGGATCTCGGAAATCGTCAGGCTTCTGCTATGATATCGTTGGGCGGTACCTTGGGCTTGAGGCCGAGCCTCCACAATGGAAAAACCTCAAAGCAGCCGATAGAGAGTGGCTGTGCATAATTATCTTAGCAAGTGCATTAACTATCAAATCCATCATGGAAAATGCTTGGGCTCTCTACTCTCTTTACAATGCTTCTATATATATATATATATATATATAAGATACCTCTCTTTTGATCCAAGCTTCGTTCACATCAATTTTTTGGACATTAACATTTATTTGTCACATCGATCGTATCGACGGACGGACAGACGGACGGACGGCCGTCTCCAACAAATTAAAAAAAAAAAAAAACTTTTATTTTAAGAGGTCTTAGTACTTAGTAGTAATCAACCCTAACAAGAAAAGGGACCCAATCAATAAAATATATTGTAGACATAGCCGAATGAATATATTAATTAATAACACTCAACTGCACGTTACTAGAAGGATAGCTATTATTAAACCAGACCTGACGGAATTTTTAGGTTAGGGGTTAGGCAGTTTATCAAGATAAATAATTTTTTTAATAAAATAGTCAAAAGAATTATACTTTAAAAAAAATAAAAAAATAAAACCATCTTTGATCAAATCAAATCAATGAACTTCAGGTTGATTTTTTTTGTTATCACCGTGTTTAAACTAAAATAAAATAAAATCGGTAGAATATTAAATCAACTCTAGACTGGACGGCATTTAATAGATGTAATTTTTTAAAAGCCAGAGCTCCCTTTTCTTTCAGGTGTTAAATTAGCTTCTTCTTTTTTTAGAATTACAGTATTGAACATGACGAAGCGTGCAACCAACGAAAAGGGTATCCAATTGGAATTAAGTTTTCTTTATTTCTAAATAAGAGGCCATGATTAATTTTATAGGTCCACCTTGCAAATGGTCCTATTTTTATTATATATATATATATACATACACACAAGCATATGGTCAGTCTCAGCAGCCATATAAACGGAAGAAGATTAATAATGAGCAACTGGCTGTCCTGTCCTGTAACTGGAAGGAAAAACCGAAGAAGGGTTCCAGCTAGAAAGTATGATACAAAGGTTACAAGACACAGTCAACCAGCTCAATATCTTGATTGGGTTTTTTGTTCTCCATTATTCTTCTCAACCTTGCAAGCATGGGAGAGGCCAAGATCTTCCTAATGTTCTTAATTATGGTGTTCTTGAAAGGTGCCGTATCTGAAGTTCATACAGTTGGAGATGAGTTAGAATGGAATACGGGGGCAAACTTTGGTTCTTGGTCACGGAAATATAATTTTAGCGTTGGCGATACTCTTGGTATGTAGTCCTCGTTCTCGTTCTAAATTTCCTTGCTTTCTATTGTTAACTCGAGAGCCTTTAATTCACCGGCCATAAAAACTTTCAATGGAGCTGGCCGGTGATTAAGTGGTTCGGCCATTTCCAAGACTGTTCCAAATTAAGTTCTAATTATATACATTCCTTTGTGAAATGGAACTCAAATTTTGGTGCTTTGGTGTAGTTTTTAAGTATTTGAAGGGACAGCACAACGTGTATGAAGTGATTGAGGCTACATATCGATCATGCAATGGAAGCACTGGAGTTTTAGCGACATATGAGAGTGGAAATGATCAAATTGAACTCAATCAAGCAAAGAAATATTGGTTTATTTGCAATATTGCTGGGCATTGCCTTGGAGGCATGAGGTTTTTCATCGATGTTAAAGAAGCTAATTCCACAAATATTAAGCCAACCACGCCACAAAGTGAACCAATTCCACCACCACCACCAGCCAACTCCTGTGCTGCCATTTACGTCTTTGATGGATGGAGTTTTTGGGTTTCTCTTGTTGCTTTTGGAGTTTTACTCCAATTGCAAGACTAGTGGAAATTGTAAAGCATAATTTTTTTTATGGTAAACGATTTTTTTAATGATAAATTAAATGATTTTTTTTTTATGGTAAACGAATTGAATTAAAGATCCATTCCTTCTCCTTTGTTTTGATTTCCTCCAATATTTGTGCAGGAAACCAAGCCCCTTCTTGATTAGTTGAGTGCTTAGATGAGGAAAACACAAACATTTGATAGAAACCAAGCAGCCATACGTACTATATTGTCTTAGAAAAGATTCTTGCAGATCACCCAATTATTCCATATGTTTGAAAGAAAAATACAAGGAAACGTTAGAGTCTATATATGTGTAACATTTCTCATCTGAAACGGATCAGATTATGGTCAAAGTTGGTGGAGGTGATGGTGGTTGTAATTCATGTGGCCATTCTGCAGGTGGTGATCATGGTGAGGATAGTCCATCCCACTACAGCAAATCTCTGATGCTTTAGGCATTTCAGGCCACGCTCTTGGTGGGTCTCTTGTTAACTCCAGCAAAGAGTCCCTTACGTAGTCTGCTTGAACCATTTCACTGTCCTTCTGCTAATCAAAAGACGACAAAGGAAATAGACACTGAATTTTCGTATTCTCAGTTTATACTTCAGAATGAAAAGAGAGGAAGGATGCGTACATGGTCTTTATTTACCTCTACTTTTAAGACATTGGAAACCAGGCCTCTATTGCTGGTCACATTAGCATTTGTAACTTCTAAGCCAAGAGAATCCAAAGCCTCCATTAATCTCACAAATCCTCCAGGCTTGTGCTCACAGAATACCTTAACAAAGAACTCATTCCCATCTATTTGAGCAACTTCCACTTGCGCCTATAATTGTCATATGATCAGGAAAACAAAAATGACTTAAGAGTCAGTGATATCATAAATTCAAAAGAAGGGAACAGTAGAGTAAGATATACCTCCATTTGATGTCCCTTATCGTGAGAATTTTCTGAGTCTTGGTTTTGTTTTGAAACAGTACTAATGCCTGATGCTTCCACATGAAATCCATTCACAGCATAATCAGACCTGTATGCACCAAGATTAGCTCCATTTTGGTTCAGAATTTCTGGTGGCATATTGTTGTTGTTCCCGTTTTTAGCACCCTCATCATCTGAATTCTCTTCAAGCTCATCCTGGAGTTCTTTCGCTTCCTTTTGAAGCTCTTTCACAAATTCGATCGCATCTCCAAGTATGGAAGCCCTATCCAGCTAAGAATCAAAAGCACACGATACATCAATAATGTAACACTAGAGGTAGAAATTCAACAATTCAGGTTAGGTCGAATTCTTCTCACACAGGATACCATTTTTCGGCTACCGAATTCAAAAGGCTGATGCCCAGACAAGAGCGCTGGGGAGCTGATAAGGAAATCGGCTCAATAGTGGAATGGTACAACGTACAAGTTATTTTGGGGACCTTTGCATATACCAGGCATAGTTTCATGCTCTCATTGCGTGGTTATGTATCTTAAATTCATCGACTCGTCACAAGGGATTGACAGATAAAAATGGTTAGAAATATTGATCGATCCTAAATATTGCATGTTATGTTGACATGGTCTAGAGAGGAGAGGGATTACTTCATAGAATTCATGAGTAGTTCCACCATAAATTGAGAGATTTATACTGATGCGTGCCATAAAATGAAGATTGAAAAGAGTGACTACCTTTGAAATGTTGGGAACCAAGGACCGGAGAGCATAGAGCCTATCATTAAGCTTCTTCCTCCTTTTCCTCTCAGCAACTAGGTTTTTTGATTGAGGTCCTTTCCCAGTCCTCCTCCGATACTTTGCATCATCCTCATCATCGTTGCAATCCGAGTGTGAGTATTCTGCTGAAGGCCCATTCTCTAGTTTTATTGATTCTTTGTCATTTCCATGTTGATCCTTGGTTGTTAAACCTGACTCCATATATTGCATCTGCGTGCTTTCTGCATTAGCCATCATGGAATTCTGCAAATCATCCATATCTTGTAGCCCACTCTCTACTCCTTGAAGGAGATCGCCTTTTGTTTTGGTTTCGTCAGTGCTGTAATTGAACTGGTGCATGAAGTTGTTCATTGGAGAACTAGACATGTGGAGTCTATCAAGGGAGGTATCATATGGAATATTCAAATTGTGATGATCCTCTTGTTCATTTTCATTGGCAAGAAATGGATTTGATTGGTTTTCACTCATACCAGTCACATCAATTGATAAACTTGAATCCATATTAGTTGAGTTGATCATGGCTTCCTGTTCCATTAGGAAGTTGCATTGAGATGTTACAACATCTATGACATGATGATCTTCAGGTACCTGCGCGGCATAAGATATAAAGATAAACACTTTCACCATTGATTAGCATGAGTGACATTTCCATTAGTTCTCAAGTATAAAAGACCAACAAAACAAAAGGAAACCATACTTGTTTAGCAATGAACAGTTCCATTAGTCCTCCTGGCACTGGAATCAGGGCCCTAGTTCCAACAGTTTCCTGTTCAGGTCAGCACAGAACTTATTGGTCCAATAAATGAATGCTAATAATTCTTGGTTTCCTTTTCATTTATGCAAAGAATAGAAACTACTCACCTCAAGAACATTTGAATCCGAGCTACTAGAGAAGTTTAACCACCTAGGCAGGTTTGAGCTCAGGGCCTGTGAATGAAACCTGTTTTCAAACTCGAGTAATTAATATTCAACTTGAAGCACTTCTTTTATATGATAAT
This sequence comes from Populus euphratica, assembly GCF_000495115.2. Taxonomy (NCBI): domain Eukaryota; kingdom Viridiplantae; phylum Streptophyta; class Magnoliopsida; order Malpighiales; family Salicaceae; genus Populus; species Populus euphratica. Next base: position 1,646,127 of record NW_011499847.1, on the reverse strand, counting down.
TTTCAGTTAAATATCTGACAATTACGTACCCTGAGTTTAGGGGCATTGAAGAAGGAAGTTGAGCAAGAAGTTCACAGGATTTAGTTCTTCGGTGCTGAAACATGACATCCCTGCAAGGAAGGACTGCAGAAACAGGAAACTGAAGGTCTTCTCCACCATTTTGAGTGGCCTCAGTCCCAGCGCAACAACAATCCATCAATTCAATATACCTAAAAGGAGAACCCCAAACAAAACATAAGGAGAAAGAGAGAGGGGGAATGAGAGAGACATGAGTTTAATTAGGATAGTTTGCATTAACCTTCGATCCTCACTCAGTTTCCAAAGAACACAATAATCCCAGCCTTTTACACCCACAAGAGGCCTCAGTCTCTCCATGAGGTTTTGTACCACATTCATGATGTTACCTATGATGCATGATTGATTAAAGCCAAGTGGGACAAACTCCAAAATCAGCATGACACTTTTGTAAGTGAATTAGGAAAAAGAATGCATAAAAGTCCATGAAAAAGCACAAAACTGTTAACAAAAGTACACTGAATAGATCACAGACTTCTCTAGTATACTCACATGATGTAACCAAAGATAGAAAGATCGATACCTGGCTGATAAGGGTACCTCATCTTAGCTCCAAAATCTCTGTAGTTTGCTGCCTCTTTTAGCTAAACAAAGCAAGAAAAACGAAAGGACATTGGAACAAGAAACAAAAGTGTAGTGGTGAAAACAAAAGCAAGGATCCCACAAACTTCAGATGATAGCAATGGCTAACTGCACCAAAGAACACCCTTGCGTGAGCAGCAAATGAAAGATGAAACGAAAGACTTTATATTGTATATATTGGATGATTTTTTTTTCTATAAAGAAGGAGAAAAAATACAACTATTGATCCCCTAATTCCTACATCGTCTCCCTTCATATCTCACGTTTGTCTGTTGCTTTGGTAGGTGAAGTGCACTGCTTGCATGATATATTGAAATATAATAATAAATAATTTTCTTTCAATTTATAGTTAATAACTTTGTGAAACCTCATTTTCATCCCTGATCTATTACATAAGATTCTCAACCTTGTCAAATATCCTTAAAAAGGTGTCACTTTATTGCATAAAATAACAAAACAATTAATATGCCGATATGGACGTAAACAGTCAATCGAAGAATGCCTAACACTTTAGGAAGTCAATTGAGAAAATATTAAGTTTAGGGACCCAATTGAAAGCTGGTGGCTTAGCAAGTAACTAAGTTGGGGTTTCCCCTAATTAATTACATTATGGTACTGTAATGAGGATCTATCTATTGATCTGTTTAGGTCGACCATTTGATCATTTTTCTGATTTTTAATCAATAAATCCAAGGCCAGGATCTGCCCATGTAAAATTGATTATGCAAGTGAGCATGTGTAAGTAGAGTTTTTTGGGTATTACTTTCTGTTGTAATGATGGAAGGAGCAAATTGCATGAGCTAAGATGGTGTGCAAAACCTTAACTACCTATATTCGTTTTGGTAAAGTATCATTTCATGTCTTAAATAATCTTCAACATTGATATAGCGCGGTATTATTAAACTCAGCACAATCTAATAGATTAATTCAATTATTTGATAATCTGATTATTGATTTAATTTTTAAATTAAATTAAGTGAAAAATAATCAAATATAATCAAATTGACTGGTGAAAACTCGATTTGTTTTTTTAAGAAATATTGTTTTATTTTCTTATAAAATAAAATTTTAAAATAATATTAATTTTAAATTAATGAAATTAATCTACTTAATATATAACCCAAACCTTGAAATGAATAATATAACGGATTGAGTTTAATAACTTTGGGAAATAATCACATTTATAAGCATATTATCTATAGAGATAAAGCAACAAAATGGGGTTTGATAGTCTCCGGCCACTTGAGATGATATAATGTTTGTCCACCGTCCACCAAGTGCTTTACTGGAATCAAGAAGTTCTTCTATATATTCTCGTAATCTTTGATTTCATGAATGATATTTTAGGACATCATCCTTTGAACAACTCTTTCTGAAGTTAGAGCAGTGGTTTGGTTGAGTTCGAAAGCAAGCTTCTAGTTAGAACACGATGACGAAAGCAACCTTAATTCTAGTTAGAACACGATGACGATGCCTCAGTTTATTTGTATTAAGAGCAATGCTTGTCTATCTTCCTGCATGTGAACCTGTATTCTATTTTGTATCCGATTTGATCAGTTATCTCATTTAATTAATATTTTTAGAGACTTTTATTTATTTATTTATTTAAAAGATGTCGTTTATATTTTCAGAACAACTTTAAGTCTATTGACAGTGTCCAATTTCGTAAATATATATAGCAAGTTGACATTCCTTTCCTAGTTTTTTATATTTCTGTACTACAAGGATTGTGATGTATTTATTTAATTTATATTAATGCAATTGTTATTCATTATATATAAAAAATAATATTGACAATAAAATAGATTTAACATGGAAGGGATTGTCCATTTGATATATTCAAAGGCCTAACTAGTTCTGGGCCTCTATCAGAAGACTCAGGACCCTCTCGAGAGACTTCATTAGGACAGGAAACGGAGTATGGCCCGGCCCATTTTTCATGCATGCTTGGAATTTGGATCCTTGGAAAACAAAGAAAGAATCAAAATCAGTAGAGAACAAAAACAAGGCTCTATTATCAATCAATTAGATACTGCATATTTTTTGGACAATAATATTCATATCAATCAAGATTTTATTTTTTGATAATTCAGTGGCCGAGTAATTGCATTTGCTCAGTAAATGCATCTAAACTTCACAGTTATTAGCCGCACTTAGCCTGTGCTAGGTCAGGAAAAAAGATAATTTAAAATTGACGTAATGTTTTTTAAGGGTTAGCTCAAAACCTATTTAATCATATCAAAATCTAATTTAATTTTTTTAAAAAAATTAATCCAAATTGATTTGTACGCCTTGTGACCCCAACATAAGGATGCTAATATGAGATTAAGTTTAATAACTACGCTAAACTAGATTTATGTAACAAAGCTAGCGGTCATTCAAATGTCACCGATTTGTATAATGGAAAAATGGTGAAGAGAGGTCCTACATGGACCAGCGGATCATAAATTACTCAAAGAGTACAGGGACCAATTAGTCATAGATTGTCAGTCTCCTGTCAATTATCAAATATGTCATTTTTCAAAGTTTTGCAGCCTTCATGTCGACATATTTTGCTCGTATTAATTAATGGATAATTACACCTCTATTATTACGTGGGCTATATGGCCCTAGGCTAATTAAGTCCATGTGCACAGCAAAGCCAATCCTATCCAAACCTTTTCCTCTTCTTTCTCTTTCAGGAGGAGGTTAGGTGGTGTTTTAGGGTGCATTTTATTTAAAAATATATTATAATAATATTTTTTTAATGTTTTAAAAAATATTTTTAATGATAAAAAATCAAGACAATTTAGAAATATATATAAAAATAATTTTAAGCAAGTTTTTTAAGAACAATTCATGAAATGGAGCACCTTTATGGTATTCTTGGCTAACTTCTCCATCTTAAACAAGAATACTTTCCAATAAAATAGGAAGAAAAAAAGAACAACTAACTTCATCACACCAATCAAGTTTGCAAATCATGCCCAAACCTGTGCAGCAAAAAACGCCATTAATAATTTTTATGGGCTGATAAGTAGATGCAAAGCCTAACATCACAGAACTTGACGTGATGAGGCATGTTTTTGACTTTAAAAGAAAGCATTAATGCCCACATCACCAACCTTCTTTGGCTGGATGTCTTTTCTGATATTTGAGAGAGACGTAGCTCCCATTTCTCAGCGGACCAAATTTCTCTTCTTGTCAATTCTCAATGCATAGATGAGCCGGGAAAACTGGTTCGTTCACTTAAGTCTTACTGGGCTACTATAGCATTGCAGGCGAAAATGGTTGGTAGGGAAGGCAAATTTGGTGGCGGCAAGAGAATGGATACCTAGTTTCTTTTCTTTTTTCTTTTTTCTTTTTTCTTTTTCACGGTGAGGGATGATTTCGTGTCAATTTGATATCCACTAATGTTAATTTTCCTGATGGGATAAATAAAAAAAATAAAACATATCTCTTTTAACTATCATAGCAACTCCTTGAAGAAATGATTTTTTTTTTTTTTTGATGATGACGACGATGAAAGGATTTTCTATTAACCAAAATCAACCTAATCAGATTGCATAGATGGTTGGTGCAATGTACAAACACCACAATACAAACAAAGGTAAACTAGTGAGAGTTACTTTTTTACATAGAGAGCAGGTTATATCAAAATAAATCAGATTTTCCATTTCATTTGTTTTGATTTTATGCATAATTTATTCAATAGATTATGTATTGTTAGCTATGTTCTTATATCACTTCTTTTTAACAAGTTATCTCAATTTTATTAAAGATAACAAATTTTCTCTCTTTTTTAAAAAAAAATGGTTAAATTACATATCCACGCGTTTTTTACAGTTAGATTTAGATCCAAAATGATAAGGCGAACGAAAATATCATTTAATAATGAATCAACATACTGAAGTCTCTGCTTTATACATTCACATGATTTTTTCTCTTCTGCTGCTTTGTCAATATATATGGCCGGTCATCTATTTGATGCTGCGTCGGATTTTGGCTGGAATTGAAAGGGGTATTGTCAGATCGTGAAAATCATGTTCTGTAAAAGCCAAGAAGTGTCCAAACCTGGGAAAAATTCTCGTTAGATAGAGCCAGAAGAACGGGTTTTTTTTAATAATATAAAAAAAATATCACAGTAATTTAAGAATTTTAGTAAAATATCACAGTAATTTAAGAATTTTAGTAAAATATCACCTTTCGAGAAGGTTTCAGTGGAAGCGGATGTTTTCGTCTTGACAAACTTCTGAGGGAAAGTAAGAGCGGAGTAACTAAGTCTTCGTGTGTACCTTAAAAAACCAAAATAAGGTGGTTGGAGGGGCCAGTACGTGCCTTTCCTCCTTCGTTTTCCACTCTTGCCTGCAAAAGTATAAGGAAGATTAATCTGTTGCTAAAAAATAAAGAATTTCCATGGAGAGAAGATGAGTAGCTTAGGGTTTGAATCCTCGTGATGAAAGCTGATATTTCTCTTTTGTTTTTGTCTGGAGTACACAATCATTCACGTAATTCTAAAACAAAGAGCAATCCATCGTCTCTCATCTGTACATGACTCCTGGTTTGTTTATTTATTTAATACGACACCTTGTTTGCGAAGAAATACAGGCATTGAATTTGCGGTTCTCAGAAACATGGTATTAATTGTTTATCATATTTTTAAACTGTGATATTTTGAAGTTTATTATTTTGTCAAGAAATTTTGCTTATGTGTTAATTCTTTTTTCTTTTTTTTTTTTGTAATTTCTATGCTAGTTGTCTAATATGTCCAAAATTGCTGGCAAGTTTGATTCGTGTATTCTAACTTGGTCTCCCCTCTTTAAAAAAAAAATTAAGGAAATAAAAAACCTGCATACCTGATCTTGGTCTCTCCATGGAAAGCTGCACCCGAGGGGTTTGTATTTATAGAAGCTGATTAATATCTTGCCCAAATTTATCGCATTTTTTATAGTATTTCTAGATTATTTATTTTCTTGGAATAGAAAAGATAAAGGAATCGTATTCTTGTATATTCTTTTTATTTTTAAAATATAAAATTCACTATAAAACTATATATCATAGATATAAATTTATTTTTATGTTCCCACCTCTCTAATTAAATTAGTTTTTTATTATTATCTTTATCTTATCTTTTATATTCTTCTATCTATATCTATATATCGCAACCCGTATAATAATCAAACACTACATGAGTGTCCTATAAGATATTATTTGGGAATTAAATGGAGATAATGAAAATAAAAATAAAAATGTTTCTCTATATTTTATACTTTAAAATTATTTAAATTTACTCTAAAACGCTAAACAAACGCAACTCATTCACCTGTGAAGGAACGCTTGCTCGTGTTGGAATTATCGCCTAAAAGTCATAGCTCTCAAAGAGCAATCAACATCTTCATCGACTCTAACCCACTTATTAAAATATGGAATTAATCTCTCGTAAAGGGAAGCTGCCATGAAAGGGAAGAAAAAGTGGGCGTCAAATATACGTTTTAGGGTTCATCAAACTTGCATCCCTGCTTCAAATCCCAACATTATTTTTTTAATATACAGAAATAAAAAATAGCGTGCACACTTATATTTGGAAAGTGTCAGCAGTAATAACCGGTGGCATTCAAACCACGACACTGCGATTTGATCACGACCATTTACACGATGACACAAGATTCAAAAGCATGAAAATAAAAATATTTTCCATTATAGTATGTTAGTTATATCCGATACCAATTTTTATGTAATGAATGTTAAATTACAAGGTCAGATCAAGAAATTTAGCGAATTTACGTCATCTTCTCTAGAAGCTCCCATGTGTTTCAACTTTCAACTTTTTATATATATACATATGATTTTTCAACTTTCTAACAAACAAAATATATTTTTCTTGATTCTATGAGTTTCCATTGGTCGAAAACCAGAGTGCCCTCCCAATTGAATTGATTTGACCGGCGAAGAGCCTCTGATAAAATTTATTCTTAATAGATGGACAAGAAAAGGCAAGGGTTAATCAAACTAGTCCCTCTAGGTTAGTTAAATGAACAAAGTAGTCCTCAGAGCACGATAAACAATTTAATAATCCTTCTACTTCCATGTCCAGTTAATAACTTAGCCATTTAATCAATTCTTCGTTGATAAGGTGTTGAGGTAAACTCAATCTTGTAACTTTTTGCTTCAAAAAAACCCTTTTTCCTGTGAGATTTCCCATCTCACCTACTTTTCACTTTCCATTTAGAAAGAAATAGCCAAATAAATTGAAAAGAAGAAATTATAAAATAATAATTACCAGTATAATTGAAACATAAAATACCCAAGTATCCTCTTTTTTCCCCCCATTTATTTTAAGAAAAGAACCGGTCAAGTTGAAAGTAAAAGGATTGCAATGGGAAACTCAATCTCCTGTATCGTTGCCTTCCATTTTAGAATGGAAACTCAATTTTCGACACTACTTCATTACAATTAAAGCAAAAAAGAAAAAAGGGGCTAATTGATTTTTTTCACTAAACTAGAGGGACTAATTTATAATTAACTCTAAACACAATCTGTATTTCGGACATGAAAAAAGGCATCCCAAGTTAAATAAAAAGTTGAAGTTGATGATGATTCTAACAAGGGCACGTGTGTTATGCTCGTGTGTACAATAAATCGTCGTCACTAGATAACAAAAGTTAGGAAAGCGGTTGTCTGTGTCGAGGGGGGGCGGGTGGGCTGGTTGGCTACATGTGCTTATGCTGTACTTATAAATGCGAAATTTCAACTCCCAATTTTCTTTATGGGATTGTGTGTTTGTAGCTTTGCTTGTTTGTCAAAGTTGTAGAAAAACGGGGAAATTCTGTTCTCTCATTTTGGTCAGATAAGTTGACATTCAAAAGCTGGAAAATAATACGAGAAATATAGGTCTTACAAAGACCACTAACAATATTATTATTGAAGGTGCAAAGCCCTCTGTTTCTTTGGTAAAGCTTCACTCTTTCTCTCTATCTCTGTGTTCATTTTCTTTTAGTGGTAGTGTCAATTTGTATGGTTTGAGGTTCTTGGTTCTTGGGTGGTTTGTTTTTTCTTGTTTGATGGTGTTTTGTGTTTGGTTTCTGAGAAAAAGATGAGAAAGATTGGAAAAAGGTAAGGAAAGTAGAGGGGATTGTTGTAAAGAACCTGTCTTTTTGATAAGTTACGTAAGAAGGGAATCTTGGGTTGTTCTTAAGGATGCTAATTTCTCATGGAAATATGTTTTTCTTTTCTAAGAGGATTGTTCTTAATCATGACTATCACTCTAACCAGGTGTCCTTTTATCCTCTGGAATTCTCTGGCTGGATGCCAAGAAAAAGATCCTGTTTCTCAATGACCTTAAAGTTTTGTATTCCTCGCAGCTTTCTTCTTTTGCTTATACGGTGACATGGAATCTGGGGTTGTTCTAAGGGATGTTAATTTCTCATGGAAATATATATTTTTTCCTTCCTACAAGGATTGTTTTGGAATTCTATGTTTAGATGCCAAGTAAAAGATCTTGTTTTTCAATGTTCTTAAAGTTCCTGTACAAACAAAAGTTTCCTTTTTCTTTTGTTGTGATCTGGGTAAGAATGTTTTGTGTTCAGTATAACTGATTGTTATTGAAAATTCTTAGTCTGTGGTGTTAAAGGTGGAGAAAGAGATGGCTGAGAATGGAAGGGTACATCCAGATTGTGTTAATGCTGCCAACCCTTACCATGAATGTGGTGTAGCTTGCCTTGAAAAGATTTCTCAAGGTCAGAGAAGGAAGGAGAAGAAAAAGTCGGGTAATCACTATTATTACTGATATCTTTGCCACTCTTCTTAAAGTTGAGAGTTTTATGACTTTGACATGTTCACTTTACCACTTAATATCTATGTCCTCACCACCACGAAACTTTAGTTGGTAATCAGTTGGGTTTTACAGGAAGTGCTATGTGCCTTAAAATCATATCCGTATAGTAATTTTTGCATCTTAATTCTGTTGCAAATCAATCCATTCATAGCCATGATTTTGTGAAAAGCCTTGATCTATTTGATGAAGAAACTAAAGATAATACTATCAGAATCTTCCTATCAACCTTCATAGAGGTGAATTTGTAGCCATCAGAGAATTATCATTTGAAAATGGTGAGTTGAGAAGCACCGGACCGCTTTCTGTTAATTTAAATTCACCTACCTATCCAACTCCGTGGAAGAGAATTTTTTAATCGGGGCTCTGATGACTTTGAAAAGGTAAATCTTAAGATTTTTAATTTTCCAGCGGTAAGTCATGGCTATTTTCTTGCAACGTATGAAATTATGTAGGACTTCACACTTCTAAATACAGGTTTTGGGCCAGGGAGTTTTTGACTTAAGGGTAGCACTGAACATTTCCAAATACAGTTGTAATTTATTTTTATTTATTTATTTTCCGTGTTTTAGATTATCATAATGGTGTAAATGGGAATTGGCTTAGCAAAAACATGGATGGAGAAAGAAGAGCACAGCCAACTTGCCCCAAAGCCTCTAATCCTTACCATAAATGTGAGGAATTTTGTTCTAATAGAACTGCTGAGCCTAAACCAGGGGGGGTTAAAAAAGAAACAGGAGGAGCCAAGCCATGCCCAAAAGCATCTAATCCTTACCATAAATGTGAAGAGTTTTGTTCTAACAGAACAGCTGATGCCAATCCTCGTGGGGTTAAAAAACAATCAGAAAGAGCACAGCCATGCCCCAGAGCATCTAACCCTTCCCATAAATGTGACGAATTTTGTTCTAACAGAACTCCGGAGGCCAATCCTCAGGGGGTTGAAAAAGAATCAGGTTTCCCCCTTTTCAAATACTGACACATTGTTGCATGTTGGATTCTCACTCTTTCTTTCTTTTTTTATTCTTTTTTCTTTCTTTTTTTTGGGGGGGTGGGGGGGCGTGGTATCTGGGACGTGCCAACCTTTGGGCTCAAGCCATTGGAGATGGAAGAAAACTTTTTAACTCCATTAAAAAATTGAAGTCCTACAAGAATATCTTTCTCCAATTTGCAATTCCTCTTTGATGCTCAGTTCCTCATTACAGCACGTTGTTGTTGCAGGTTCCTTTCTTGATACTGCTTTAAGCTTTGGTAGAAAAAAGAAGGAATCTGAATCGCAGCAGAACTCTCCTCGAGCATCTAACAATGCTCCTGCTGTAAAAGGTGCCGTTAACAATGCCCCTGCTGTAAAAGCAGTTGGCCGTGCTCCACCATCTCCATTGATTCTTCCTACCAAAAAGGATGAGGAACCAGAGAATAGTCGATCTTTTTCCTCATCTCAACCACATTCTGATGAAAGTTACTCCGAAGACCATGCTCTTGACAAGGTGCCAGTTCAATCCCCTGGACCAATGCATGTGTCTGGGAAAATCACGGTAGTTTTTCATGCCTCTCCCTCTCACAGTCTCACTAAATTTATTTTTCAATATCAGCTTTGCATTGCCTCACCTTTTCTTTCTCCAACAGCCTGATCCTCCGAAAAGCCCTTCAAAGATTAGTTTGGCCTGCTATAAAATTCCAACACCAGCTGAAACACAACAGAATGGAAAGCTCCATGGTTCGCCAGAGGCTGCCCCATTTCCTTCTGCTAACCATGAGGGAAGAGTCGCTAATGGTCCCATTACCGAGTACTTGAACTTCAGCTTTTCAGGCATTTCTCGTGCCTCAGAAGGGAGTGACGGGGAAGAGGTTCAATCTGTTGTTTCTGATTCCTGTGTGTCAGTAGGAAAATATCACGTGAGAGCAAATGTTGCCTCTATTCTACAGTTAATCTTTGAAAAGTATGGAGATATAGCCACAGGTAGTCGATTGGAATCAGCTTCCATGCGAGCTTATTATCTGGAGTGCCTGTGCTTTGTGGTTCAGGAGTTGCAGTGCACTCCTTTCAAGCAGTTGACAAAATCCAAAGTTAGAGAAATGTTGGCTGTTCTGAAGGACGTTGAATCCGCACAAATTGATGTTAGTTGGCTACGTGATATACTAAATGATCTGGCTGAAGGCATGGAGCTCTGTAATCAGCATCAAGCTGCGGAGGAAGCAAAATCCAACTGCGATGATCTTATAGAGTCAAAAAAGAAAGAACTAGAATCCATGATGGAGGATCTAGCTCTCAAAGAGAAAGCAGTTGCTGATGCCAAGGCACAAATCACTGAAACAAGAACTCACCTGAGTAATCTAGAGCTTGAATCTTCGAAGTTAGGTGAGACTGTTTCGTCCATCCAATCGAGGGTCGAGAAGTTTCATGAAAAACCCTTGGCAGATGAGATCCTGTAACGCAGCTACCAGGCAAAACTACCACCACCACCTAATACTTAATGTATTTTACAATGTTCGATATTTACATAATCTAATTGTATGATAGAAATTACAAAAACATGTAGGTGATACTAGAGATTGTACTTTGGTATGTTCTGAAGTTTTATGTTTATAGTATACTTTCTATGGTATGGAAGATGTGATTGGTTTGAGTGACGATGCAAGTTCTTTTAGCATTTTTGGGAACTGCTGGCCTCTATCTCTTTTGATGAATGAACTCAATCAAATAATCAAGGGAATAACAGTGGAGCTGATCTCTGCTCCAAAGCAATGAACATGGAAAGATCTCATTTTAAAAATATTTATAAATTATTTTATATAGTAGGAAAAATTTTGACAATTTGTATTATTAGCCAGTCTTGTAAATGAACTTGAATTGATTCTCCATCTCTCTCTGGTGTCCAAAGTTGGTCTCTCGAGCTATGGGATTGAATGAGCAGCAACAGAAAGTTCTGGCAAGACATGATGCCCTTGTTTCTGGGAGCTCTAAAGTTTCAGATAGGACTTACCACTTCCGATAGACATGAGTACTACTTCAGGCTTGTATTTGGTGTGGTCAGTAGAATTTGTGGCTATGAGATATTAACCCAAGTGCTTTAGATCTTAATATATATATATATTGGATTTATAAAATATTAAAGCACCCACCATGTTGACTCTTCTTAATTTTATATTTCATTTTGTCTCTCTCTCGTTCTATTTTATTTTATTTTTTAGTTCGAGTTGTTTCTGTATTTTTTATCCTGCAATAATGTAATCAAATGATCGAATTTTAAATTCACTGGGACCACGTATCGCATCCGAATCTGATCCACGTTGTAGACTATGTTACTGATTGCACCGGAAATCACTCTGCAAAAAGGATTCAAATCACATTTCAACAATAAATTATGAAAATAGCGCACCGTGATACAATATCATAGAGGTTATTAGCAGTCATATGAGTTGACATGTGCATTGTCAATGAGTTCTTCGAATGCACAGAGTCATAATTTGTTTGTTCTACCTCTGAGCCTTGTTGCTCTTCGTGCTTCCCAAGGGCAACAACAGCACATCATCAAGTGTCTTGGCATCTGACAGATTCACCAACTCCTTTCGTGCTGCAATTATTAGATTGAGACTGTAATAACCTTGCATTTGGGAAGAAAAGAAAATCATCAAACATGCTCTAGTTGATTGCAATAGAACTCTGCTGTAAAAGGACGAGAATGATACAAATTATAAATGGTAATGTCTCTTCACATGCTATCGTACAAACTGCAATTTCAAATTCATGCTGGCAGATCTTGAAGAGTAAAAAGCATGATCTTCAAATTCAGGCTCATTGGAGCAACCAGATGAGCCTGAAGACAACTTTCAAAAGCACACCAGACCTTGGCTTCCCCGGTGGTAACTTGTCAACATCATTTTTTTGCATGTAATAGCTCCAGCATGTCTCCATGATCAACCTAAAAGTACATGATCCAACAGTTTTATGAGAGAATTCAATTATTCTAAAGAAATAAATGCAGTCAGAATATGGATCATAGAAGTTTAATTGTAAATTTGACTAGCCTTACAGATAGCAACGACTTATCTTAATAGAAAACGCGTTGTTACGTTCATTTTCACCTTCTCTTGAGACCCTGAATACTTGATCAATATCAGCAGGATACTGTGAACGTGTTGCTGCATGTTTATTCTGCAAATACATGGCAATCTTGCCACAGATAGATGTGTCAGTATCAAAGCAAAATGCTAGTGAGGAAAAAAAAAAAGAAAGAACCCAAGAGAGAAGGCATCATGGAATACTTGTATTGAACTTTTAGATAGAATAATCAAAACGGGGGTTGAAAACATCTCCAAATGCCACCACTGCACCTCATTCATCTCTTCCTCCCCACCCACCATTCTCCCCAAAATAAAAACTCAATTTCCATAAAGAGAGAGAGAGAGAAGAAGAAAAGGCTAAATAAAAAATTGAAGAGATTATGTTGCTTGAATTCTAAAATTCTGCTACGGAGAATACCATTGCAGATTCCTGATCAGAATGAACCTCAACTGGAGTCAATTCATAATGTAGTCGGTTATAATAAGAATACAAGGGATCTTCCTACAAAAAATCAAGGAAACTATGCATAAGAATACTTTAAAGCATGGTGGCGAGTATTAAACAGAAGAAAGAAGAAGATGGTGGGAAATTCATGAATATATACCACAAGTAGCATCAGAAAGAAAACGATGGCTAATTCTTATGATGTGATACAATTCACAAATGGAGGAACGTTCTTTTTTTTTATTTTTTCGAAAAAAATGGACACGTGAGCAAAATACTGCAGCACATCAATCCTGGGAATCACAATAAACCACGGTAATTGAGTTGCTAGTACAAGTTTGGATCATTTTCCATCTGCATCTATAGACTGTTATTGTAAACTAAACAAGGGGAACAAGCTTGGATCGTTTGCTATTTTCATATATTAATAACATTATTGTTACATTCAAATTAAAATTCAGAGAATTTTGCAAAACGCAAAGAATTTCCGTGAACTAATAGCATTAATGAAGAAGACCCAAAAGATGCGCATTCCAGGTTCATCCCCCCAACAACTTTGTTGCAACTTCAATCTAGCTTAGGGGAGTTGGTGAGAGAATAGAGATTCTGAATCAATCCCTCACAAATTGATGTAAGATTTTTAGGCATTACCTGGAGATGAAAATTTCAAATCAACCCTTAGCAAATTTGTAAGAGATCCCTAAACATCACACATGGAGAATAGAAAATCATGAATTAACCCCAAGTGAATTGATGAGTATTTGGAGAATAAGGGATCCTTGGGTGTTGGGATTAGACTACTACATCTGAGCACAGTTCTTGGGCCTCCTATTGTACTTTAAGCTTGGGATATCAAACCCAAGATCTAGGCGTGTTTTTGTTAAGTTTATGTTAAAGAAATCCTTTTGATTTATTTTTAAAGGTTTCTTGAGTTCATTTTATTTGGATTCATCATGTACATGATATCAAGTGAAGCTTACGCATATGGCCTTCTCACCAACAACCAACATCCACAGTTAGTGTCCACGTGAAGAGATGGCTAACGACATTCCTTCTTATTGAAAATTAGATAACTTTCTCATCAACTTTTCAAGTTCACAGTACCTTCTGTCAGTTTCATCTCTAGGAAAACATCCCATGTGATATATCATGGCCAAACTGGAGTTGAAATTAAGCCAATCATGAATAGAATTTCAAGCTACAAGGAGTATCCATTAATAAACCCACATACCAATCAAGGTAGATAGATATATGCTAGAGGACAATGCGCTACATCAACGACGTTAACTCATCAATTATCTCAGAGGTCTTGTCTGACCCACTGAACTTCTACGATCGAGACTGGACGAGAGCTAGGATTTACTCCGGCAAGTATCCTCGCTCTTATTTCACCTACTTGCGTGACCAGCTTGCTCAGCATTACATCGAAGAAGATCAGAGATGGCTTGTTGAGCTTTCTAATTTTGAATTTGATTTCACCACTGGCCCTGATAGAGAGGACAATCCTGAAGCCTCCGACATGGAGTTTTCAGCTACCGTATCCGATAACGAATAGAAACCTGGCAGCCGGCGCCGTCTCTTTTTCGACAAGGGGGGGGAATGGTAAGAGAAGTGGCCACAACAATGGGTTTCAGCACATCGCAAAATCTGTATCAATGCATTGTGATCAACGCTTCAGTGTAACATTAATAAGTGCCGAGTAGAGATGATTCTAAAGATTATATATACACTTAAAAACTAAAAAAAATACATTAAAATTAATTCCAACATCAATGTCACCAAACCTCTTATATAGGAATCTTGTAGCCTAATTGAAGACAAACTTTAAGCATGATAATAAAATAACTAGGGTAGGGTATGTTAACAGAAAGTAGTTTTTTCTTTTCTTTTTCAAGTTTTTTGCCCTTTTCAGTTTTCTTTTTCCAATTAAAAATTAAAAGAAAAACATGTTTATTTGTTGAAAATGAAAAAAAAAATTCCAAAAAAAATAAAAAAATACATCAAGATTACAACTATTTTTTATAAAAAAAAATATCAAAACCATAATTTATAATGATCAAATCCTTGTGATAATTTCATTGTAGATTATATATTGATTTTATTTTATCTACATTAAAGATTACCATGAAAAATCATATTGTTAAATCAAGAAAAATTGTACATTAGATTTATAATTAAAAAAAAAAGGCTTATTTATGATACTAACTAAATATAAAATAAATAAAAAAACTAATCTTGATATTTTATATTGCTAAAAAAAGTGATTATATATAAAAGAAAAAAAATGAATTGTTCATGTTTTTTCTTCATCTTGAAAATATTGAGAAACTTAAATTGAAAAGCTATGAGAAATTTATAGAATGTGTTTTTCAAAATCAATATCTTTCTAGTTTTCTAAATGAAAAAACATTGCATCTAAATAAATAAATAAAAATTCTAATTTTTCTTGTTCTATTATGTTTTGAACAGTGTCAACTTTTTATCCCATCTCTCCTCTCTTCTTTTCCCTGATTATTGCTTTCGTTTACTTTACTAAGCACCATCTTCAAATTAAGAAGTTGTTTACGTGAGAAGTCTTCCAAGGCACCATGGGGGTCGATCAAGGACCCCGAGAGCTCATATCTGGTCGGTCGGGGTGTCAGCCTGGTATTTTGATCGCCTGACGACCACCCAAGCACTCTTCCCTGCACCAGGCTCAAGGGACCGGAACGTGGCGAAGATAGATGTAAAAACTTCGTAAAAAGACGCGACCCCATGATTCCTACTCTTTCAACCTCTACCACAAGCAAAAAGTAAAAGACCCCATGAGCACCAAACTACTCCCTTCTCCTCTTGGTTTCTGTGCAGGTGGGTTACTGTATTTCTATAATGATAAAGAGAGGACCTCTACTCCCTTAGCCCACCATGTGGAATCCTAACAGGCAACCTTCTAACCAGATGACATCGCAAAAGCTAGGAATACCATGCCAGTTCCTTTCACTTCCTACTTTAGGCTCTTTTAGTTGGACCCTTAGCCCAAAAGCAAGTCACTTGCCAGTCTTTCAAGGAGACCTTTCCAGATGTTAATGAGTATAATGAGTGACATCTCATCTCTGGGACCCATACCCAGATAAAGAATCTATGGCTCTTCCTGGTTTCATTCATCGTGCGGTACAATTCGGGGGTACAAGTTGGCTAAGGCTCTCTGATGGATCACCGTACCAACTCATGCCCAGGACACGACCGAGTTGATGATGAAAATTAAACTCTATATTCTGGGTTTTTAAAAGAACAGGTAACCGATCTACCGATTAAATTAAATAAATCGATTGTTCGGGGGACTTACTCAATCAACATAATACAATTCATATATTAGAATTTAATTATGCTAGTTTAGTTCATTGATTATTTAGAATTTTATATCTATAGAAAAGTTTATAATTCATCTCATTACTAAGTTTTTTCTTTCTTTTTTGGAGATTAGCTTATACCACACCTATTCATTTTCTTCCAATAAATAATATCAAAGCTTAAATTTGATTATTTAATATGGTCTATTCAAACTTCTCACTTTAATATTCTAGATTCATAAAAAATAATTATAAAATTTATTATATTTAAAACTTTACTAGAATCTCAAGATATATAGAAAACAATTTAAAAAAGCTTCAAGAAGCTTTTAAAGGAGTAAAGTTGACTTTAGTTCAAATGAAGGCCATGCAAAAATCACGAATGAAGAATCACCAAGCACTAACAATTATCTATCAATGTCTGGATGATGTTATTTTTAATATAAAGATCAGCACAACCATCATCAAGCAAGCACGAAAAGTTTTGTAATAATCAAATCAAAGAGCTAATAATATGAGAAAGGTATGTCTATAAAATTTACGTGATGACTTTAAAAAGTTACGTATACTCGAATCGAAGAATATTTTCATGATACTTTACAAGAGTATTAGTCATATACAATCGAATGAAGAGATATAAAAAAAAGATAGAAGAGACACGTGTGATAGAGAAGATCTTGTATCTACTGTAAAAGAAGTTTTATTATATAGTGGTCGCAATAGAGAAGTCATAAAATATAGATGGTCTTTCAATTCTAGGTCTCATTGAAAAATTATAAGCACATAAAGAAAGAATGAATGAGATTCAATAAAATATAGGCGCACAATTACTTTTTTCAAAGCAAGATGGTTTTGGATATTTTTAAGAGGGTAGAGAACATTGACAGAGTAAAGAAAGAGAAGGAAAATGCAAATCCAGAAAATAAGATTATAACAACCTCAATAGGTCTATCACATGAAGCAAACTAGTCAACCGGTTACACTAACAGTGGGAATTTAAAATCCAAGTTTAATAAATTCAAAGTTAAATGATGTAATTATTAAAAGATAAATCATTATATTAAGAATTGATAGTTTTGATCTTATGGATTATAATAACAATGATTGGTTTAAAAATATGAATGATATAAAAAATATTACAAGTTTTACCTCACTACTAATGCATGATGAGAGTATACAAAATAAATAAAACATGTGGTATTTATATAATAGAGCTAGCAACAAATTATGACACACTTCAAAGTTTTGAAGCAAATTATTTGATATATCAAAAATATTATTGATTTTTGGTTTATTTTATGGATACTCTAATGGTTTTAATTTTATGGGTTATAATGATAGTGATTGGTTTAAAAATATGGATAATAGAAAAGGCACCATAAGTTTTGTTTTTTACATGGGAAACACAATCTTACATAGTTTAAATAAGCAATCTATAGTTACTTTGTCAATATATAAAGTTAAATATATAGCTATTATATCTTGTGTTTGTTATTTCATATAATTAAAAAGATTATTAAATAAATTATGAATATCACAAGAGAAATCAATGGAGATTTATATAGATAACTCATTAATTATTGTCTTAGTTAAAAATCCAATTTTTTTTTTTTTACAGAAATAAGCATATTGATACAAGATTTTATTATTTAAGAGATTGCATTATAAACAAAAAAAAATTTAAATTCAAATATGTAAAGACATAAGATCAAGTCATGGATATCTTCATAAAGCTACTCACAAAATAATGTTTTTTTTTAAATAAAAAATATATTGGAAGTTATGAAAGAATCAAAACTAATGTTTTTATTAAAATGAAAGATACATTAGAAGTTATGAAAGAATCAAATTTAAAAAAAATACTAAAAATTAAACTTGATTTCTAGTTTTTTTGAATAACAAATTTTTTTGAATAAAAAAAATTCCTAGTTTTTCTAAATAACAAAAAAATTGATCACCAATTAGAACCACGACTAATTGAATTAAATTAATTAATTAACTCATTATTAGCTAATTAAAAACAATTAACCTCTTCTAAGTAAAATACAATTTTTATTTATATTCATTTAATTCCTTCTCTATTTAAAACCTTTTATCTATAAAAACACTTACAACCTAGCATAACTAGACAATAAAAAAAAAGCTACAAATTCTTCCACAAAAACACTTAACTAAAAATATGCAATTCACTCCTCCTTTTACTAGTCTCATTTTGGAGAATACAAAATCATGCACCAACCCATTAGCCATTTACTTTCAAACTTCTTATGAAGTGCGTGCTCGTCTGGAAGATTTTGGGCATATTTGTGTAGATTTTAGACATATTAATAATAATAATAATAATAATAATACCAGTATATAAAACAATTTAAAAACATAAAATAATTATTTAAAAAAAAATTAAAAACACGACATCAAATACACTCTTTATCCAATAAAGATAAAGGAGAAATGTGGTAGAGAAGGGACCGTATGGGAGCGCACAAAACGTAATAGATGAGGTATATTAAATAAAACACAGAACTACCCCTGACAATGATACACAGCAAAACTAACGAAGATATATTAAATTATAAGTGGACAAAAGGATGAGAAGGACAGGTCCATCATAATCCGATCTCTCTTACACACAAACAAACAAATTGAGACAGGGGGTGGATAAAGACAAGCTCTTTTCATTTAATTTGTGGGGTGGCTACGGAAAGATCCCAAAGCTTTAATGGCTGCAGCTCTCAAAATGTACTGGTGGTATGCAGCTGCTGCTAATGCTCCAACAAATGGCCCAACCCAGAAAATCCACTGCATGTCCATCAAATCACACCCCGTGTTAATTACTAATATACTTAACTTCAAATACACCAAAAATCAAGAACAACTTTACTTCAATTTTAAGTGGCTTCTTACATGATCATCCCAGGCTTTCTTATCGTTGATGATGACAGCAGCACCAAAGCTCCTAGCAGGGTTGATGCCAGTACCAGTAATAGGGATTGTGGCCAGGTGGACCATGAACACAGCAAACCCAATTGGAAGTGGAGCCAGAACCTGTACCGAACACATGTTATCAAAACTAAACCCTACTTGGTTATCAGAACTTAACTATATGCCCTAATGGAGTTACTAAAAGTTTTAACATATGAAAAGATTGCTGCTATTTACTGGTACTTACAGGGATGTGAGAGTCACGTGCACTTCTCTTGGGGTCAGTTGCAGAGAAGACAGTGTAAACAAGCACAAAAGTGCCAATGATCTCAGCACCCAAAGCTGTGCCTGTGCTGTACCCGGGAGCCACTGTGTTAGCACCACCACCAAGAGAGTTGTAGTATGGCTTCATGAAGGCCTTGACCAAGCCAACACCACAGACCGCGCCCAAGCATTGAGCCACCATGTAGCCCACAGCCCTGATTAGGGATACTTTCCTAGCCAGGAACAACCCAAAAGTGACCGCTGGGTTAATATGTCCACCTGTATCCAAGAAAACCAAAACCCATTAACAAACCACACAAAAGACCTCATTTTGAAGAACAAACTTCTTAGTTTTACTAAAAGAGAGTGCCTTACATACAAAAATGACCAGTAAAAGTTACCAAGTTACACAAAAAGGTAACATTTTTTAAGTTAGTTGAAATAAAAGAACCAAAACTCTTGGTAAGTGTTCCATAACTAACACAGTATGGCAGGTTCCATTTTAGAAACTCAATACAAGAGTTAAAAAAAAAAAAAAAAAAGACAGAGAGAGAGGGAGAGATGGGTTCTTGTTCTTACCAGAGATACCAGCGGTGCAGTAAACAAGGATAAAAATCATGCCACCAAAAGCCCATGCAATACCAAGCAACCCAACTCCACCACAAGCGTCTTGGTTTTTCTTGTGGCCAATAACAGTAGCCACAGTGACATAAAGGAAGAGAAGTGTAGCAATGAACTCAGCTATGAGAGCTCTAAAGAAAGACCAGCGCTTGAGTTCATCGACATCAAAAAATGGTGCTGGAGGTGGATCGACATAATCTTTCGCATGACTTTTCCCTTCTTCAATCACTTCCTTTGACATTTTGATATAAGGAGTTTCTGTCTTTACAGTTAATCAGCTCTCTTGCCACGAGCCCTTCCTCCTCTCTCTATCTCTCTAGCTACTGGTTTGCAACGGTGTCTGAGTGAGTGCCTAGGGTGGCCAGTCATTTTAAAGCAGGAAGAGGAGGGTTGCATATCTTGGATAAGACAGGGGTATTTTAGGATCTTTGCTGTTGTGCCCGAGAGAGCCTGGAGAGAGAAAATGCGGGTGGGACCAGGTGTACAGATAGGCCATGTGATGGCTAATCATCTTCTCTTTTCTATGGGTGAGGGGTTAGCTATTGTGTAGGGTAGGACTCAAGGGGTCAGCCTGGCATCAACCCAAAGTCAAGCCCACAACGGTTATTTCCGGTCTTCTTTATTTCTTTCCTTTTTTTCTCCCGAATTTTTTATTTCATTTTGGGTCACCTTTTGGACCCCATTCGTTACCATGTCACGTTGCAATGTCTCGGACCCCGTTCTCTGTTGTCTTAAGTTTTAGGGGGAATTATATTTGTATTAATCGTTGTTTGGTTTGCTTTAGGTGTAGTACAGTTCTAAAATAGGGACCAGCCCTACAGTCGTTTCAGATTTGTCCAGCTCATAATATAGAATATTTCAAGTTAAAATAAAAACTCAGTTTAATTTAATTAAAAACTCAGATAGAATTTAATTAAAACTCATTCTTAATTTTTTAGTTTTTTTTTAAATAATAATCAAAACTATCTCATTTTAATTTATTATTCTAAAAAAAAGAAGAAAAAAGGGATCAGTCGGTATTGACCCTGTGATCTATAATCTAAGTGTCACGTCGATAGAATCCTTCTTGATTGAGTTTTATAACCATGATGATGATTAAGGAAAGTATAGATTTGCAGCCATTGAAATGCTAAAAGAAAGCGCGCTGCGGTTCGTGAAATATTAGGCTGTGAAATGTACTTGAAATAGAAAGGCACGTGGCTCCATGTTATATGGAGAAGAAAAACGTGTCCTCTTATAAGGTTCACTGGGTTTGTAGTTTGTGGCCTTGATTCGCATCTTTCTACAAGTCTGAAGCGTCGTAATGAGTGGATCAGAAAAAGGAGTTGATGGAATCAGTACAATGCTCACTGTGAAATATCCATCACACAACCCTTCGCCTTCGGGGCTTTGGCTCGAGCTGTGCATAAAATTGATTTCCACGTCATTGTCTTAGAGTTGGAATTAAGAGGAGGCTGATGGTATATAAATAAATAGTTTGTTTTAAGTTTATTAGATGAATAGTCATCGAATAGATTAGTGCAATTTTTTTATTTTATTTTATTTTTTAATTTAATGTGTAAATTGTACAAGTGTGTTTTTTTGTCTATAAAAAACAAAGAACATGTAAAGAGGGTGCTCTTTACCGGAAAAATTATGTTTATTTTTATGTTTTAAAAATATTTTTAAAAAATTGAATTTTTTATTTTAAATTAATATATTTTTAAATATTTTGATGGTTAATATTAAAAATATTGTTTTAATATACTATTAAATAAAAAATATTTTTAAAAAATAATTGGCTTGTCCATGTCTATCAAAGGACTGACCGTTCCTCCCTTCATCACTTCATTTTGTTTTCAGTTTGGCGAAGGGTCGCATAATTCGATTTGTACATTTCATCTCCTAGCGTAATTCAGCTTCACTCTACAATGATTGCTATTATATTTTCTTTAGGAAATTTAAATTTTTATATTTTATGGTAACAATGAAATTCACTCTGCAGGTATAGATTGTAATGTCATTCTCCCGACATTTGACGTAATAATCCTTTATATTACATGATTAATTATGAACTAATCTTTATAATTTATTGAGATTAATTGATTTGCTGCTGTGATGTTCGATTTAATAAAATAATCGCTTGACCGGTATTTAATCATCCTCGTTTTAGTAGGTTTTTTCCCCTTCAAAAATACCTTCTTTCCTAATGATGTTTTTCAATCCTACTTATCTCTCCCCTTTCCTATTTCTGAAAAGGGAAAAAACAAATTAAATTAAAGAAACGTTAGATTAACGAAGGACCATGAAATTAACAATGGTCCAATTAATAATTGAGGCATTTATAACTGCTGAGCCAGTTTTCTCTGTTATTTCCATGGAAACGAGCTTGGTTTCCTTGAAAGAGAATAAAGATGTTGAATATTCTCTCTCCTTTTTTTTATAAAATAAGACTCAGATCATGATGATTAAATTTCTTTCAGTTATAATTCGTAATTAATAAATCTTAATATTATTGTATATTCCTCAACTCATCGGGCCTCGCAATTAACTAAAAATATTAAAAATAAAAAACTTCTATGAAATGATTAATTACAGATAAAAAGGTATGTTATGATTACTGAAAAAATAGACAACATTATTTTAATAAGAAATTACTTGGCACATGATTTAATATGTAAATATGATTACTAATTAACTGCAATAAATTCAACATGTGATACACTTAACATTAAAAAAAAAATGAATTGGGTTAGTTTATACACATTTTAATTAATTTATTAAAAATTTAAAATTAATAATTATATAAATGTTTAATGACTCTAAAATTTATAAATTTTAATTTATAATTTTTAAAATAAAAAAATTAAAATTTAATTAGACAAACCAGGCTGGTACACTTAATTTTTGATGGAGCTCCAAAGAGTGCTGTCATTAAATTGAATGTTTGATCTAATCAAGAATCATGTGGTCCTAGGTGGCAAAACATATCAATGTTGATAGTGTGGCAGATTCCAGAGGTCCCGTTGCAGTTCTCGCAGCTATCCCGAACCTATCCACGTCACACTCCCATCCTGATCATGCCAGCTCATCAATTCATGTTCATTCTTAAGAAAATTAAACCATCCTACTCTGTCTAGCAAGAATCCGGGCACATGTCTTTGAATATTCCTTGAAAATTAAGATAATTATAGATGGTAGTATTATAACTACGAAATCTTTTTTAAAAAAATATTCACTGTAATTTTTTTTAAAAAAATCAACGACCCTGCAAGTAGATAATGGTGATTAAATAGTATTTAGCTATCGTCTTATAATTAAAAAAATAAAATAAAATGGATGGCAAACGAGGGGGGGCCAAATTAACTGTACTACCCGATTCAAGTGACCTCTTTGACCATGACACGTGTCCTGTTTCCCCAATCCGCTAGATTGTTCCAGTTCCTTCTTATTTTTATAGACACTGGAGAATGCGAAAGAGAAAGACTCGTCTACTTTTCTTAAGAACTCGATGCCCCCAACGGTCACATCTTCTTGTTGTTCTCTCTCTCTCTCTCTCTCTATATATATATATATATATATATATTATTTTCTGAATTTTCGTGGCCTTTTCAGCCCTCGGGCACCCGTTAGCTGGTGGGCCACGTGGCCAATGAAAAGCAGCGAGGAAGGGAGGGGTGGTTGTGATTAGCTTGATTGTGTCATCATCATGGACGTGGTTGCTATCGTGCAATGGTGGTTTCTGCAGCGTAGGAAACAAGATATTGATTTTTTATAGGCGAGGAAAGTGACCTTTTGCATACCGGGCGACCATCTGCTGCTTCACTTTGTTCATTTGCGGGATATTATTTGATTCTGTTTTTAGATTATACGTAAGTGATTCCACCTTGTTTGGTTGTTACTTTTGAGAAGGAAAACAGGAGTTTTGGGCATCTATTATTGCCTCTTGGTATTGCGTTCACAAATGCTTTGGAATATATTTTAAAAGTATGTTTACGAAAACAAAATATTAAATTAATATTTTTTAGTATTTTTTAATAATTTTAATGTCCTAAAATATTTGAAACAAATATATTTTTTTAAATAAAAAGTATTATTGTAAAGTAATATATATCACAATACCAAACATAAAATATCATTAGAATATATTTTAAAAGTATGTTTATGAAAAAAAATATTATATTAGTATTTTTATGTGTTTTTTAATAATTTCAATATCCTAAAATATTTGAAACAAATATATTTTTTAAACAAAAAGAATTCTTGTAAAGTAATATACATCACAATATCAAACATAAATATATAGGTTTGTATATCATGTGTGGTTTATTCATGTTATGAGTTGGGAGTAATTAGTCATTTTTTTAATTTTTCCTTTGTCGTAGGTTAATAATTTACAATTTACATATTGTATATAAAAAAAATTGGGTTTCAAAAATCCTAAAATTACAGCCAGAGATATTCCTAATTGAATAAACTTTGAATGCTAATAGCTCTTAACTGTTATAGGAAAAAAATAGCATAAAAAAATGTTTAAATAGTAACTGAAATAGACCTGATTAATGAGAACTCAAATCAAATAAAAATCTTAAATTTAATGAGGAAAAAAATAAAAAAATAACTACAAAAAAATAAAAAAATAATTTTTAGATCCAATTTGAACATGGTCTGTCATGACACAATGTTAGCAAAACCCCATTAAAAATTGAGCTTATAGGATATGCTGAGAAAATCCAAGTCTGATTTAATAATTTTATATATATATATATATATATATTTATTATTGATGATGTTTTAAAAAACTAAATGGCCTAGAGATAGAGTTTTAAAAAATCAGTTAATCAATTGATCTTAATAATTTCATTAATTCTTCAAGTTTTTTCAAGTTTTTATTATTTTTTGGTTTATTTTGAAAGTTTTTTTGGGTACATTTTATTTCTATCTATCAATCACAAACAAGTTTGATTCGTTAGAACTTCCTCTGCGTTTGGACTTAACAATCTGAACCATAAATGATTTACTAAATATTGCATGTTAGCAATAGCTAGATAACCTACACCTTTTCATTTCTTTTAAATTCGATGCCTTTCAAAGTGCGCGTTTTTCATCATATAATAATAATTAAAAAAAAAAATAGTGTAGATGATGTAAATTAGCTTGCAGCTCAATCAGAATTCACATTTTACTGCTCTAAGAGTTTGCGAGTCCAAGCTTCCACGTTATCACAATAATGCATTTGCACTAAACAAGTCTTCACAATAATTTAGAACACATTATTTATATTCTTAAAAAGGTTAAATGCCACTTATTTAACCTTGAACACGCTTCAAATGACGACTTTTTTTCCAAAGAAAGAAAAAAATTAAGTTTGATAAAGAATTTCTTGGATAAATGTTGTTCATGTGATGAGGGCAGCACCCGACACACTTGAAATGCAGCTCCGATGTAACCTGAAAGAAGTAATATCTAGAGAAATATTGTCAATTTTGTTGGGTCATGTAGACAATAATTCTCCATGAAGCTGGTTATTTTCTGAATGGAGTTATACACGTCAACAGTACATTGATTGCACTTGCCGCAGGTTTTAGTCCATACATAAATTCAACAAGCCAACATCATATACGAGGATGATTGCCTATGCAACGTTTATTTTCTAAAAAAAAAAAGTATAAATAATTCCTGCCCTCTCACAAAACACAGAAAGTCGTCTGGGCACACTTGGAAATACGGTTGACCGTGGTTTTTAAAGATTTTAAATTTATTTCATTGAAAATATTTAGGGTAATATTATTTTATTTGTTAATGTAAAAAACAAAAAATAATTTCCACAGCGATCTCAAGCAGACTCACCTCATCATCCACCTAATTAAAGTCACGCACAGAATATTGGATGGATCCTATTGATTTTTCTATATTTTGTCATTTATTTCATTTTTTTTTCCTGGCATATTCTAGATGGGTCCTACTGTTGAAATATGGACAAGCCATTCACGCCCCTTGAAGATTTGATGGAATTCTGGGAGTTTTATCATAATCTGTGGACTTGAAAATGCAGTGGCGTCAATCAAATCTCAATCAAGAGTATTTTGAAGGTGATTTACATGGTCCCTCAGACTAGTCATCCGCTGAAAATTATAACGGATGGGTTTAAAATAGTGGGTTTAAGAGTGGACTGTATACTCGTTGCTATTGAGGCAAAAATATATCTTTCCAATGAAATCAGGGAATTTAAGAGTGTAATAATAATAATTTTTAAAAATATATTTTAATTTAAAATATATTAAAATATTTATTTAAAAAATTATTTTTAATATTAACATATTAAAATAATCTTAAGACATATAAAATATATTAATTTTTTTAAAAACTATATTTTTAATTTTTTAAAATATTTTCTGACTAAATAATTTATGACAGTCACTAAATCAATATAAATTAATTATTTTATCAAATTAACGTTGTTAATTTACATGATCGAGTTAAAATATATTAATCAATTAATTAATAAATTAGGTCTCATTAAATTAATATTTTTTATTTTATTTTAAAATTCAATTCAAATAATTTTTTTGATAGTGATTTTTTCAATTAAAAAACGACATGTCCGGTTGAACAACTCTAGTTTGAATTATTTAATGATTCATTAAACAACACCCTCCTGTGAGTGTGTTTTTTTAATCAGAAATTAAACATATTTTTGTTGCTGACTTAAAAGAACATCTGCAGACAATGAATTACGGGGTGGTAATTGCAGAAACTAGTTCTTAATTACAGTCAATACAACGGGAGATATTTCCTTTCATTTTTTTTCCCCTCTCAGGCTCAACTAATAATTTCCTTACAGTCTGGAGCACAAATCATTAGTGCTTTGTATGAATTATAATGGAGATGTAAATATGATATTTGCAATGAGATAAGCTCAAGTTAATCAACGTTTTTTATTTTATTTGAGACAAAGATTTTATCAACGGCACCAACCTTATCCACGTTTATGTTGGCCGAGGAAAAGAACAGTCTGCCTGAAAATCAAAGAAGGTGGGGTCACTTAAATCATTGATGACTCAGAAGCACAGCAAAGTGGAAAATAGCTGTCACGGGGTGGCTACAAAAATGCTTTTGCTCGAAGGCAGCATTACTGTCTTAAAATGTGGTTCAAGACAACCCATGGAATAATTCATTCGATATTAAACTCGGCCCGGCTTACTTCTTGTATTGATTTGGTAACCCACCGGTTCAGCGTTTGCGCCTTGCCAAGTTTTATTCTAAATTGGTTTAAAAATTAATATAATTAAATCTGATATACTTGGTCAAATTTAAATTAAACCTTGGCCGAGTTAATTTTTTAAAAATAATTATACTTAAATATTTGTAGATGTTTTTATGGGTTTTCTATTGTATTTTTTTCTAAATCCATTTATTTTTACATTTCAAAAAGCATTTTTGAAAAAAAATTATTATTATTATTATTTTTATTTCAAATTAATTTTTTAGTACTTTCGTATGGTTTTGATATATTAATATTAACAATAACTTTTAAAAATAAAAAAATATTATTTTAATATATTTCATTTTAAAAAGTAATTACCATCTTTTCCAAAAAATCCCTTCATAAATTAATTATAATTGAAATTGAAAAGCATCTTATAATCAGTTTTTATCTATTCTTCTACGATAATATATATACTTTTATAAAAACATTTTTTTTCCTGATTAATTATACTTTTAAAAGTTAAAAAATTTATATAATTTATAAGCACGACCATGATAAACGGAACCTGAATCTTAAAAGTAGGATAGGTGAAAATGACCAGAGTGGTTCCCTGGTTGGCTTGGCTGTTTTAATCTTCTAATAATATACTGTCGCTGTTCGTGAAGGATAAGAACAAGCCAAAATAATGCTGATATCTTTTCGCGCGAGGCTGAAAATTGCGGCCTCCTTTCCCTATCTTCTGCATTAATCAACGATTTATTTGTAAAAGATACCAGAAGGTTTACATTGCCTGCATTCCTAGTCTTCGTGTGCGATCGGTACTGAATTTCAAATTACTTTTTCTCTGAAAGCAATGTTAAAAAACTCGAAATAAAAAGTCTTTGCAAAGTTCAGGTATTGAAATCATGATCGCTTCACTGCAAATTTCCTCCCTAGAAGGATCTCTTTTCTTCTTGCAATTTTCCTCTTTATGACTCAGATTCTCTAATTTGAGCTCATTTGAAGAAGAATATGCGCCAGTATTGAGCAGATTTGTCAGATCCGGCTTGAGATCTGACGCGGTTTAGGATTCAGGCTGTTGGTTTAACCTATGGGTTAGCCCGCCCATCACCGGGTCAATTATTTTGTTGGAAACATTATCATTTCATTTCTTTTAATTTCTTGAAGTTGATGTTGTCTGGTGGGTCTCGCTCAAATTTGACCGAGTTTAATAATTGGATCAATCTTGTTCGGCAGGGCAATGTCAAAAAAATGCCCAGGTGAAGCTCCAGGCGGTCAGGTCATTGGATCGATCCATTGGGGCGCACCCAGTTTAATAATTATGTTCTTGAGCACGTTCACTAAAAAATTGTCTCTCATCGATGCCCCTGAAAACCGCTAATATAGCAATTCACAATTTCCATCATCCACAAATATTCTGATGTGATAATCTGTATTGTACTTCGCGCGGCCATGAAACTATCAGCATGAACATCGCAAAAATATACATGGAAAGGAGAAAAAAGCATGGCTAAAATCCCAACTAAGATCCCAACATCTCCCCAATCATCTGCGCACGAACCGACTAACAAACCAGTGAATCTGTTGATCAAATGAGCATAACAAGAAAATGTTTAACCGTCTTTGAACTTCCTATGAAGTAACAAGTGAAAAACTTGCTTACTGATCCGAGATGCTTACCATGTTATTTTCAGGAGCTGCCCAGCAGAATCCTTGTATTGTAATAACAGCTAAGTTAGAAGATACGAGAACGAAAATACTCAAAGAATGCTTTCCCATCCACTCCAATACAAATGTCAAGCATCTGTATTCATATACATCTACCTGTAATGAAGAGCAAACCAATATTTTCATCACTGTCCATGTTTCGAAAATAGAAATGATACACTTGTTTTTGAGAACTTACCAACAAGTATAAAGCAGAATATGTGATTCCTGCT
>NW_011499847.1:1576504-1616854 GCF_000495115.2 Populus euphratica | reverse complement strand
CCTGCTGAAGCAGAAGTGATCAGCATATAACTAAAAGTGTATAAAGATTTGTTCACAGGATCGCCTGAAAAGAAAAGAGGAACAGAGTCGAAGATTCAATGCTATGGTGCAAAATGGTTTCGATCATGAGTCGTTAAAGTACATACCTATAACAGCAAGGAGCAACCCAACTACAAGAAGTGAAAATGAGAATAAGGTCCACTTCTCCATGCGTCCCTTGTGGTCCTGAAAGATATGTGTGTAACATCATATGTAATCTGTTCAAGGTACTCAAAGAAGCAACATACGGAAATAAAACGGTTTTGGTATTTACGTTTCTATTTAAATCTTGCAACTCCCATTAAATGATTAAGAACAATTATTATAAGAACTAAAAAGAGAATGAAGAAGACAACTACATTGCACCTGTAAGTGAGCAAGAAGATGTCCATATTGAAGTCCAATTATGCAGGTCACTGCAGCTGTCAAGGAGCTGTGGATACAATCGTTGTTAGAAGGTCAGAGAGAATTTGAGTCACATTTCCATAGCAAAGGGTTATTTGCACCAAGAAGATATCCTTCTTATGTGTATGAAGAGAATTACAAGGAAAGATAGAAACCCTTGAACTGTGTACGCTGTCAGGATGCCATGAGACAAAACTGCCACTAAGACCCAGGACGTAGTCCTACTAAACAGGCACCAAACTGATAGGGGGTAGTTTAAGTACGAATATTCAGGTGAGTACAATAAAATGCAGAAGAACTGAGTTCGGGGAAGAAAAGCATAAAAGAAGTTTGATTGCCCACCTTAAAACACCCTCAGGATCAAAAGGAGCATGACACCAGGAAGCTGAATTGTCAGGAACGTGGCCATCGGTGGACATGTTGCACTCCTGATAAAGTGAAATTTCATTATAGTCAATGGATTACGTGAACGAATAGACACCATAAAGTGAACAGCTCAGGATACCTTCAGGTTTCTGTAAACAGGTTTTTTATACAGGTGGTCAATGCCAAGTATATAGCGATCAATCATTCCAGCTGAATTACAAGCAGGTCCAAGATTGCCTCTTAGAGAACATTTTACCTGCGTCAAATTGGGTAAGTAGGGATGCATGCAATCTCATGAACTGGACATCAAGTGATAAAATTTTAGAGTCCTCACCATGTAAATGTAGCTGTGATTTGTCGGAAACACAGAAGAAGTTGCTTTGGACATTTCAAATTGCCAATCTGGAACATATAAACCATACAATAACCCCAGGTATATTGCAGACAGTGAAAATGCCACACACCTAGAAAACATAAATCTTTTAGTCAACGAAACAGGAAGGAATGCAAGTTGTTGGCATAGTAGTTCATTCTGCCTACTAAATTAAAGGAAACAACTAATCAGCAATCATCATATCAAAAAATGATCTAGGTTGTAAAAGGAAATAATCCATCGAGTCTCTTAATGATCTACTCATATCTGTCCACCTTCCACTCAGTGCTCCTTATATTATAAAACACGAATCCGTATGCCAGTGGCATGGTCTTTCTCCCATGTACATGTTTTTCTTGAACATGAGTTATTCAATTCAAATCAATCCCACTTACAAGCTCAAGAAAGTAAGAGAGCGAAAGGAAACAAGGTCTGATACTTAGCATCAACATTAGAATGAGATCATCAAAGTGAAAAGATGCTGTTATTACATATGGTTTATATTTGAAGTTTTAGAGCGAAACTCAATTTCAAATGTTAAGCTTACCAATGCCAGTAATAACTCTTGAGAAAGCTTACTTCTCTACGTGTTCGACATGAAAGCCAAATCTCACATAAAGCAGCAACTATGTATCCAACAGATATTTTCTGGCTTGAAAGACAACTGACACAAGTTAAGAAATTGCGAGCATTATATACAGAATGAAACATGCAACTTGTTAAAGGAAGCAAACAAAGGCCATAATAGTCATTTGCTGTGCTTTGAGTATCATGCGGACTACTGAGGTGGATGTCCTTGCACCTGACCAGAATGACAACGACAAAAAGTAGAACAGTATGTTTGTAATGTAGCAGATACATATCGTGTGGCTAATTACTCTGCCCGTCCACTTCAGTTGATCAGGAAACTGATGTGGCTGCTTGTATGCAATCACTTCTTCAGCAAGATCTCAAGGCAGAGTGAAGTTTCCCAGTATTTCCTCATAAAATTGACACTCCTCTATACTACTCTCTATACTCGTCCATGTGAGGAATCAAATTAAAATCAGTACTAGCAATGTATGTGTGTGTCAAAACGAAATATATGTTAATGAAGGCAAAAAATCCCAAAAGCGAAGAACCATGAACAGATTATTTCTCACTGGAAAACTATCCAGTATATCAGCGTCATCGATTGAAAAATCAATTCACCTGCAAAATTCCAAGCCAGCGTATTCTTTTCATGTCAACACCATACGTCAAGGAATTTATTCCATGAAAGTAGCCACCTGAATTCAAAAGGGTGTGTGCCATATTACATACAGAACTCATTGTAAAATTTCACTTCCCGAATGCATGGAAATTATTGATAAGATTACCTTGAATAACCACACCTAGCAAAAATAGTTTTATTGCCTTTATCACTGCCTTCCATGTGGCTTCGATTCTGTTTGGTACTTTCTGAAAACGTATATAGACAGAAAGCTTTCGATTCAAGTGAACCAGGAAGCACAAATGTCTTTTCTTAAATTAAGACTGAGTGATATTACCTTGTAAACAAGTGCAAGAGAAACTCCAGCAATAAAAAGAAAGAAGGGCATCACAGAATCTGCCAGGTGGAGTCCATTCCAAGGAGAATGAGCAATAATGGGAAAAATCGCCCCACCATAATCAACCAGCATCATTAACTGAAAGCAACCAATATCCAATGCAGATCATAATCAAGCTTAGTTATTCATGAAGATTGCATGCTTCGACTTACGAACCAAACGAAAAGTTCAGGTCAAGGCAAGCTTTTCAATTCTTGATTTCAAGAGACTAAACTTTGCCACATTTTTCTCAGGAAACAAACAGAGCGACCCCAGAAAGTCAAGCCAGTTCAAGAAAATAAAACACAATTAAGAGCTTTTAAACTAAATCAAGATTGATATATATATATATATATGTATGTATGCATGTATGTATGTATGTATGTATAAGAAGAAGACAGGGAGCTAAGAGCTTACAAGGACGCAGAGACCACGAAATACATCGAGAGAGGCAGCACGTTGGGGTTTCTTACTGGTATGTAGTTGTTCTTCAATGTCTAGCAATGGCTTGTGTAATAAGTCTGCCATTATTTTCAGTGAAGATCGAAAGAGCATGTTAATTTTCAGAGCAGACAAGTAAAGTGAAGAGGAAGGTGGCCTCGGGGAGGACAAAACCTGACGTGGCATATGGTGATTGGTTACATAAGAATGCCAGAGGGGACATTAATAGAAGTCGTTATTTTGGTTTAAAAAAAAAATAGATTTATTATTACAAGCCCACAAATGTTTATATCTCTTCGGATTCTTTTTTCATATTATAAATTAGGAGTAAAAAAAGGAAAAAAAAGGAATTGATCTAGAAAAAAAACCTAAATTAATTAGACAGCATTTATTTGTTGTTTTAAGAAAAAAAAAAGATAGTATTTGATTAAAAAATAAAAATATTTTAAAATAAATTTACGTGTTTTCAAAAAAAAATACCAGAAGATATGTTACTCTATGATCATTGTATTTATTTATTTTTATATCAAAATAGTAACAAAACTCTACTAATTACAGACTCGCAGTTCTCTTCTTCTCGGCTCAATTCTCTCTTAATAATGCTCCATGTTCTCAATCAATATAAAATTTATAAATACTTTGGAAAAAGAACTCAGGACCTCTCTTGAGCTCATTTATAGAGATTTTGGGCCTGAGCGAGAAAGGATCCACGGGCTCCATCATTCCCTACTAGCATGTTCAATTGACATTTTTTTCTTTCTTTCTTTATATATATATATATATAAAAGAATTTCAAAACACAAAAGAATAACAGATGGAAAAGTGATTACGATCACATGTAAACATATAAATGTCACAAATTATAAATTATGAAAAATAAAATTGAAACTTTCAATATCATCCATGAGAATACTTTATAAAAATCCCACTTACCATACTATATAGATGTAATCAGGATCATGTCAGCATTCAAACGATAAATTTAGTAAATTTAAAATCAAACCCATTTTTAATGCACTATTTTAAAATCTGTAATAACAATGTGATAGTAGGTCTTGTTTGGCAGTACGTAAATGAAGATTTGCTAAAATTTATTTATTTATTATTTGATTTTTTTATGTGTTGATATAAAAAATATAAAAAATATTATTTTAATATATTTTAAAATTAAAAAATACTTTAAAAAATAATTGTTACAACTTTCTTAACACATTATTAAAAATAATCATATATATTTATATGAATGGATGAATTGCTTATATTTCAAGAATATTTATTAAATATTTCAATGTAATCACATAAAAACCAATTATTAAAAAAAAAAATTATTTTGCTGAAAGAAACATTACAAGATATAAACTATCCTTATCAAATACCCATAATATATATTATTTTTAACCGTTGAGATAATTTTTTAATTGCTGGGCCTCCTTTAATACCATGCCAAGAGCAGGCCGTGAGCCCATGTCTTGTAATCAAGCCTTCGGCGTGGTCTTATCAGTGTAAGCTTTCCTGTTTTCTTACAAAGAAGGAAAGGAGTAGGAGGAAAATCATTCCACAGCCCAAGTCTGAGAGATTCAGTACCCTGTAAGAAGCACTGAACGGAGAAGATGATCGTGTGTGTCGCGGTCGTCGGTCATCAGGTACACCGCCTCCCATCTCCCACATTCATTCTGTGATTATCTAATCTTTTGATGAAATCCGATGACTGTCTGTCAAACAGAACAATCCACTGTACATACAGAGTTTTACTGAAGCAGATGATGCACTCAAGCTCCACCACATAGTTCACTGCTCCCTTGACGTTGTTGATGAGCGAGGTTGGCCTTATTTATGCTTAATTTGGTTCTAATTGACCCATATGTGTGTAGATTTATTATTTTTATGAACTGGGATGTGGCTTAATTAAAAAAAAAATTGTTAAGATTTATTGTTTCCGTGAACTGGGTTTGGCTTGTTTGAGATTTGTTTCAAGATTTGAGCTTCTGGGTTCATATTTATTTTGTTGGTTTATGGCATTATTGTAAGTTGTTAACAAATTTGGAGATTTGAGGGTTCATAATTCTCAGATGCATTTTAATTTACCTTTTGGTTTGTTTGGTATCTGATTGTGACCGAATTTGTGTAGTGAATAATCCAAAGAAATCTGGGCTGACATTGAATGAGACATTTCTTGGATTGCTTTATCCAACTGAGAATTATAAAGTGTAAGAAGGTTTTTTGGTTGTTCGATGGTTGAAATTGCTTCAGCATAGTGTAGTTTATGGCGAGGTTGGTGTCCTGATATAATTTATTGTTGTTGCTGTTGTCTTCAGGTATGGTTATTTGACAAACACGAAGGTGAAATTCATCTTGGTCACAACTGATTTAGATGTCAGAGATGCAGACGTCAGAAATGTAAGCATTTCTCTGCGTGTAGTCTTAATTTACTTGTAGGATCCAGATTAGAATTCACTTTCTATCACAATTCTATCCCATGACTATGCTCTATTTGTTAGAAGCTTAGATGTGGCATTGCTAAGGTGTGCCAACACATTGTGTATCAAGCTCCACTGGATATTGTAAATGTAATTTTTTTAATAGCAGTGCTGGTTTCCTTGCACAAAAGTAGATGTTATTTCAAATTTGCTTGGACAGTTAAAATCCAGTTATCCATGTCTGGTGTTGTCATGGTTGTTGGGTCTTGTGGTAATTTTGAGATCTCACAGCTTATCTACTTAAGAGAGTCTTTCTGGAGATCTTACAATTTGTTTTTTTGTCTTCATGTGTCATAACTGGAACAACATTGCTCATAGTATATCTCAAATATTGGAGGTATGGTGACGGGGGACAGATTCTAATAATCTGCCTACAAGGGCTGCAAGCTCCTTAAATTATCTGTTCTATCTTGAAGCAGTTGGAGGTGGTGGGGGTTGTCCATCAAGTTTCCATCAATAATTCTGCTGTACTTTGCATGGAAATTTTTGTTTGTTTTGCTGATTGTTTGGCCTCTCTTCCAGGCTTTGAATTAATTTTGAAGTCATATATTGACCATTCCAGCCATTTTATGCAATAGGAGCATCATAGTGGAAAAGTAGAAGTGTTTATATTGTGTAAACTAGATACTAATATAAAGTGAATGTGATGGGTTGTTCTATGAAACAAGGTTTCTCTGTTACCAAAAGACTCAAACCAGTCTATGGAGACCCTGAGATATCCCACCGATTTTTTTGTCAGTGTGGCTGTCACTTATCTGCCAATTAATCATCGAAATGATAGCATAAGTGCATAACTACTTGCTTGGTATGAGCCGTGCCTGGTTGTTTCTGTTTCAATATTTTCTTGGTGCTTTTGTAGTTTTTCCGGAGATTCCATGCTGCATACGTGGATGCAGTTTCAAACCCTTTTCATGTCCCGGGTAAAAAGATCACGTCCAGAACTTTTGCAGAAAGAGTAAGCAACATCGTCAAGTCATTTGGTTTGAGCTCAGCAGGCTAAATTCAGCCACTTCCACTTCTAAACCTGCTGGATTCCTTCATGCAACCATTGGATATTGCCATTTTCTTTTCATTACCCTTTTCATGCTCTCTGCTTCGGCTAGTAAGTGAACAAATATATTGTACTCTGAGCTGCAGCTAAGAAAAAACAAGTGATTTTACCTCTTAATTAGAGATGGTTCATTTTTATTTTTGTGCATATTATTCTTGAAAAAACTTGACAAAAATCATAATTGTATCTTCGTGTGTTATCTTTTCGTTCAATATTTTGACTATATTTACTATGACATTATTTGCAATAATGTTAAACCATTAGTTGACGGGCTCCCATCCAGCTCTTGCATCTATATATTTGCCAAGCAGACACAATACAGTTGCAGCCGTGCTGGACAGTAGGGAAGCATTCCTCAATTCTATTTTCTTTTTGGCTTATTACGTTTCAAGTCGTAGCTTCATTGATAAGCATTTCATTCAGAATCCGTAAGCACTCAGATAAAGAAAATTTATTCGTCCCTGAATAAAGGAATGGCTTGAGATCTTGATGAGGTTCATCGAAACCCAAAATGAATATTCCTTTTTTGACAAACTGAAGTGGGAAGGTACCACACAGAATGGCACGAACCTCCGAGATCACAATGGGAGCTAGGAAATGATGTCACTGAGTTAAAAAAAAAAAATGTATCAAAATATGTGGAAGTATCATAGTAGTTATTGGTTGTTTTAAAATGTTTTTTATTTAGAAATATATTAAAATAATATTTTTAGTAAATTAAAATAATATAAAAATATAAAATTAAAATTTAGTAGAATGCAGTTTTCACCGCTATTCTCGACGATAGCACATCAATTTGCGTGCTAGCTTTTGAATCTCGTTCCTGTCTCCATGTCTGGGTATCCTAACGTAGGTGCTTGGGCTTGGGCTGTGAGAACCTAACCGAATCAAGATTCAAACATTTTCTTGAATTGACAAGAAACTAATATCGTAAGTTTCGTAATTAATTAAACAGAACCCCTGATCGCGATGGGAGGAAACCATGTGGGAGTGTAGAGCAAGAGTGTCTCAATTTTATTTCGGTAAGAGCTTTTTTTTTAATTGTAATGAAATATTTTGATTTTCGAGATTATATATATATATATAATTTAAATTCAAGATAAATTAATTATGAATTATATAATATGAATATAATGTCAAATAAATATAATTTTAAAATGTAAAATATTTTTAAATAGTCAAGATTAAATAAAATTTTAACTTAAAATAATTTAAATAAAATAAAATATTAAAATATAATGAAAATAAAATATTTTAACATAAAAAAACATATATCAAACTCGAACTTTTTACTTGTAAAAAATAAAAGGAAGTCACATAAGTTATTTACGTCAAAACGCTATGATAATTAATTCTTGAACAAAAATAAAGAGAGTGAGAATTTTGACGCTATGATAATTAATTCTTGAACGAAAATAAAGAGAGTGAGAATATAAATGTCACATTTAGGTTAACACGTTAACACCATCTAATTAGTATTTTTTTAATCCTTAATTAAATTATAAGTTTTGTTTGTCACCTTTTTAAATTCCTTTTAATTACCCATTCAATATAATAAGGAGGTCATGTTTTTTTTTAAGAATAATAAAAAATAGTTGAGTACTTTTTATATTATAATTGTATTGCAAAATATATTTTTATTGTGACATTAATGAATAATTATTTTTTTTTATCTCTTAACATTTTATAAAAAAAATGTGCAACTCATATTTTATTCAACCAAAAAAATGGAAGGAATGTAATAGATACCGGTGTGAATGAAGATTTGTTAGAAGAGGATAGTTCAATGAAAATAATTTTGTTCTTTGAGCATGCTAAAAAATAGATTAGGGTCCATAAATTTATTATTATTACTGTTTTGTTTGTTTTTTTATTTTTAGATTGATTAAAGATTATTTTGTAGTTGAAAATAGAGTTATTAATATTTATAAGGTATTTTTATGATTTGTTTTGGTTAAAATAAATTAAAATTTTGTTTTGGTTCAATAGTTTTTCAAACCCGAAACAAACATGCTAAATGAAAACTGGAATGAGGTTAAGAACTACGTATGGGAAGGCCAAAACCTGCCCACCTACCGGGGAAAAGGGCAAACAGAATAAGATCATGGCTTGCTCAATGCTTATTGATTTTCCATCACCTTTGCAGCCTCATGAAATCACTTGGTTGCAAAGGTTGCCTTGTAAAATCTTATATTTTAGTTCCCAGTATGTTCTTCATATCATACCGCTGTCTTATTACACTTATGATTCTGAGGGGTTTTTTGTTTTAGAATCTTATGAGAGTTATTTTTTAAAGGTTTTTTTTTTAGAAATATATTAAAATAATATTTTTTTTAAAAAAATTATTTTTTACATTAATATATTAAAATAATTCAAAAATACAAAAAAATAATTTTAAAACAAAAAAAATTCAAATTTTCATGAAAAAGGTTGAAACACATTTCCAAAATATTTTGCCCCTGGCTTTTAATGCAATATCCATCAAAACACAAGCTGCTAATGTGTTTTTTTTTTTTTGTGGTTCCCTGGAGGGCATTGTGATTAAAATTATTCTACTTTTCCAATCTGTTGATGCTATACAATATTGCAATAAACCTGTGATTAACATGTTACCACTGCATTCCCTAGATTCCGAGGAGGCCCTTTAAATTTTCACATTGCAGTCAAGAAAATGAGATATCACAACCATATGGTGGAAGAAGTGCATCTGATGCCAAAATAAAAATGTTATAGTTGCATAATCAGCGATAAAGAAAAACAGCAAAACTAATGGCCTGCCCAGCAACGTAGCACCTTCTACAGCTGAAATATCTTGCAACGAAATCAATAGGCACACTCATCACAGATTCATCAATTTGATAATAATGCAGCGAAATCAAATGATAGAAAAGGTAAATAAGATGAGTTCGAGGGGAAGAAAGGAGCAACCCAACAATTCAAATCAAAATAGTTGAACGGAGGTAGCTCGATTACAAGACAGAATCCTAAATCAAAACATAAATAACCGTGACAAACACACCCATAAAGATCCTCATTTTCTGCTGGGGAGCCCATATAGAGAATCACGGAGCTGGAGAGAATTCCATCAGGAGAACAGTATCTTTGCAGACACTAGATCAAAACTCATCATCATCCTCCTCAGCTATGTGCTTTGCAAGCTCTTGCTCCTGCTGTTGTCTCTCCCTCCTTTTCTCAGCACTTTCTTTCTCCTTGTGGGAATTAGGTGGAAACCTAAGGGCACGTACTGCCTCATTATGCATGTTGAGGCAGAAGGCAATCCTAGAGTTAAATGCCAGCTGAGGCTCATTTGTGGAGTATATGTCCCCTGTTTCCTTGGATACCATCCACCCATTTGCACGATCCAAAGTAGCATCAATAGCACCATCTCGTATTGCCTTGGCCACAATACTCTCAGCATCGGCAACAGGGTTTGCAGAGTCCAACCTCAGCTTCTTGGCTACATCAGCCAGTGAAATCCGAGAATAAGAGATACTGATGTTGCGAAGTCCAGTCCTTATGACATTGTGCCGCAGTCTAACAATTAAGTTGTGGGTCCTGTCTGTGCTGAAAGTAGATGAGAACTTCTCAGCAACGGACTTAAAGAGCTCCAAGTCTCCTATTCGCACAGCCTGAAAACAAAAAACATTGTCCCCATTAAATCCAGCAATTAAACCTCAAGCAGCTGAATGGTGGCTTGACACGCCATAAGCATCTTCCTCGGGTAGAAGTAATCAAGCTTTATACCTGTAAAAACTAGATGGATGTCCATATTTAGATGGAAAATCAAGAAGACTTGAGTTCCAAAGTCCTAGACTTACATTTGTGAGCTCAAAGTATGGCCTCAAAGCATTCTCCATGCCTTTTTGCATAAAAACAGTCCTCTCAGGGATTTCTCCTAGCAGCAATCTGACAATAACTGCCCACTTGTTGCATTGAACTCGAAAAGCAAGAGCTGCAGCAGGGGCTTTACGTGCAGCTTGAAGGAGAGATTCTTTTGCATCAGTATACTCCAACTGAATTGTCCTAATCTTTCCCAAGTAAAAGAGATACCGACAGAACTGCAAGATAAAACAGAATAGTGCCAAAAAGTGAGTTTACAACCAATCATTTTTTTAAATGACAACAATAAAATCACTTTCTTTTCAATATTAGATATTTTTTAAAACTAACTAGTTCACATTAATGAAGTTCAATTACACCTAATCCAATGAGATACAATATTTCACCAATTTGGCATCTAATACAAGCAAGAAAGATACCATGTGTTCCATGACTTGCCTATAATTAAAATCCTAAAATCAAGACCAACAATGGAATTGCTTAAAAAGCTGACATGAGACTAAATTCTTCAATCAAAATCAACTATATTGTAGGCTTTAACTACTCAACATATCAGGATACACGTCATCAAGTCTAGTGAGTGTTACCTGCTGATTTGAGTGAGCCTCAAATCGAGGGGCCTTCGACCTCAGCTTCTCTGCCTGATCATATAAATTGTAATGGAGGTAATTGCGGAGTAGCAGGTTGAGAAGTGTTTCCTGCATCGCAACATCATTAGAAGTATAAGGACCCAGCAATGTACCCACAAAATGATCTGTATCAATGCAAAAAATTTACCTGGCCCAGCTCATCATGGCGCAATGTTGCAATCCGATGAAGAGCAAGGAGGCTACTGTTAGTTGGAAAAAAAACTCAACTTAGTTAACAAATGGTATTCTTCTGTGTGAGTAAGATTAACAGCATCAAGACTTGTTATAGTTTTGTGAATGCATCAACTAATGCAGAAGAAACACCAAGACATCAAATAGATAAGCAAACAGACCCATGTACACAGTCATGCACCCAAACTCATGTTTTAAGAAAGAAAGGTTATGCATTGAATAGAATAGACAATTTACCCTCTGATTTCAGCAAGATCACCAGTGAGTTCATAGCTAAGTGAGTAGTAGGAATACAGCCTTGATGCCAGAACATCAACAGTCCTCCTATTCAGATTCTTCAGGCGAGCAATGCTTGCTGATGAGCAAGCTTTGGCCTGCAATCCCAGTTGATAACTTGATATTGTTATTTCACTGGAAGAAAAGAAAAGAAAAAGGTACAACCCTTGTAACATATGCTGCTTTACCTCATTGTGTTTCTTCTGATCAATCAGAAAAATCAGCACCAACAAGTAGCAATATATCTCCAGCTCTGGCAAGGGATGTTTTGCAGGAGCTTGGGTCACAGATGTCGCAGTATCAACCTCCATTTCATGCTCATCTTCCTGTCACGACAAATATTAAACAACAAAACTTCCAAAAATAGCAAACTCCCCCACAACATTATCCATTATCCAGGTATCAAACTTTACTTCACCACCTAAGCACCAAATAAACACACACACACACACAACCACTACCAAAACACTATTACTCACAGCATAAATATAACAAGGAGAACTGAAAACAGACAAAACACGCTACTGCCCATCAATGCTAAGAGATAAAAGTCCATCTTTGACCTGCCCCGAACAGACAAACTTTCCAATTGAGTGATTAACTGTCCATCCAATAACCAAACCCTCCATTTAGTTCATTCATAAGATTAACCACTGTAGTCTCAACTCAGCCTCCCCTGGCGTCAAGAAAAGCAAATCCTCCTCACAGAACTATCAAAGTACTGACTTTTCTTCACAACCTAAATGCCCGCTAGTCATTCCAACTCGACCGCGAAAAAAGGAACTCGAAACAGACCAAACACGTATAACCCGCCAATGCTAGGACATAAAAATCCTATTTTCCCCTCCAAACTACTCAACAATCAAAACACTCCACTACTCTCACATTCCCATCGACCAAAACCAATTAAATCAACAGTATAAACACTAAAAGTACACGATCTATCCACAAATTTCACTAAATTACCTTAGGAAGATAAGAGATTAAACGATTAAACGACTCGGATCCCGCCGAAAGAGCAAAATTAAGAAAAGCATAAAGCACAGAAGCTTTCAACTTTCTCCTTAAAGTATTAGTCAGTCTCACGGCTCTCTGAATCCTCCTCGTTTCCTTCGCATACGCTCCAGTCTCAATTAACGATGCAATCTCCTTCAAATCTAAAAAGAAAAAAAAATCTCAAAAATATTAAAACTTTATAAATAAATAACCAAAAATCCGAGCATGTTCATACATATACGTATAAAAATACGTACGGTGGAGTGTGGATGGAGATGAGGTGGTGGAATTGGAAGGTTGATGCTGCTCTTTCATCTCAACATCTTGAGTCATGATTGCAGAGAGAAAATGAGAGAGAAAATGAGAGAGAAATAAGGGACTTTTTTTGGTGAAATTAGGGTTTCTGAAAGAGGACAATTTGAATTCGGAGAAACTGGGATGGAGATGGAGATGGAGGTTATTTGGACCTTTTCTTTCACTGCAAGTCTAACAAAGTGGAGTGAAGAAAGAGGAAGAGGAGGATATCATTCGCTGAGACGGAGCTGCTTTGGAGAAAGGGCTGAGACAAATACCCGACTTTGACCCGGAAACTGATTAGATACTTTCCAGCCCATTCCTCAACCCACCCGGTATTGACAAATTTAGCATCAACTAATATTACATAGTATCTTACCTTGGCGGATAAATTTAGATTGATACAAAGGGGCACCGACTGTTTTTATGATTGTGTAAAACCTGAACCAATAATTTTTCTAAGTTCATCCAAGCTGATCGTTAATTTATTTTAAAAAAATCAAAATAACATAAAAAAAATTAATAGGTTAAATGAGTCTCTACTAGATCAACAAGTTAACCTGACATTTTTTTTCTATATTTTTTTAACCATGATCGTCCAAGACCTAGGCTAGCCACGTCCTAGGACCACCCCATCCAGGTTTTACAACAGTTG
Organism: Populus euphratica; assembly: GCF_000495115.2. Taxonomy (NCBI): domain Eukaryota; kingdom Viridiplantae; phylum Streptophyta; class Magnoliopsida; order Malpighiales; family Salicaceae; genus Populus; species Populus euphratica. Next base: position 1,603,252 of record NW_011499847.1, on the reverse strand, counting down.
TTTCGATGTTGATAAATTCAAGGAGACAAGCTATGTCTGAATGCTAATCATCCTCAGCGGATAAATTTAGATTGAAACAGAGATGGGGATGGGAATCTTCACATCATATTTGGGAAAGAAAAATCAATGTTGCCTTGCATTATTCTCTCTGTAAGGTTTATATAACAGTTCCGAAAATACATGAAAAATTTTGCGGTCCTCAAGACAAATTGGTTGATGTTTTCACAAAAATGGTTGGTAGCATGCGGTCACTTCTGCAGCCTAGTTTGTCTTAGATATTCAATTTGGCCTGCCTCGACTGAAAATCCCAAATCCCTTCTGTCCACCCTGATCAACGCCGCCATCTGATTGTGAACCTGGGAGGCTAGAATTTCCAGTCGAATCGTCTGCTACAGAGCCTTGTTTCCCGGGAATAACAGCTTTTGCAGAGCTAAATATTCCATAGCTAGATGCAGGTTTTGCAGTCTCAGGAGGAGAAGCAGCTTGCTTGGGTGTCTCATGAGGAGCCTTTGAGTTTCTAGAAGCAGAAAAATCAGGGCTAACCTGCTTCCTTTCTCCCACTGACGGAGTGGCATTCATCTGTGGTTGTGGTTGCGGTTGCCTTCTTTGGTTCGAGAACTGTGGTTCAAACTTGAATGAGTCCTGCTTACCTGGGCCTTTATTATCCATTGATGTTTGTAGGAACTGATTCCCCGGTTCACTTCTTCTATACCTATTTTCCTTCCCTGGGGAAGGCTCAGGCAGGGCCGAAGGAAGTCTTGCATTCCTTACATCATGTGCTGATCTTGGATGAGAGAACTTCGGAGCATTAAACTCTACACTGGAGGTAGCTGGTTCTGTAACAGAATTACTTCCCTCTAAATCATTTATGCTAGGACTCTTTGCATCATTGCTGAAATCAAAGACCTTGTCAAAATCACCGGCTGACTCATCTTCAGACTCCATGTAAAATTCTGCATGCTCTTCCTTAGACATCACAGGGCCCTTGGGAGGAGCAGATCGACTGTCTGTTGGCCGTGCATTGGCCAACTCGTCCTTCTTACCGCCACCTTTCTTTGATGAGCCGAACTTGACATGCCTAACTATCGCATATGCCATTTTTCTTCCTGCCTTTGGTCCACTATCCACAATAGACACATCTTCAATCTACAGGGTTTTTTAAAGAAAAAGACACAGGAGCACATCAAATGCATTGCATAACTAACAGGAGAAGCCTGGATAGCAAAAACTAGAGAAAGATGAAAGATATGCAGGCATACCAAAGAAATGAAGCGAGACAACAGTGCTAGCAACTCCTCCTCTTCTTTCTTTCTCTCAAACTCTTCATAATCAAAGTCTGTCTCTTGATCCTCATCTCTGGGAACTTTTGACATTGAACGCTTTTTTCGACTACCAATTACCAAACACTGTTTCAAAATCATAAAAGAAGACAGCTATTATGAAAACAAATCTTAAAAATCCAAGACACATAGGGCAGAGCATATGCCAAACATGCATTTGGTGAAACAAGCATTTTTGCAATTCTATAAATTTGAGAAGCCTCTGGTTGTTCATGTAGGTATTTATCCATTCATGCATCCAAGATCCGTGGGCATTGGGTAAATAATTGCAAATTTACATGTACAATGCTGCATGAGACAACAGCTCTTTGGAGCTCTCTCTTACCAAATCTAATAGTGGATTGCTGTTGAAAATATTTGCAGAATTCGGTTCATGTTAAAAAAGAGTTTCCCAGCCAAGCAGCCAAATGAAGCATAAAGCTGGAACATGATTCTTCCAAGCTTCAGGGCAATTCATTCTTTCCATTAAAATTTCTTTTTAAGCAACCTTTAAAACTACCATTGAAGATTTATCTACAAACTTTATGGCGACAAGTAAACTTCTAAATTGAAAGCACAAAATTTCTCTAAAACATGTGGTGAGAGGACATTGTTATCTAATGACAACAGTTGTGCAAGATTTACAAAGCTATACCCTCTTCACCTGATGCTGGTGACCGACTCAAAGTGGAACATGGCTGCATATCCTCTTGCAGTCTAGCTAGAAACCTAGTATTTTACAAAAATATACAAAGAAGACATTCTTCACAAACTAAACTTAAGATAAAAAGGCAAGGATAAAAACAAAACATAGTGTAAGGGTTTGAAATGCCTGTTCGGTTTTGTTCTTTTCTTCTTCTTTGATATATGGAAGAAAACAAAAGTATCATCAAACAACACTGGATGCATCAAATTGCCTAAAAAGTATAGCATGACAAGAAATTAAAAAAAACAGGCAATTTAATCAGAACAAGGGGGGAATACCTTCACCCTATAGCCACGTTCCATCAGTCTTTTGGCCATATCAGCTTTCATTTCCAAGTCTCTTTGTTCCTGAAAAGAGCAGTATAAACTCAAAGGTGAAATACAATTTTTGCTTTATCCGCTACATTGCATTGCATGAGCTTGTCCATTTATTCAGTTTGTAATATGGCCTTGCCAACTCTTAGAAGTCATTAGCACATGCACCTGAAACTACTTGGTATCCAAAAGTTGCAGTATGACAAGTAGAAATTTGTCTTGACCAAGCATCCTGTATCTTTCAGATAACAGGTAAACATACAGAGCTAACAACACAAAACATAATATAATCTAAAATTGATCGGGCCAAAATTCAAACCATTAATATAAATTACCAAATATCCATTTGAATATATATCAGGATCACTCGGTGCAATGATGAATATCTTAGGGTTGAAACTACAGGGATGCAGGTTTGAATCTTTTAAGCAGCATTCAGTCATTACAAAAATGTTGAATGGTAGGAAAATGTAAAATTTTTCCAAATAGGCCACTGCCTCGAATGAAAGATAACTAGGTAATGACCCTAGTTCAGAACTTGCTGAGAACTGTTCCAATGTTGGTTAGTGGGTTAACAAATGATTTGTCCATGAAGCAACAAACTTACAGTTTTTGCAGCAAATCGAACTTCCTTGTGATCTCCTTTGCGTAGAGTTTCCCCTGCCTGCAAAGTAATTGAATGGCACAAAGCCATAGCTATTCAGTGAACACTCAAGCCAAAATTGGATGGCACAAACATAGTAGAGCTATACTCAAAGTAAGAGCATTTCCAATGACCTCATTCCAACAAGACTGAAAATGAAGAAATAATTTAAAAATACACCATACCTTGCTTTTAGAACGTTCCTTTTCCTTCAGTTCTTTTTTGTACTTCTCTCGGTTAAAGTTCAAGAGTTTACAGACAGGTGGATTGGCATTTCTTTGAACCTATATAAAACTCAAAAGGGGAAAACAAGGAGATGAGCCTCATAGAAGGCACACTGGAAGAAACCAAAATAGATTTTTGCTAATTTTTGTTGAATGGGACTTCTGTTGGCTACTTCTTACTTTCCTAATTGAGAACAGATATCACCATCTATATCTCTTCACAAAAGTCAACATTAAACAAAATGAAAACTGATACAGTTGTATATACAAGGCAAGCATGAAAAATTGAAGCTATTTCACAAAAAAAATAAATCTTTCCATTAAAACAAGGATCAACTTGCAGTGATCCAGTTTTTTTTATGGTTTTCGCTTAACAATTTCTTCAAGCATCAACCAAGGATATTCAGAATGAAAATAGAATGGTGATAAATTGCAAAAGCTTACCTCAACTAAATCAAGTTCAAGTCTTTTTGCTCGTTCTAGTGCTTCACGCAATGAGAGAACACTATGACCTGCAAACATCCATAACTTCAACTGATTTTTATATCCAAGATTTCTTTAAACTTTGGAAAACTTGATCATACCATCAAAGCAAAATCATTCATAACATGTCCAAAACAGTCATATATCAAGTGGACAAATTATACCTTCATCACTCACAAGCCTAACAATCGGCGCAGTGATTTTCTCATTTAATCTGGGCCCACTCAAAGTCTTCTCTTCCTTGTTCACTTTCGCCTGCAATTCAACAACATATCAGAATCTACTAACAACGCACAAATGTAAGCACTGAAAACTGAAGCCAAGCTGTCCAAACATAAAGATTAGAACTGCTCAATTACAGAGAAACGAGAAAGAAAAAGCAAGAACCTTAAGAACCCAGAAATTACCTGAACGGGGGCAGCAAAAAACCTGACATTGTTGCAAAATCCAGAGTGCTTTTTAATAAAATCCCAAACTGGATTCGCTAAAACAGGTGATCTTGAGCTAGTAGCAGTGTATTTAAGTGAAGAATCATATGAGATTTGAAGGTAGTATATCTTCAACTGTTTAGACAAAAAAATGAGCTTTGACTGATTAGTTCTAATCCAAAAAGCCATTTTTCTTCAAAAGAGTTGCAAGTTTGCAACTTTTTGGAGTGATAAGAGACTTTGTGTCGTGAATTAGCACTAACAATTGCAACAAAAGAAATACTAGTAACGAATTAATGAGCCCAGGGACTGATTCAAATCGGAATTTTTCGTGGTCTATCAGAAACTAGGGTTATGCAGTAAATAGTAATGAATTTATGAATTACAGCTTGGGCTGATTTTACAAATATTTATGGCCCAATTTGAGACCCAATTTTAATGGACACGGGAAAAGTTTTGGGAAACAATACAACCATATCTAACCAGGAAACAAAATTTCTTGAATAATATGATGTCGTATAAGACCCATCAGTTCAAGATAATCATTCCCTTGATTAAAATTAAAAAGATACAAAAAATGTTTAATTCTTTTTCAAGTTTGTTATTCATCAAGCAAATGATATAACATCTTTATAGCTTTTTGGAATTGTGATAATATTTTATTTTAAAAATATTTTTATTTAAAAATATATTAAAATAATTTTTTTTATTTTTTTAAAGTTATTTTTTATGTTAGTATGAATATCAAAATGATCTAAAAATATCAAGAAAAAAATAATTTATATTAAAAATACTTTTAAAATAAAAAAACATATAAATTCTTAATATTTACATGTATTTAAATTACAAATCAAATGGTCGCCTAATGATCCTAAGATTATAGCATCAAATCTTTGGTTTTAGATGACACTCTTAATGCTGGTTTCGTCACATCAAATCCATATCATCGCCTTTTCATAAAGATTTTTGAAGTCAGGAAATATCTGTTTTTCTATTTGCAAGATGTTGTGGATCTTCAGATTCAAGAATGGGTGGACCCTTCATATATATCAAGAAAATTCCCCACATTTTGCCATTGTTATATGCAATAACAAGAAAGTGCTCTGTGCCTCTCTCCTTCTAGCGCTAATCAGCTACTTACCTGTCAAGAGTGGTGTTGGTGGTGGGTTTATGCTCTTTAGCCAAATTTTGGGTAAAAAAATTGCATATATCTTAGAGATTAACTCATGGTTGGACTTGATTGAGACTCCTATACTTGAAAAAGAGAGGTCATCTAAACACAAACCTTGGCCAATATCTGGTGTCATGGGATGGAGAGCATCGCCAGCTACACAAGCATTGCCTTTACTTGTATTTCCCCATAGAACCTCCCATGGATGCCTAAACCTTGAAGGAGCTGATAATATGATGCTACCTAAATAAATTATGCTGTTGCCCTCTTCCTCTTAGGATATATTATCCAAAGCAGTGCCATTATTTTGCTCTGACAATTTTAATGTCCAAGATTAAAGCATGCTAGGCAAAAGGAATTAACACTAATGCTAGGCATAAAGAGGTACAAGAAAGGATCGATTGGAAAACATCAAAATCAAAGCAGTGTGGTTGAGGGAGGAAGACGTGAGGCAGTGAGTTGAAAACAAGTGTTTAGTATACAGATTTCTAGATAGTCTATTGGAATATGATTATTGAAAATAATATTACATTTAATATTATAAAGTTAAAACTGCCAAGAGAAATAATAAATTCGGTAGCATAATAAAGTCAATAAAATACATACTAGATTTATAAGCCTACAGTTCTTACAAAAAAGTTATAAGCCTACAATAAATCATTAAAAAGTTCAGCTATTATTAACAAATAAGTAAGAGCATGAAGTCCACCTAAAATGAAAACAGGGGGAATTAAAAATATATATACATATATATCTTCAATCATTAGGAAATGTTAGATTCATTTATTTTAAAAATGAATCACGCTGTCCAGGTTTGAAGGAATGTGATTTCTAAAACTGTTAAATTCCTTAATATTCAATATTCCATAAAAAGAAAACATAAATTTTGTTTTTTAATGACTTCTGAAAGATTGGGTGAAGCTAAACACTGATGGAATCCAGACCACCGTGCTGGTTTGCCCCTCCGCTACCATACTCTGCACCGTGATGCTGCACCAGCCGAGAGTATCCGTACGAGGCTCTTGCAGAGGGTTCATCCGCGACCATTTGGATCACTACACAATGGGGGTGACAGTTTTCTCGCATCCTCCTACAGGGCTGCAACCTCGTTGTGGGCTGAATTGGATTGGCCATGGATTTATAAATTTGTTTATAGGCAGGGCATAGGGAAAGGACAAAAAAGAGACTTGAAAGATCTTATCTGGTCTTCAAAGGGGCATACAATACGTACAAAATACAAAACAGGTCTGAATTTTTCAAATATGAAACTTCATGACGATATCATGTACATATTTCTTCCAACATCTATCTCATCTAATCTAAACAACAGTGCAACATGACAAAGCCAGAATTAACAGACGAGATGGTGAATTTGATCACCCAAATTCAGACGCTCATAATCCTATCTGCTGTCAGGAAACTTGGCCTCGTAGGCCTGGGGAACCTGCAAGTCAGTAGAATTTGTTTGCAGCATAAGTTGCATTGACAAATGAAATAACTAATATTGTAAGAAATTGAATGATTACCATGAATGTTGCAGTGATCATCTTCCCAGCAAACCATCTTCCATGGAGAGCTCGCTGTGCATTTACAGCACCTTGCATGTTCTCAAAACGCATGTAAACAAAACCGGCACTGTTCCTGTTTCTCCAACGAAAAAAGGCAGTTGTGAGAAAGAAACATGATAGAAACAAAAGACAGGATTCATCAGCTTGAATGAGTTATCACAAACAGCAAGAAATAACACGTTGAGTCAAAAAGACCTCATCGAGAGGAAGATGCTTTGATATAACAGAAGAATGCATAGACTTTAAAATAACTGACTGTTTGAAGAGGACAGGCTCAAGTCCTGCCCAGTCAAAGAGAAGAAATCACACAGCACACCTAAACAGTACTTACTTGTCGACATGTATATGCTTCACATTTCCAAACCTTGAGCATTCCTCTTGAACATCTTCTTTAATATCCAAATCAAAATCTGGTTCAGTCTGCCAAAACAAGACAGAGCCTAAGCAAAACAAAACAAAAGCTGAAAAATCAGGAAGTCTAAAAAATGAGTCCACGAACCTCTGTTTTTGGATCAAACATGTTTTTCAAGAGTAGGCAATCACTTGGGACTCCAATTGTCTCCACGGTTGGAATTGTAGTAGCAGGAAGTTGAAGACCTGCAACTGGAAGTCCAGGTATAGCCAGAACAGAACCTGATAAAAGAGGAGCAATAGCAGGAGACATCACAGGTGCAGCCCCAAGGATAGGTGCTGTTGGTAGAGTAGGGGTGCCTAGTGAACCAGTAATACTGCAAATAAAAGTTGTTGTCAAATCAATCAAATCATCAGACAATCCAATCCCAAAGCAAAAAGGCTTGACAGAGGCTAACCTTGAGGCAGTGCCAGTGCGATCTAACTTCTGCATCAAAAGTGCCCGAGAACGTGCATTCAGCGCCTGAAATTTGAAGCAAGATTAAGTATGCTTCAACATAATTGTTGGTAACCATGTACTAGAAATATAAATAGCTAGCAACATAAGATGGACTGTAAAGAGTAACAATTTTTTTGGTTTCATTTTCCATTTGCAATGACTGTTTCTTTTCCATATTCTATTTGTCACATCAAGAAACTAAGCACTTGCTGGTCCATTCAGAGAAGCAGGCCAATATCAAGAGTGCATTCTTAATCCAATAAAGCCCTCTCTTCATCAGCCAAAAAAAATATATCTTCACCACTTATCAAGAGAGACAAGTACAATTACTAACCAAGCCACCACCTTCATCATCATCAAAATCACCAACATTTGTCCCACCATCTTGTGCTCCAGCTTGATCAGTAACAGCTGACACCTGAAAAGTAAGCAAGAACATATAAATATCTAATGCAGTTAAATGACTGTATGAGATCCACCATCAATGCAGAGAGCACAAGAAGGGAAAAGTGCAATTTAGAAGAAGCATGAGATTACCTTGATTGGCCTTCCTGCAATCTCCACTTGTCCATTCAAGTTTAGTGCATTTCTAGCATCTTCAAGACGTGCAAACTGAAGCAAAAGTTAAAGCAATTAATCTCCAATTTCCAAGAGGATTCTAGTTAAGCCTATTTCAAGGCCAATTGGAAGGAAGAGCTTGGTGCAGCCCCGAAGAGAGTATCCGAGGATTGTTTAAGATACTGTTGAAATATAAAGGACTAAAGGAGCTTCATCAACAATTGTTACATCAGTTTTAAGGCCTTAGTCACGGTTTCCTTCTTAATATAGACATGCATTTGGAACTCAACTTGCAAAATTTCATTAATTATTTTTTTCAAATTCATTTTTCTTGCTGACAAAACTAACCTGGACAAAACCAAAACCTTTGCAATGCCCACTTTCATCATGAGGCAATTGCACCAATTCCACAGCACCAAATGGCTCAAACACCTGTGCAGCAAGAAAATAAGTCCAGTGAGAAATATCTGAATACTGATGTCACCTAGCAAGAACAACAGTACAATCCTAACAGGAAGGGAAAAAAATCACATGATAATGATAGTCAGCTATCATAAACACAAATTCATGAAAACTGGAATGCAGACAAAAAGTTTCTCTATGTTAACATACAATTCCCTTGATAATTTTATATATCAAGCCAATCTAAAAACAAAAAAAACAGAGAATTTGATGTTGTGAGCACGTTCTAGATAGATCAGTGCCAAAATAAACAGTAACATAAAAAGTGCTTACCTGACGAAGCTGATCTTCGGTTATGTTGAAGTGCAGGTTGCCGATATACAACCTTCTAGCCCCTCCGGTGTAGGGGCCTATAAGCCCACCCGATGCCACAGCTGTAGTTGACTGAACAAGATTCTTTTCAGCTTCAGAAGGCTTCACCATCACTGGTTGACCAAGAAGGGGCTGTCCAGAGAGTGCTATAGCCATAGGCACGGACATCGCATCATAGAACTCGATATAGCTAGAAAAAAGAGATGAGCAATATTGCAAATCACCTCATAGAACTAAATATACCTAAAAACAGGAGTAATATTGCACTTAAGTAAAACAAATGCAACAAAGGAGACTAGCATCACCATGCTAACTCGAGGCTGTTCACAAATAACTTCAAAACCAAAGTTGTTTTTGTGACCACTGCTCGCTCAAGTGAGACCTCAAACAACTAGTACAATCACTGGTAAATTGTAATTTTTTATTTACTTAACAATAATAAACACCAAAAACTCCAAGTTTTCAATTCCTTTCAAATTGATGGACCACGGTGATTAAAAAGCCAAAAGAGAAGCATGGCTCCTAGCTAGCCAAATAAAGATAAAGCAAGAGAAACACTTTACAAAACTCAGAGATGAGAATGCACAACACAGACTAATAATTGGAACCTTCGTGAAACCAAAACTAAGTCAATCTATAAGATTAAGGGAGCATTTTAAATATAACTTACCCAACTCCTTTTGATCGTCTTGAATTGCGATCCATGATGAGTCGTACATCTCGCACCTGAAAGTTGTGCTGAGCATATCAGAAACAAAAGGAAGAAAATATGCTAACTAAGCAACCAAACAGCAATCCCCTATCCAAGTAACAAGGAATTTGTGTTTGTTGCAATGAATTTTTGTTTTTTTGTCATGTACACAGCACATAAAAGTTAATTGACAAGCAATTGCTCTTATATATAAAATATTACAATGTGAACTTGATTCATATTTTTCCTCCAAATAAGAAGGAATTAGCCCCACTAAAGCTTATATGGTGAGTCCCTTCCCAAATATAAGATACCATGTATCTTTTATCATTCAGCAACAACTCCTTCACACACTATAATATAGAAGCACTCTATAGATTATGCATGATTGTCATGAGCAAAACTAGAGAACAAAAGGTATTAGCTCCAAATAAAACAGCTGTGTAAGTAATTGCTACAGAACTAACCTTGCCAGCCCTTGAGAAAAATTCATAGACATCTCTTTCATCCGCCTTCAAACATATCTGTAAAACATTTACGCCAGAATCAAAGATGGAAACCATGTGAAATGGAGTACATTACAACTAAAGCCATGGGAACACAGCGTAATTTATACCAAGCATGTCTATATCAAACCTGATAGGCAAATACTGTCCTCTGGTCTCTTTCAGGATCAACCTCAGGCTCTGTTGCTTCTTCCTTCCTTTCTTTATATCTTCTGCAAGACAGTGGAAATCAAAATTAACGATCTCAATTCTCTAACCAGTAGCAAATTGATGGGGAAAACGGCCAGTGAGTAAAACATTCATAAAGCAAATACAGACACGATGATGACTTGTCTTTCAAAAGAAAGAAGGTTTTTCTTAAGTTTGCTTTATCATTGAAGAGGTAGAAAATAATCCAAAACAATATTGAAAATGTCTCCAATAAGAGTTAAAACGCCGAACCCACAAAACACGGTCCTGCAGGCAACTGGACAAAGTTAACATGAGCGGACTTGTGAATGTACATGTTGAAATTAAGTGATCTTCATCTTCAAATTAACAAGAACCAACCTGGGGAACAACGTTGCAAGTTGCAAATAAGAGAAGTGAACTAGAAATCCAACTTCAAGTGATGGATTAATAAATTTGCACCTTTGATATAAACATAATCTTAAATGGAAACACCATCATCAAGTTTGGCAATACCAAAGGACCTATATGCATTAATGTTAAACCAGTTAACAACTTTAATAATCGAGTTAAGTTCATATATCCCAAAAAAGAAACCATCAGCAGAAGGCAGGAAAGAAGCACTCAGAAGTTAATGTCATTCACCACGGTTTTACTACCAGTCCCATGGATTACAGAGAAATAAATGTAGATGGAAACTGAAAACTTAGAAAATTAAGATTATCGAAGTAGATTTTTTTTTTTTTTTTGGCTAAATCAAACAATATGAACAACAGCAATTCACACCAATGCCACCCACAAGATGATACTCAGGACTAAAACAAAAGGGGCTTGGCTATAATAAAAACTGGGAAATTGAGAAACAATTCAGCTGTGAATCATCTCCATGCTTCCAAGGTGAAGAAACTTTGGATAACTAATGTTATTCATGTCAAGCTTGCAAAAGAATTTAGTTAAGGTAGTGAGAACTTTTTTAGGCTAACAAAATTGTGCAGGAGTTGCATGCATGTGACATCCAAGACAATTTTGAGCACAATGACAGATATTTGCCAATAAGTAATCTAATACTCTTACAAAAGAGTATGGGAGAGCACTGTTGGTCATCTTAAACCTAGAATTTCGAGATAGGCAATTGGGTACTTTTTCGAGTTATAATCTATCCTGCAAAAATAAAACAAAACAAATGCTTGCAGCCCACGGAACACTGAGTTTTCCACAAGCATCAGAAGATGGAGTGCTTCTCTTAAGCAAAGCTCATCACTCCCTCACCGGCATTTCTGCAACAGAATAAATATAATTAAGCAACTAAGTTCAAATCCGGAGGATAACAAAAATCACAACATGACATCACCACCCTGGTCAAAACCTCCAACACTGAAACCCCCAATCTTGCAATGCAAGCTTTTAAATGATTCCAGACAGCCTATGAAGAAACATTTAAGACCCATGACCTGAGTTCCTGTGCCTGGCCCATGCCAGAAAGACCATCTGAATGCTCTAGCATATCTGCGAGTCCCAGAATCTAATGTTCAATATTCAGAATTTTCAAGATAGTTAACAGCACAAGTAACTACATGAAACTTACGAGATATAGTAAGAGAACTCATTAAAGCAATGGAATAAAATACCCATTAAGAGCTAAGAATATTGTCAAGAAGAAATCAGACCAAGAAAAAGCCAATGGCATTTGTATTTGCACAATCTAGAGAGGACTGCAACAAGCACAGCTGGACATGGACTCGACACATAAAAAAGAGATGTAGCATAATAAGATCTTGGGACTAAGGAGCAAGTGCAGAGGAATTTATAAAAACAGGAGAGAATGTGTGAGAGCAAATATTTGCAGCACAACTCTCATGACATTCTGCTTGACAATCACTTCTCTTAAAACCACAAAGTGATTATTGAATCCATCTACAAGTCTAAAAGCATGAAATTGTCACCATCGTGTGACAACTGTAGACATCAAATGGCAACAGTCTCCAATCTCCAGCTTTTCTTGCGTATCTTTATAATATGACATCTGGACAGAAAAGTCAAGTAACAACAGATAAAGCCACACAGAGGTTGATCACTCAACATTCAAGAAGGCCATCGGTGAGCATCATTGGACCCCAAGAATAAAGTTAAGTATATTTAAATAATAACTGCACTATCATGAATACTTTATTCACCACATAGATCTAGATTCAAGACAATGAAAGAGGTATATTAACAGTGCAGAGCAAATCCCTATAGAGAGATAACTGCTGTTCCACCTTACTGTACTGTCATCAAACATGGTCGAAACTAACATTCAAAAATGTAAAACCCACCACACAACAGATTCCTCCCCCACACAAAAATTAAAAAAGGGAAGGGGAAGGCTTGTCACTCTAGAAACTCGAATTTTCCAACACGTCACAGGGAACTTAGTAAAAATGAACCACAGATTTCAAGCATTCCAGGGAAAACTGGAAGAAGAATATACAATTAGCCCCAAAACAATGTGGAAAGAGAGACCTCAACATATGGAGAACTCTATGAACTGAATGCTCTGAAATTCCAAAATCAAGAAAAACACTACATTTTGCGAAAAAGACAGAAACCACAATTGGCCTAGAATATAATTTATTTTCTAATTTTGAGACCATCAGAAAACTATCACATCATAGGGGTTTCAAATTACTGGAGATTATTTGTCACTGTGGGTCTTTATTCTCCTTTCAAACTTCTAATTGATTGTCCAATGGATGGTATAAACAACATTTCATCACAGGTGTAGCCATGACAGCCAGTCCTAATGTGATAAGCATTGGGAAATAGTTCTACATTCCAAAATCAAGTTCAGACAGCACGAAAGAAATCCAAATACATGGTAGAATGAAAGCCTTAAAAAATGAGAGGGAAAGAAAAGGAGAGGGAACCAAGTACAAGATGGTGAAAAAAAGATCAAATAAAAGAAAACAAACTTCAAAAATACAGGAGGATAAAGATTTTGATTAATTGAGCAGAACTCTGGAGTAATGGATTGTTGTATTATGGTGAAAGCCACACCGTTAGGAGTTTATGTTATATAAATCGCATAAACTTTTAATAGAAAATAACATTAGTTTTCCACCAAACTCTAAATGATAAAACACAGTTATCTTTTGGTCCAATAGTTGAATACAGGTTAACTTTATGTCTATCTTAATCACAGAAGTGAGTGAGATTTCATCCCAAGTCTCTTGGAATGGTGCCGAGTGACTATCAACTACACTAGGCAGTTTGCACCTACTACTACACCCTTATTGTGCTTGATATCAACCACTGAAAACAATTTCAAAAACCAGTAAATAAACACAGCCACTCAAGGCAGAATTACACTGGAAAAGATGTTATCATCTAAACTGATTCACAGAAACCATCAGAAAAGTTTCCACCAACTCACAGTTATATCAGCCATGAACATAAAGACATGAGGAAGAGCACTAGATAAAAACATGATTAATGAATATAAAAATGCAAGGTACCTGCTTTCTCTGTCCCGTTCCCTTGACTCCCTCTCCTTTTCTCTTTCCTTTTCTCTAAGCTCCCTCTCCCGGCTCTTCTCTCTATCCTTTTCATCCTGATCACTTCTGTGCCTTTCTGATCTACTCCTGCTTCGACGTGACTGCTCTCTTGCCCTCTCCTTCTCTCTCTCCCTCTCCCTTTCACCATCATGGTCATGTTCCCTCCTATCTCGATCACGATCCCTTTCTTTCCCATTTCTCTCTTCCCTGTCTCTGTCCTTACCTCTGTCCCTATCCCTATGTTCCCTGCTACTCCTGTGCCGATCCCTCTCTCCATCTCTAGATTGTGACCGATGATGGGACAAACCCCTTTCTTTACTGCGTTCACGGTCCCTATTCTCATCTCCAGATCTAGATTGCTTTGAACGTCTTCGTTCATCATCACCATCATCCTTATCATCACTCCTACGCCTTGAACTCCGCAGTCGATCCTTTTCCCTGGATTTCACAATATCACCCTCACCATTAGCAGTTTCCCTCACCTTTCGTGGTTCCGGATTCTCAACTGTTTTCTCTAAGTAGTCATATTCATCAAACTCCATTTTCACTATCGTCCAAACAAAAAACAAACAACCTCACAAAAAACGCCTTATTACCACTGCAACCGAAAACAAACAATAATTTAAATTAATTCCATTTCATTAAAAAAAATACTTCCGTTATTTGCACAACTCGCCGATAATTTGAAAAAAAAAATCACACAATTTACAATAACAAATACAATTTCAATAACAAGATTACTTCACATGAGAATATTAGGCTTTGCATTAACTAAGCAAATTAAACCTAATCTAAATCTCCGTAACCCTAAATGAGCACAGTAACAGTACACAACGCCATTTCCAATCCTACGTTAACTTAAAAACGCTCTGCTAGGCTACAGAGAAGCCACAGCAAAGAAATTACTAGCATTCGGATGCCATAAAAGCCGTTTTATTCTAATTTTCCTTCATTTTTTCTCGGAAAGCAAACAGGCCGTTAGGTTTTCTAAAAAGAGACGGAAAAGAAATTATTAAAAAAATGAGGATAATTTGTTACCTGCAAATTAACAGCCGGGAAGAAGTGGAGCGAGAGAGGTGAAGTAAACAAGAGACTTGACGATTTATTTTTATTGAGAACTTGAAGTGAGTGCGTTTCAGCGTCTGTGTGTGATTAAAACGCAGAATTTTTTGGATTTCTGTCTCGCTCTCTCGCGGTTGGGTTATTGCGCAGGAGAGATCGATTTTGAGGTATTTATACTTCAGTCCCTGCATATTTAGAGATGCTCAACTTTGCCGCGTATATTTAACATTTCCCAATAATGATCCTATAATTTCCCGAATGTAAGGAAGCCGATTAGGCCCAGCATGATGAATACTCATTCTATAACCAATCCGAAAAAACCCTTACCCTCCTAGACTAGTGAGAGATGGGCTTCAGCTTACCGTTTTTAGTTTTAGCATTGAAACTTTAAGGGTGATATTAGGAGATTCTTAATTACAGATATTGAAATGGACATTGTGGAATCTAGTGGGGTTACAATATAATCATACTTGAATTCGGCCATACGGGCACCACGTTATTTTTTATTGGGCCGGTCTTTAAATGTAGAGTATAGGCCTCGAAGGTCTGTTTATTGAATTGAAAAACTTAGCCCATGTAATGGTGTTTGCATGGGCTAGGGGAGATGTATTAGTCGAAATAGGATTAGTTTGTCATTGGTTAAATGGGCTATTCTAATAACCCATCATGAATCAAGGTACTTAAAAAAAAAAAAAAAGTAGTTTATTTTTGAAAAAAAGAAGAAGAAGGTTTCATTAAAATAATCGAGACTACCTTGTTTTGATTCTATCTGCCGTTTGTTATTGTCGTGGCTAAAAACCCCCTGCAGCTATAATGATATTGTAAGGGTCTGTAATGGAACGTGTTATAAGTTGATTTTTAAGTTATTTTTCAAAATATATATTAAAATAATATTATTTTATTTTTTAAAATTTTATTTTTGACACTAATATATTAAAAAAATTCAAAAATTCTGGAGATAATTATTTAAAACTAAAACAAAAAAAATCAAAAATATAATTTAACCGCAGTATCAAAAAGATCTAAGAGTTACAAGAACATTTAATAAAGTGTTGTGAAGAAAAGAGTTGGTAGTTTTGGATTTATTAAAACTTTTTTATCATATAACCACCACTGCAACAATAATTAAACTCAATCTAGGTTGAAAATTTAGGTTTTTGGGTTAATTCATGTATTGCTGGGTCAATCTGGGTCTCGTAAAATGGAAAGAAAAAAAATTATTGTCTATTTTTTTTTTTTTAATTCGACCATGGAATTCTCTTTAAAAAAAAAGCAAAAGAACCAACTTTATTAAAAAGTGAAGTGGGTCCCTTTTCTACCAGTTTGAAGGTGGACAAGATTGGCTGCGTGGTTTCAGTTGGAGATGGGGATTGCACGTGTTGTGGTAAATGAATTTGCCAACGATTTGTCGTGTTCTTTTGTAAAAGAATTCCTCGATCGGATATGGAGCGTTTGTTTGATTTAACCGAGTTATAGATCAAATTACTAGTGATATGGGTCTGACTGGGTCGGTAAAAATTAGCTAAAATCAAAATTTGTTTTTGAGTTAGGGTACAGGTCAATGACTTTCCAAATCAACTCATAAAATTGAGTTATATTTTTACTGTTCTATTGTTAAGTAAAAATATTTTCAAGAAAAATAAATTAATAATTTTAATATAATTTATTATTTGATTTACGAGTTTGATATATTTAATTTAATTTTTCAATTTATAGATTTAAGGAGTTTACTATTTAAACTTGGTATGCTTATTTTTAAAAAATTTTATTCTTTAATTTTTTTATTTAATATTTAATTAGTTGAAAAATAAAATTCATGGTTTATTTTTTTATAAGATCTTCATGATATCAAATAAAAGTCTTTTTTAAAATTAAAAATGAAATAAAAATAATTAATAAAAACAATAAAATTATTAAACCCATTAAAATTCTTAATCCAGTCCATAAAATAATCGAGATCGATCATCAAATCTGGCATCATTTTAATATTATAAAATAATTATTATTTTAAAGTTTTTTTTAAAAGTTATATAATATTTTTATTAATCATTGATGTTATTTTTTAAACTAGTTAAATTAAATTATTTTAATTTCAGTTAAATCTCATGTGATTTAATTCAAAACTTAAATTAAATAAAGAATTAAATTTACAGATTTTAAAATTAAACTACCTAATTAAATTTAATAATGCCAATCATTATACTCTTAATAATTTTTATTTTATTCTTTAAAAAAAAGTTCAATCTACAACAAAGCCAGCAAGGAGAATATGCTTTGTTTATATATCTAACCGATTTCATCGCAAGGCATAAAAGCGTTTAAAGACTACCAGATTTTTTTCGCAAAGCTTGATAGCACCCGGATGAATCATGTCTACGATTGCTATTTTTAAATCATCGCCACTCCATTATTAGAAAGGCTATTGCAAGAATTGTGCACTAAATTATTTTTTTATCCAAAAGAATCTACGCACTGCATCATATAATACATTAAAAAAAAAAAAAAGCTGCAAGATTTGAATCATACCTCGGAACCTTTTACTTTTTGTGGGAAATCTGCCATGGGGGTCATCATCCAGCAAACCACTCACCTAAAACGAAATTAATTAATCTAAATCTCTCCCATTATGCCTCAGCCCAGCACCAAAAAGACATGCAGGAGGAAAGAATTCCACAACGAGGCGTTAATCCAGAAATAAAATAGAACGAACTAAAGCAACCTCGTTTGGACCAAAGCCACCGGCTTCTTCGAGCATGCATTGGAAAGGATTGTAGTGGTTACCACAATACAAGATCACCGCATTCTCGTAAAGAAAGTGGAGCTTCCCAGCTCCTTGCAAGTAATCTATGACCATGTTGATCCCGTCAGCTTACTTTTTTGTATTTTTTATTTTTTATCTCAAATTAATATTTTTTATTATTTTAAAATATTTTAATATACTAATATAAAAACAAAAGATACTCTAAAAAATAGTCAGAAACACAGCTTCAAAAACCGTCCAGCTTCACGAGAGAGAGGGTTACCTAGATGCATTGATTAGGTCATTGACAAACAATGATATGATAGGTAAATTAGTTATCCATCGCCATCAAGGTTGAAATATGTGTATAGTAACCTATTTTTAATTCTTAGTGTCATAATTGTGCGCAATACTTTTTGATTGTTCATCAATTCAGGCGATAATCCCCTCTGCCCCATCTAAAAGAAATCCCATTTCTTTCAATGATGTCATTTGACGGGCAAGGGGTGTTAAGAACGAGGAGGAAGTGACAAAAAACTCATCAAATTGAGAAGAGAAACCTGCAAAAGAAAGGATTTATTCTAAATCAGTACCTGCTGAAAAACGCAATCATTGTTGCTTGCAGATAATAACTTATTGCAAACACGTTTATCTACTTGATAGACAATGTCAGGCCTAAAAACAATTATGAAAATAAGTTTTGACGCACTAGATATGAAGTCCAGCAAAAATAAAAATAATGGAAGAATCGGCCATTGGTTTTGGCCTGATTTGAGCAGATCATTTCATAGATCAAATTCTAAAAGAATATCACTTTGTCGATTACCAGACGTTGGATATCTCAGCATTAGGTCTCAGAGTTGTTGCTTTCCTATTTTAGTTATTTTAGTGGTTGATTTTGGATTTTAATTGTTTTTCCTGCATGGCTTTCGATTATTTAGCTAGGTGTGCTCGCAAGACTTAATTATATATAAACATTTGCGGTATTTATTATTACTATTATTCAAACTTTTTATAAAATATTAGGGATTTTTTATATTCATCTGTAGTGTTGTGATTGCATCTTCGATGTCTAAGAACCTTATTTTTAATCCTTGCTATGCACCCTACGTAAATAACATGATATAAATCAAAGAGAAAAGGTTCTCTCTTATCTGGCAAAATAAAATTATTGTTTTTATGTTTTTATCATGTTTTTCAAATCTAGATACTTATTAAAACTTTCATAGTATACATATCCATTCCAAATTTAAAATATCAATCTCTTATAAAAAAATTACTCAAACATAAAATATACATGTCATAATCATTGAGAAAGTTTCACCCGTAACTCTAACCTAGGTCAAGTAAAGAAGGTGAATAAGCAATGCTGAGCTAAGCCCTAAACAAGAATCGTGGACTTTTTAGACTCGTTCTAAGCCTAATTGTTTTTGTGATGGTAATTGATTTTTTTATGTTTTTATATTATTTTAATACATTAATATAAAAAATATTATTTTAATAGATTTTTGTTTTAAAACAATCACTATGCCAAACATTCTAGTTTTGAATGTATTTGGGTAAGAATAAAACTCTTCATGCAGTAGATGTTAAGGTTCTTTCACGTTAATGTGACGTGAAATCGGCCTAAATTTCTCAAGACTTCAACTGAAATTCGGTCCTTTAATTATTGAAATCATGACAGTAAATTGAGGGATGAAACATCTTGTCGAAAATGATGCACACAAGTACCAATGACTAATTCGTGGGAGCATCTTGCTAAATCTTCCTCGTCGGAAAATGACTTCTCACCATGCAAACACCAACCTTAATCTGCCTTCCCCTTAACCCCCGCTCAATTAATCGAAAAGTCATTAATTGACCCCAGAGACCTATAGCAATTCAAAGGAATCATGATTTCAAGAATTAATCCAATTATGCACAAAAAAGAACTTGTCCTCTTGCCTTTTTCTGCAAGTTGAGTTTTTAATTCTATTTTTTTTAATTCTGTCAAAATCCTGTAGTTTCGAATAATTCAGTATAATATCTTTCATGCTCTAATAAACCTTGTCCTTAGAACAATATCGTCGCAAGAATAATCATAAAAAAGAGAATATTATCCTTGAAATTGAAACCATTTTGCACAACACTTGAGAAGAGCTCAGTACTATCAATATACAGTAGAGTTTGAGCCTTGTACTACGACGCTATTATGAAAAATTATCGTTACCGAAGTAACAAGTACTAGCAGGAAAAAAGAAATAACACATAAATACAAATATGTTTTTGAGATAATTTTAAAATGAGTTTTTCTTCTTTAAAGCAAGAAGGACAAGAGCCTTGTCTTTTACGTCGGAATAATCTCTATCCTTGTCTCTAATTAAACCTAACCCTGACTAGCACATGATTAAAGAAATAAAAAGCTGAACTGTTTATCATTAACAAACTAATGGAGATAATCAGAAAACCACGAACCATTCAAATCTTGATCATGAAGATGTGGACAGATTAAACCACCTGCTAATTTTTTACACTTTCTCCTGTGATAAAATTTGTTTAACAGGCATGAACAGGCTCACCCTGCCCCAGTACACACGCAAAACCTTGATATACTTGGACAATACTTCAACTTTCCAACCAATTCTATATATTTTTGCTGTTATATACTTGTATGTGTTTGTTTTCCAAGTCATTTTCAACATACTCCCCTAGTTGCCATCCTCTCTCATCGAATAAACAGGAATTTAATTAATTCTATAAATACAGTACAGAAACGTGCAGGAAGAGGATGGGTACGTCTCTCACCTTTTTGCACTGACAGTCCATTCTTTCAGCCACAAGCTTTGACATTTGACACCCATCAATCTGCGAATATTGAAAAAAATGCTAAGAAAAAACTATATATAGCTAACAATAATGATAGAATGTTAATATCAGCTTTAGTAATTTCCCAAATTAGTGGTGCAATATATAGATTCCTTGATCTCGATCTTGATCTTGATCTGGACCTTGAAAGAGATGTCGAATTCCAAAAAACGAAGTCATTATTTTGAATTTGGACTAGCTATAGGATTTATTACATCCCCGGGTCTTTTTCCAGGCTGAGATTCGTTGCCATGCCTAAATTATAGCAAATTGACCATTTCTTAGAATTTTTAGTTGATAATTATCCCGAGTAAATTCCCATACATGAAGTAGTGATTGCAGCAAGTATCATCCGCAAAATAGAAAAACAGTCAGAAATTTTTAGCATCCCTGTTTATTTTTTACTTTAAGAGTATTTTTGATAAAAAATATTTTTTTATTTTTTAATTTAAATTAATATTTTTTTTTAGTGTTCTCAAGATCATTTTAATATACTAGTATTAAAATAATATTTTAAAAATAAAAAATATTATTTTAATATATTTTTGAATAAAATATATTTTAAAAAATAATTATAAATACATCACTAAAACGCAACTTCCAAGAAGGTCTAAAAAATATTAAATATTGAGTATTGTGATAGTGAGTATTTTTAAAAATATTTATTGTTTTAAAATATATTAAAATAATATATTTTTATTTTTTTTAAATTTATTTTTAATGATAGCATATGAAAAAGATTTAAAATCATTAAAAAATAAAAGTAATTTTTAGTCGTCAAACTAAATACACTCGTGACAAGGAGTTGGGAGGAGCCCGAACGTTCCAAGTCAGTGGTCAAAGTGATGTGAAGCGATAACCACATTCCGAATCCCAGAAACCCCGGCATAAACTAAATTTTATTGAACGAGTAATTTGAGGACAGCGACCCATTCAGAAGTCCTCTTTGTTATTCTTAGCAAGAAAAATGAAATAAGAGTTATTTTCAAAGGAAATGTCACATGATTACCAGTAAAGATAAAAGCTCATGGACGTTGTTCCAAGGGAGGCCTTAACCAAGCTGTGCTCATTGTTAAACCCTTGATTAGTATTAAGTTTTACTATTAATTATTTAATCATTCATTTACCCTCGTTCGATTGAATCTGAAACTCAACGGTTTAAACAATAATAAATCTTGAGCTGAACATAGCCTGGCCAGGCACCATATTGTTTTATTTGGGATATAAGCATGTTTAAATAAGTGGTTGTGATTGTGATTATTTTTTAAAATATTTTTTATTTGTAAATATTTTAAAATAATATTTTTTATTTTTAAAAATTAATTTTAATATTAGTGCATGAAAATAATAAAAAAATAATAAAAAAATATTAATTTAAAGTAAATAAAAAAACTTTTAAATTTTTTCAAGATCATTTTTAAAACATAAAAATAAACAGAAATTTAAATGATATTTTACTTTAATGGTTGGTATGCAAAGGTTTAGACAGCGCAATAGTCACACAATGTTATATGTTACAAGTTAGGTTATATTTTTTTACGTTAAAAATATTTTATTATTACCAGTGAAAAAAATTAAATTATAAGGGGTTTAACTCAATGAGTCAATATAATCTAGTTGATTTAATAGTTTAAAAACAACTTAAATGAATGGTAAAAATATATTTTGATTAAAAAATTAAAATAATAATTTTTTAAAAATATTAAAATGACATTATATTGGATTGACAAGAATCAATCAAGGTTAACTTGTTAAATTTATACTTTGAGTTACGAGATCATGATAATATCATATAAAATAAGTCAAGATATATTATAAAATTCAATTTTAAATTAATTAAACATTGAAGAATAAAATAAAAATAATTAAAAAAAACAAAAAAAAAACTACTCGAGTCTACCTGTCAAACCTACATCTCGAGCTATGAAACTAAGATGCCCTGTGCAAAATAAATCAAAATAAATTTGAAAGTTTAATTCTCAACCAACTTAGTGTTAAATAACAAAATAAAAAAAAAATTATAAAGAGAAAAAACATATTTTGAATGGCCTCGGTTAAACAACTTTTTTGTTACTCTCTGATTTAAAATTAAAGTATAAATTACAATGATTAATTAATTAATTTTTATGGTTAGAAAATATTAATCTATAGAGATCTAACTATATTAAGATTGAAAGTCGTGATAAAAGTAACATGTGTTTATAATAAAATATGTCCTAAATCTCCCTCAATTAAAAAAAAAATCCCTGTGCATTATCTTTTTTCCTGTTCAAGCCATGATTATGTGGTGCTATAGCTAGGATAATATCGAACTCCTCATTAACTATCCCAAGAACGGTTCAAGATTTACATGGTCACTGCACTCTCTTGTCTCGTGGAAAAGAAATCTTAGTCTGGGCCCAATTGAACCGAATCTCCAATTATTTCCAAGCTGTTTGCCTTCTATCATTGTTGTTTTTTCTTATTCACATTATTGAGAGTTATCTTATCTACATTCGTGGTCGATCAAATGGTGGAGATTTCTTATGCTACTAACGTGGCAATCTTTAGACTTCAAGATGTCAATAATGTGAAGGTAGCACAGCCAATTCCATGCTTCTATGATCTGAGCTCAATTCCCAGTCGGAAACCCTGGTAGCCTTTGAAGTCTGAACAAGTGATATGAAATCAAAAGATCGGTCTGTCCTTCGTTGCGCCACATTTAATTTAGATGTTAGGTAAAAGGGCAAATCTGTTTCTGCCTTCTCTTCTCCATCTATACAGATCTTCCATACCAATCACACAGATATCATCGCATCCAAAACAAATCAGTGATTTAATATTGAAAACGAAGACTCATTCAGGGTAAGATGTTTCGTGCTGTGAGTCCACATCCCAAGATACACCAGCCCCCCGTTTTTTTATTTATAAAAAGAGTTACATCAGATCGTCTGTTTCATGTTCAAATCATCCAATTATTTGGCCTGTATCCCATATTATCATCGTCTCTATGGTAAAAAGATTAATTCTTTCCATGAAAAGAAGGCCAGCATCATCTAGCTGCGAGGCGAGGAAACAAGACCCGCGAGCTTTAACTGGAAAGGCATGACATGTGGAAACCATAAGATGGGAAGAGGAAAAGGGAATAGTTACTTTGGCCACCTTACCGTCCTAATTCAATTCATTGTCCATTTTGTTTTTAGAAGTCGAAATGCAATGAAAAAAGAAACAAAGCAAAAGACAAGCTTGCTCTCTGATGTAAAAGTGGTCCCCAGCTTCATGTCAGTGAAACCTGATGACCAAGTTCAATGGCAAACTGGCAGTCCTATTGGCCTTTGTACTTTTTAAAGGAATAGCATAGTTTAACAGGGTGTCGTACTGTAAGGTGAGTCGTGTTTAGGAATTGATGAAATATTTTTTAATTTTTAAAAATTATTTTTAAAATCAGTTTAAAATCACCAAAAAAATATTAATTAAAAAAATAAAAAATAAAAAAAAAATTAAAAATACTTTTAAAATACAAAAATAAATTCTACATCCTTATCCATGCAATGGTGAGAAAAAAATGTCATGTCACTGGCCATTCTTCACAGTAATCTCACCCTTTCCAGTGATTCTTCTCCTTCTCAGATATCCATGACAGGCTGCTCGAGACTCAAGAACAATGGGGTGAAATCTGAGCATGATAAAGGCAATTCAATTTGTCCGAGCAGGGCCATAGGACACTCTGATGTGTCCCCATTCAGACAAGTATTCAATTCACCGAATGCAATGAATGTGTTGCTTTCAACTTAACTGTAACATTCATCTCTGTATATGGTGCATAGAGGCACATTAACAATCTTCTCTTGGTAATGTGGTCCATTTTTAATTTTTTCTAGGTTCTTTGGCCTGGACATGATCTACTTACAATGTATTTCCAACTCGTGTAACGTCGTTGCTAGCCATCATTACCATGGCAGCTAAATTACCTGGTTTAGCCACATGAGCAAGTTTAAATGGGAGTTAGCTTGATGATTAAGGGATATGACCATGTAGAGTATGGTATTTGTGAATTCTAAAGGAAAATAGAGATGCCCATCACCTAGTTCTTGTAGTTGGCCCCCATTATCGTGTTCTTTTCCATTGTAAAGGAGGGTGACCTTTGATAATGACCAGACAATTCCCACTATTGGATACCAAACAATCCACAGTTGATGAATCATGTCATCTTATCAAATTCTCTGAAAACGATTATAATTGACTATATATATACAGGGCCACTCGCGCATTTTAGCAAGCACTATATCCAAGCATTACATTAATATTATTGAACTGCTCCCATCCTGTCCACTCCTCCTCTCTCTATTTTGACACCATTTATGGACTGTAGGTTACGTACAAAAAAAAAAAGAACTTTTGTTGGGGGTGTCAACAAGATAAGAGAGCCCAAATCTTTGCATAACCCTTTATTTTTCTCTAGCTTCATTTTCTCACATGATTTCAGTATATTAATTACCATTTGTCTGCTTTTTCGAGACAAAAATAAATGAATAATAGAGATAAACGAGAAATATCGGCCTTTACCTTTCATTTTAAATGAATAAAAATTCATTCTAAAATTATTTTTTTTCTATTTCTCAAATCAAACATATTTTTATCTATTCTATCATTTCAACACCAGTCAAAAGTAATATCAATGCACTATTTTTAGCTATACCAATCTTGGTGGGAGGGGTCCTCATCAGATTTGAGCATAGGTGCCTATGTTGACAAGCTAGCAAATTCAATGGAGAAGCTGACTTGTTATTTTGTTCAATGTAGGATAAGTTTGCAAGTAGAAGTGTTGGTTTTTTGGCAAGGAGGGGGTGAAGGACCCCTCACCCTTGTGAAGTACAAATTAATGGAGGCGAAGGTAAATGAATGATGAAATCAAATTAATTCCAGCATATAGTAGGATTCCGGATGACTTGTTAAAAGCCACTCGTTTTATGCCAAATTATCGATTGGTCTTTTTGATAGCACAAGCTCAAGAAGCACGTCCTAATATTATGAAAGATACAATCTTGACATACGAGGGCATTTATTCCCATGAAAGGAACTTCTGTATATCTTTTAGAAGTAGGAAGATATATTTTATACTCTCGTCATCTCCATCCCAAACCCCGTGGAATTCCTCCCTGAACCCTGTAGTTTGCATGCGATTAAAGGCCTGTTTAATTTGCAGTACTAGCCTTTCTGTTTGAATTAATTAAGTTGTGTTTGGTTAATATTCAAGAATTTAAAAAAATAGATGTAAAAATAATGAAAACAATGAAGATTATGATATAAAAATAAATGTGTATTCGAAACCATTTTGAAGTGAATTTTTATATTTCTTTTTAAAAAAAGAGATTAGAACTTGCTATTTCAATCCCTACTTTTTTTTTTATTCTAATATAATAATCAAACGCTATTTTACATTGAAAAATACCTTGTTTTGGTTCTGGTGTAATGTAAGTTGTTTTGGTGTTGTTTTCTCGAGGTGAAGAAAATTCAAAGAAGCCCATAATTGTTCTTATTCGAGTGAGGCACAGACACAAAATATAATATATATAAGAATTTATATCACATGAAAATAAATCTTTCATCTAGATGATGTGTTGCTGGACACCTGATTGAATTGTATCTTCTAAAGAATATTTCTTATTTTTTAGCATGAATCAATTTAAATTGTCTGAACAAGTATATTGAGATGTTGATTCAAATTAATAGATGCTAAATATTAAGGCGATAAATTGATTTATTTTCATATTATTATCTAATTCAAATTTCTTGATCTAAAGATCACGAGGAGTCTCTTATACATTATAATTTGATTAAAAGTTGATTAGAAAAATAATTAGAATATCGAGTTAACTTGGTGGTTTAAATTGTTTTAAATATTAGCTAGTCCGCTAAACTTAGATGAGAACAAGTTAGATTAACTTCAAAGAATTATTATTATTATTTTTATCCAAAATGATGCCACTTTAGTTTTTCTTTTTAATTTATATCCAAAACATTGTTGTTTTGGGATTGATTTAGCGATCCGAATCCCTAACGGAATCAAACTCCAAATCTTTAACCAGTCACGTCTGAAAACTATAATCTAGCTTAAACGTGTAAAGAGGAAGAACAAATGTTATGCACGTGGAATAAGCAAAAACGCACAGAATTAGAAGAGCGG
>NW_011499847.1:1558846-1576494 GCF_000495115.2 Populus euphratica | reverse complement strand
AAGAGCGGTATCTGGAAGAGATTAAACACGTAGATCATGAGCTACGCAGGTTGGTTAATGGTAGTTACTAGTTAGTTAGAATGTAGTTAATGGGAGGGAAAATCATTTAGCAACAGCCAACAGCAGCTTTAGCTGCATTGTATGAATGATGTAATGGCAATAATGCGAAGAGAAATAAAATAAAGATGACAATTCATTCTCTTGTATTCTCTCTTCATTTCTCTCTATTTTCTTATACTTTACGCATTGTTATACATCAAAGCTCACAATCGGCATCAAAGCCCACACAAGAGTGAGACCATTCACTTATATCCAAACAAAATGGTGGAAAACAACAAATTTAAAGTTATGGATGAACATTGTAGAAGACTTGATGAATAACTGCAGAGCATCCATCAAGAATTCAGAGATTCCATAATGAATCAACAAGACATATGGCAAGAACAATAGGTAGAGCAAAACAAGAAGAATGACCATAGTAGCTCATAAATTGAAGTGCTGACGACCCAATTCTAGTATTTTTGAAGCTACAGCCATCCATATATATAGGGCAACGTATCTCTCAAGAAGAATTATAAATTGAATCCAAGGTATATTATGGTCCATACCAAATCAATTAATGAGAAAGTTGGCATTGTATCTTGCAAACTAAAATTACCAGAAGGAAGCTCAATACACCTTGCCTTTCATGTTTCGCTTTTAAAAAATAAGATCGGTGAAGGAGGTGTAGTTTCATCTACACTTCTGGTAATGGATGAAAGTGGTAGGATAAGGATTTGTCCGGCAGCAATTTTGGACAAGAAGCTCGTGAAAAAGACAATAAAGTTGCGGTCGGAGGACTGATCCAGTGGTCTAATTCTCTTCCTGAGGATACAACATATGAAGAACTAGAGAAGATCTAGCGACAATTTCCAGAGTTTTGTTTAGATTCTTGAGGTAAAGAATCACTTAAAAGATGGGAGTCCTGTTACATTCTGCTGCTCGTGAAATAAATAGAAACGAACGTACATAATTGTAAGAGCAGCAGCTGGAATAGATTAAACATATGAATCATGAGCTGCAAAGTTAGTTAAGGGTAATTACTAGTTAGTTGAGAGGTAGTTAACGAGAGGGGGAATGAGTTTGTAACAAGGGCCTCAACCGCATTGTAGAAATGATGTAATGACAGTAGCGTGAATGGCAAGTAAAAAAAGATTACAACTCGTTCTCGTCTCCTCTCTCTATTTTCTTCTTCTTTTACTTATCAAACCTAACAGAGATGGTTTAATTACTTGCACGCATGCATGTATTGACTGTTTCCTGGCTCATTATTCTACAGCGTAAATGGACAGGAGTGAAAAAAGAACAACACCGTCCGAGATGGGCAAAATCGAAAAACAGTGTGGTGGTGTTTGAACTATAGCAGATAACATTTTCAAGAGGTAATCAAAAGTCGGCTGTCTCACAAATCTCCAGTCACCGGAAAAGTCTTTCTCATGAGCTGTTGTTATACAGGAATGCTAACTATTTTCTTCGTATTATCAGGCTCTGACCCGTTAATACACCTGGTCAAACTTGTATAAATAACTTGACCAATGAAGTTTTGATACTATTAAAACTTGATTTAAATTTTTATTTTTTAAAAATAATCGTATTATATTTAAAAAAAAAATAATCTTGAATTGAACATCGAACCCGGGACCATGTCATGGAATAGACTGGGTCTTAATAACTTTGGAAAATACTTTATACCCATGGTTAAAACATGGTTTTTGGGTCCATAGCTTTTGTTGACTCGCCTAAAAAGCGTGACTATGTCCCTCTCAGTAGCATGATTTGTAACTAGTTACCCAAGACTACCCACCAATCGTGTGCCACCCCTCTTATCTGCTGACACGTGACACAGTAAATCCAACCAAAACATCAGTTAACCAGATAAAAACAAGACAACAGCTTACATTAATAGTTTGGTGTCTCGTTCCACGTGGATTCACGCAAACCCCATTTCATGCAGCTCCCGAAATATTGCTGTTCATGATATCATTATCCAATTTTCTTCATATGAATGATGCCTACTCTCATAGCAGTTTCAGCGCACTGGTCCGTTATAGGTCAAATAAAATTACTCTCTCACTTATTTAAATTTGATTGACAAATAATTTAATTGTAATTGATATACAAACTGTATAAAAATATCCATATAAATATTTTTTTTACCAAGACATTTAAAATTCCTCAAGAAAAGAAATTTAGGATTTAATATTTTATAATGCCTGGTATGATAATACATATCCAATTTTTAAAAATTTAAATGTTATAAGACATTATATTATTCGTAAATTCCAAATATAATTCTATTATAAAATGACAGGGAACTCGATATGAGAATTTCTATTTATTTAAATGCCCTTGTTTATTATATTAAGTTGATCAGCATCTTCTTTCGATAAATCCTTATTTTATCGAGTTGAATTTGGACAGTCAAAATACACTTTGATTGAATTTATTTAATTGAAAAGTATCAAAATGATCAATGCAACATGTATGTCGTATAACTTGCTATTAGATATATATAATTTTATTTAATATTTATAATTTCATAAAAGTTAGATTTAGCATTGAATTTGTTCAATTATATTATTTTTTTTTTTTTTTTGTTTTTTTTTTTTGTTTTTTTTTTTTTTGATTTACGTGAGGTGTCCGGGTCAGCTTACGCGCACCACGACTAATCCCCACGGCCCACTGAACACCCTGCAAACCCAGCAGGCAGGTAAGGCAGCACGGGGCTGACAGGCATGCAACTTCAAGGCTCGAACCCGTGGCAGCAGAAGACGCAAGGCGCCTTCCACCGCTGAGCCAATGCCTTGGGTGCCAATTATATTAGTTTTAAACACATGGGATACGGGTGTATATATTAAACAAATAAATATATTATGGAAGATTAGACAATCTATGTTTCGAAGGTAAGATAACAAACTTATTTACATTTTTTTTATTAATTATAAAACTATTATTATTATTATTATTTATTTTTTTGCCATAAGCATGCAATAAATTCAGACCCGAAATGACATGTAAAATAGTAAATCACAGGTATAAACACCATTGACTCTCGCCCTCTATTACCACAGTGTGTGTGGAGCCCAAAACTGGACCCCTGCTTTGCTGGCTTCAAGCTCTCCAATGTTGGTTTTTTATGGGGCTTGTCTGCTAAGACAATAGAGAGAGAAGAGAGGGAAGCAAAACACACACAGAGAGAGAGAGAGAGAGAGAGAGAGAGAGAGAGAGAGAGAGAGAGAGAGAGAGAGAGAGAGAGAGAGAGAGAGAGAGAGAGAGAGAGAGAGAGAGAGAGAGAGAGAGAGAGAGAGAGAGAGAGAGAGGGAAGCTGGGTTCAACCTTTTAACAAAGACTTCTATTTTCACAACTCCATTTCTCTTAATCTTCTCCACTCAACAATTTCATCATCTACAAAAACACTAACACTAAACAGCTAAAACCCATCTGTATTTTAGCTTTCTTGATGTTGTTGGATCCATAGATCTAACACTTTGATAAACCCACAAGAGATATTTCTTTGTTTGGCTGTTAAAGTTAGTAAGCTTTGAAGAACAAGTCAATTTACAACAAGGTAAAGCTTGAAAAGGAAGGAAAAAAAATTTGATTCCTTTTGTTTTATATTGATTAGTTGAGTTATGTTGGTTAATGAGTCCTTGATGACGGATTTTAATGATTCAATGTTAAATGCAAGACTTGGATTTCTTCTTTGTTAAATGCTAGAGCTGGATTTTTTCAATGGTTGACCAAACTGTGAGAAAAAAAGGGGGCTTTGACCGTTCCTTTTCTTTTCAAAGTTTCTTTTTGATATTTTCATTGTTAGGGTGTTGGGGTTTTTGTTTAGAGAGAACATAACAGTTTTGTTACTATAGGCATCGATTTCATATGTTACTCTGCAATTCATGGACGGAAACTAACAGAAAAGGCGACTGCTTTTTTAAAATATTGTATTGATCTGTTAATCTTCAGCTGTGCAACTTTTGATTTCCTTTTTTTTAGTTGTCCAAAGCTAATTTGCTGATAAGCGGAGCATGGCAAGGTCAAAATTGGTTTTTTTGAGTCACTACTTGTTTTCTTGAGCATCGAGTGCCTAGTGGCGGGGTTTTGTAACTGAATTGTTTCAAGTCTTAGGTGTAAGATTGTTCATTTTTTTTTTGCTGCTGATCTTGTTGCAGAGCATACTTACCGTGTTGTAAAGTAGAGGAGGACGCAAATCATTCTGAAGTTCCTGGGTCAGAGTTCTCTTGGGCACCTATTAAATGTGGACTATTTGGAGGGTTTTTAGATGAGATGAGGGATGTTATCTGGGTTGATGAACTTTTTGAGGGCCTGCTTCCGGCCGAGGCCTGATCGATATGTTCACACAAATTCAGATACTGGTGGTCGCCAAGACGGGCTATTGTGGTATAAAGATCACGGGCAGCACGTAAATGGTGAATTTTCTATGGCAGTGGTGCAGGCCAACAATTTACTTGAGGATCAGAGTCAGCTTGAGTCAGGAAGCTTGAGCTTAAACGACTCTGGCCCATATGGTACTTTTGTTGGTGTTTACGATGGACATGGGGGGCCTGAGACATCTCGCTATGTCAATGATCACCTCTTCCAGCATCTCAAGAGTAAGTTACTTCAAACTAAGGAACTCTTCGGCATGGATTTGTGACTTTGTGTTTCCTGGTTTTGCTTATCCTTGTTTCTGAAAATAAAAAAATTATTTCAATTAACCAAATAGGTAGCCTAGAAATACTAAAAGTAGAGTTACAGCCACTGCTGTCTTAGGCCTATCAATAATTTAAAAATGTGGAGGTCTCTTGTTATGAATGCGTCTTCCTTCTCTTGTCTTCTTTTTCCCAGTAAGTTTAACTTGATAATTAATATTTTGTCATAAATTTATCTTCATGGTGGGCTTTTAGATATTAAGCCTGTTCTATGCACTAAATTTCAGGTTTGATGCTTATCTGTAGGGTTTACTTTGGAGCAACAATCGATGTCTGTGGAAGTGATAAGGAAGGCATTTCAAGCAACAGAAGAGGGTTTTCTCTCTCTTGTTACCAAACAGTGGCCTATGAAACCACAAATTGCAGCAGTTGGTTCCTGCTGCCTGGCCGGTGTTATCTGTAATGGAACCCTTTACATTGCCAGCCTTGGTGATTCACGTGCTGTTTTGGGTAGAGTTGTGAAGGCAACGGGGGAAGTTCTGTCTATTCAGCTATCTGCTGAGCACAATGCTTGCATAGAGTCTGTGAGGCAGGAGCTGCAGGCTTTGCATCCTGATGATCCACATATTGTAGTATTAAAACACAATGTATGGCGTGTAAAAGGTCTTATACAAGTAAGCTGTTCACCATCCGGGAGCTGTTTATTATGTTCTTTTTTCTTATTTGACAAAGAATAGGTGTGGATCTTGTCACAGTTGCCTGTCCTTGTAGCCTTTTTGCGTTCTAGACACTATTATTTTAGTCTAAATGAGTTAAGAGTTTGAAAGCATGTTATATAATGGAAGGAGTTGGAACATAGTAATGTTTAAACTCGTATCAATATCAGTGCCAGTCATCTTTGGCATGAACAGAGGGCCTCCCTCTGAGTCAGTATTGGTGATTTCCACTTTGCAGCAAATGGTGAAAATGGGTGGAGTCAGATGGAGCTTGCTTTCTATTTAAAATTCTGTATCAATGTCAGTGTCAGTCATTTTTTCCCTGTCTAGTATGGTTTTGTTTAGATCTAGTAGGCTTGTATGACTTTAGTGTTCCTCATTGTTTGAAGAGCTAGGGTTGATATCACCTGACATGGTCTTATTTTTAGTGGCTTTGCAGTCATTGCCCCATTAGGTGCTCATAAATGTTGTGTTTTAATCATATGACCGCATTACCTTTTAGGTTCTTGCATTAGCTTTTATAAAATGAACATGCAGTTATTGTATGGAAATCTACAAAATGGATTGCTGGGAGGGCTATGTTGTAGACGGTTCAAGGGGCTTAAAGTGATATGCTAAAAGTCTGTTCTGGTTTACAAGTTTGTGTCAAGTAATTTGATAGGAATATACTGGCTCAATGGTAAATGGATTGCCATAAATGCGAAGTACAGAATGTTATGAAGCTTTAGGTTGGTGGCTCTAGATTTGGTTAATAATTCACAGGTCAACTTCATTATGGCATTTTGTTCTTCATTTCTATCTGACCTCTGCGGACAATATAAGATTTTGTTTTTTGGATGAAGCTACAAAATGGCATCCCATAGTTTTAGGGTTTGTTTAGTCCGTGCACCTTGCATGAGTCTCTTTTGGACATTTGGCATATTTCTCAGATTTTGCAACTTTGGTACATCATGAAATTGATGCTTCAGTCAGACCTAGGTCTTAGGCTGGTTCAGTTGATAGTTGATTTTTAAATGGGATTGGAGGATCAGGGGTGTTACTTCTAACTGAATCAAATTCATCATTAATTGACAGGGAATAATTCTCAAAAGCTATGGATAAGAGAAACAGTGGAAAATTCATAGATAGTTAGCAGCATGTAATACACCTACAGTTACTTGGCTGGTCCTAGGCAAATGCGAATATGTTCCCTGGTTCGAATCAGAAAATTCGACATGCTATGCCAAATAGGGTTATTAAATTGTTTTCTTGAAGTTCAAAAAATATTTATTTGGTAATATGTTGTGGATTTCGACCTGATACAACCTCACTTTTGAATTTTTTCACTGATGATCACAATCCTTCGACCTCTCAGGTTTCCAGATCTATTGGTGATGTATATTTGAAGAAGGCTGAGTTCAACAGGGAACCTTTATACACTAAGTTCCGACTCCGAGAACCTTTCAAAAAGCCAATATTGAGCTCAGAACCGTCAATTTCAGTGCACCAGCTGCAGCCTCATGATCAATTTATTATTTTTGCCTCTGATGGCCTTTGGGAGCACCTAAGCAATCAAGAAGCAGTTGACATAGTTCAAAATCATCCACGCAATGTGAGCAACATATTTCTTCGTGCTAGAAATTGTTTATTTTTATTTATTTTCATTTGTTTGTAACATGTACTCTCATCATCATCCATGCATAGAGACACAATTAGAGTCATTGCTCGTTTGGACTGCACCTCAGTTAGAATTGTTTTTATCTGTTTAAGCAACTTAAATTACCAACTTTTTGTTTGTGAAATTAATTGTTCTTTGAAAGAAAGAGAGAGAAGTGCTTCGTGCTAAATTTGTCCTGTTTCTTTTCTGTTTTCCTGAAAACATTGTTAGATTGTCTTCATTGAGGGTACATAGTAAGTTTGGGTCACGGAATGCTATAAACAGAGTCTTGCTGATAAAACAGTGTTTATAGTATTCCCTTCACCTGAAATTTTGACTAACAAGGTCTTTTACATGCCTCTAAATTAGTAGTTATTTAAAGTTCACCATTTGATGTTACTCAGTGTTTCAGTTGCAAATTCATCTGTAGGAGTAGAGCTGTCAAGCAAACCTCCAAGCTCTTTCAAGGGAGTCCCTAGAAAACTTTTCACGTTCTTTTACATTTTGTTTCTTATTTTATTCTCATATCTGGCTCCATATTTCGATGCTTGTTTTAGTGAATAAACATGAAATACACCAAGAGGATTTGTCTTTGGGGTGGCGGATTCATGTCATACAACAAACTTAATGCATGTGCAACTATAAAGTTCAAGATGAATCCATTCATGAAATTGCTTGTTCTATTCATGCAGGGAAGTGCAAGGAGGCTGGTAAAAGCTGCCTTGCAAGAAGCAGCAAAGAAGAGAGAGATGAGATATTCAGACTTGAAGAAGATCGACCGTGGTGTGCGTCGACATTTCCATGATGACATTACTGTGATTGTTGTGTTTCTTGACTCAAATTTCTTAAGCAGGGCTAGCTCAGTCAAGTGCTCGAACGTATCTGTTAGAGGGGCTGGAGTCAGTCTCCCTCCCAACACACTGGCTCCTTGTACCACACCAACAGAAGCTGGCAGTATGTGATGAAGCTGTATCTCATGTTCCTGTCTCTTGTATTATTCTAATGTGAATACCAGGTAGCTTCTGAAAGAGATAAAGAGGAGCCACCCTTCAATTCTTTAATGCACACTGTAACTTTTAACTGGAACTCATACTTGAATTTAGCTTATGTGCGAAAAACCCTAGAACTGGAGAAGTACAAGGTGACAATTATTATAGTTATTTCTTGTGAAGTTTTCTGCCTCTCTCATTATCTTTGGCTATATCTGTGTTTTACTTCTGTAAATAGTACAAACTTGGCACATTTAGTTTCCTTTCTTCCTGCCTGCCTGCCTGTGGTTTAAACTTTAATTTTACCAGGAGCAATGTTTCAGCTGTTGTCAATTTGGGTTCTGGCAAATTCTTGTACAGGGTTTTCATGTAGACTGTGCACTGGAAGCAGTCCTATTTGGGAAGCAAATCACAAGATTAACAATAGGGCAGGTAATGTTATTCTCAGGAAAAATGCATTAATCTGACAGGCTCTTTAAATTGAAAATGACCGAGGAAATGTCCATGGAATTCAGTTTGAATTTTTTTGTGAGATGTAGCTGTTTATAGTTATTTAGGCTATCCAGAACATGAACACTTACTACGTGTATGGTTTGGTGGTCTCCTTTTCCAATCAATAGTTACTTTTGTTGTGATTTGCTGTATTGGAATACTCCATGGTAGTTTTAGTGTTACCCTTTGGTTTTAGCAAAATCAAGTTTTTTTTCCTGCTTATGTTCCTATGATGATTTTCGGTCTCCTTCGTTCACAGCTTTGTTCCATCCCTCAATGGGATTATCCTGGAACAAGTAACACTGCATTCCCTCTCCCGTAGTCCGGGGACAGGAAAGGCCCCGGCTGTATAGTAAAATAGCCGAATTTAATCGATTTCAAGCGCTGTTGGACTTGGCCTAGCCGTGAAATTGGGCCTAGCTCTGGCCTGCTCCGGGATTTAATGTGCTGGTTTTAATCTCTCAAGACAATCCCGTTTGTACTTGTTTTTCTTTCCTTAAAATAGAATCTGACTCGGTCAGGTTTCGAATCAACGCGTTGACTGGTCAGTCAAGGTTTTATATCTATGCACAGGGGTGCAATCCCCAGTAGACTGCAGTCCGTAGCAATCCGAGATGATTATACAACCTCGGCCCAGACCCTGGTTTTGTTTCTTGACCATCAGCGAATAGTGTTTTCAGAGTTCTAGGAAGGAAAGACTAGAACGCAGCACGCCTTGCTTGAAGTGCCAAATTGAAACATATACTACCGAAAACTTGACCTGTAAAACAAAAAAAAAAAAGAGCTGCTACAGGACTACATTGTTATTGAAAAGAGAGAAGATGGATGATTTACGAGGTCAGATAAGGATTCCTTTTCCCCTCGTCTGTCAGACACTTTGTCAGGGCATATTCTCCCTCGTCCACGAAAGACCACCGCTGTAATGTTTCCCCTGGTTGTCATTTTTTATTACTTGCCCCCGCCTTTTAAACCATTAACAACCGCACCATTCTCAATGGCTTTGTTGGTCGAGCATAATTCATGTGCTTGCATATCTATTACAGAGTCTGTGCTTCCCGGGTTGACCTGTCCGGGAAATAAGGTTTTAGGTTACACGAATGAATCTCAAAATTAAAAAAAAAAAAATTAGAAAAAAAACAATACATGCAAATGAATGCTGTTAAAAAGGAAAGTAAAGTTTAATATATAGCTACTCAATATTGAAAAATTAAGAAACAATATATATATATATATATAATTATTTTATATTAAAAAAATTAAAAAAATAATCAAGTATTCATTAATAAATTTTATATTTTTTATATTTATTAAAAAAATAGATATCACCCAAGTTATGCTAGGTTACTTGACAGGTCGGTCTCAAGTTAATTATAAGCTCTGTTTTTTAAGTGCACTCATCAGACTATCAACTCATAAAACCGAACCGGTTTCATAACTACTATTTCCATAACCCAATTCATATGGGGTCGAATTAAATTCGAGTGTGGATGTTCCTGGCAGTTTTAAATGCTACGTTTGACATTCCAAATGCTACGATACAAAACACAGGTACATTCATCCCACCCCTTAAAAAACCCTAATCTCGAGAAGTGATAGAGAGAGAGGGAGAGAGAGAGAGAGAGAGAGAGAGAGCGATAAGATTTGGGAGGAAATTTTTTTTAAAAAGTGCAGAAAGGAAGGTTCATTATTCAATGGCCCAGCGCAATTGGAGTGGAGCTTCATGCTTTTGAAGCAAGAGTGCAGAAAGGTTCCAGCTCTGGTTTTTTTTTAATGGTCGAGAGAAATTTTTTCAAGAGATAATCCTGATGCATTTTATCGAAATTTAATTGATTTACTGTATTTTAATTCTTTTATTTAAATTCTTGTACTCTGAAAATCAACTAGCTAATATACTTATCTTGAAACTGCCCTTCTTAAGAATCTAAACCATGGCCTCATAAAAAATGTCTTTGGAATAAATTAATCGAATGACACAGACAAAAGAAGATGCTGAGTTTGTGATTTTCTCGCCCTTCGATTTTTGCCACTGCAAGCGTCGCCGTGTGGACACGCACGTGCACAGCGGTCAATGCACGTGTTGCGAGCCGAATGCAAGTGCAAATGGTACCGCCTGACCCATTTATAGGAACCTTCTTTTCTTTCCCAAAACCTGTAGCCCTTGAAATTCTTGCAACCAATCTAGTTCCGTCCCATTACAAATTATCCAACCGTATTTTTATTTTTTAATAATTATTTTAATATGATAATATTAATAAAAAAATTTAAAATAAAAAAATATTATTTTAATATATTTCTATTTCTTACTCATCTCCTCAACAATAACTTTACCAAAATTAATGACAGTATTTTAAAGAAGATTTCATTCTTTAAATCAAGTTTAATTTGAAAATATTTTTTTATTATCTTAAATATTAATACATCAAAATAACTGTAAAACATTGTCAAAAATATTTTTTAATTTAAAATATGGCTAAATACAATTCAAAATAAAAAAACAAATGACTCATTCTTCCTTTTTAAATCCAAAAAATTTGAATTTTTCATTTAAAATAATTTTTTTGTATTTTTAATTTTTTTAATGTGCTATATTAAAATAATTTTTTTAAAAATTAAAAAGGTTTTATTTTAATATATTAAAAAAAAACACTTTGAAATTCCAAACAGCGCCTGGGCTTTCTGGAGAGATAGATTTGTGTATAACAGTAAAGACAACAAGAGTTTTGACTTCCGTGGTCAATAAATCCACAGTTGTTTAGAATCATCACTAACAAATTAGTACTAATGTTTTTGTTCAAGGAGCGCAATTATAAACCCATAATTAGGAGTCCACGTGGTAGTCAAAAAAAAAAAAAGTTACGAAAACAAAAGGGAGTAAATTACAACTTGGTCACTATAGTTTTTTATAAATAAAAAGTCAGTCCCTCTAGTTTCCACAAGCATGAGTTAATCGACCAAATTACTAATTGTTTCTTTTTTTTAATTAATACCTAGAAAATGATCGCTAAGAACCTCTTAAACAAATAAGTGACTGGAAATTAGAAAATAATTAAGCTATAAATGGATATGAAAAACAAAGATTAAACACGTGGTATTTTCCTTTTTTGAGAAAGAGGGACTATCATGTTACTTTATCAAGAATACAGGGACTAATTCATGATTTGCTCGAAGAACAACAAGAACACCACCAGAAACAAGACAAATCCATCTCTCTCTATCTCTATCTGGTCTCAGTAGTCAGTCCTTTTAACAGTAAATTACTGTCCTTTTGACTCACCTGTCTGTCCCAAGCCCCCAGGTGTGTGTCCTGGTCCTTCCCTCTAAAAATCTCTGCTAAATTTACTAGCAGAACTTTCATTAATTGTTTTAACTTTTAAAGAGTGAGGTTTTGGTGTTGCCGTTGATGCAGGCCAACTCATTTGAGTGCAAATTACCAAACACAAGGACACCGCCATCTCCTCTCTCTCTTTCTCGAGCCCCTACCTTCTTTAGCCACTGCCATGTACCCTGCAGCCTGTATCAACTAGACTTACTTAGTTCCTTCCTCCCCATTTTCTTCTTTCTTTCTCAAGCCATTGATAGCTTGTTAAGAGTTCACAAATCACCTCTAAAACCAGTTTAGCAGAAACTTAGAAGGGCGTTCTCCCTTTTCTATTCATTTCTTTTTGAATAGTTTCTCTCTTTCTGCTTCAGCTTCTTAGCTCAACCAGAACATCTCTCTCTCTCTCTCTCTCTCCCCCTCCCTCCCCCTCCCTCCCCCTCCCTCCCCACATTCTCTGCTATAATGTTAAGCCATTTTTACCACAACCTCCACTTTTTTCTTCTTCTTTTGTGTTTTCTTTTAAACAAAAACTAATCTTTCTGCCAATTCGTTTTTAAGCAAGTTTCTTTCAGAAAATCACCATTCTTTTGCAAAAGAAGATGAACTGGGA
The DNA here is from genome assembly GCF_000495115.2 of Populus euphratica. Classification (NCBI taxonomy): domain Eukaryota; kingdom Viridiplantae; phylum Streptophyta; class Magnoliopsida; order Malpighiales; family Salicaceae; genus Populus; species Populus euphratica. The sequence continues at coordinate 1,564,044 of NW_011499847.1, read as the reverse complement.
CACCCCAAAACTTCTCCAAAAGCAACATTTTCTGCTCTACATGTATATAACCGCTGTTAAAAACTGCATAAAATCCATTTTGGCCCAGCCCCACTTCCTTTTTTATCCCTAAAGCATACACATATTATCTCAAAAACAGCCTTTCTCTCTTTACGTTCTTCCATTTCTCTAAAAGTTGCATCCACGCCTATATAGAAGCCAAAGCATACACGCACCCGCGCACACAGAGAAGAAACTTTCAACTTTAATAAAGTGAAACAATGGGATGTGTTGCTTCCAAGCTAGAAGAAGAAGAGGTTGTATCTATCTGTCGAGAGAGGAAACGCCAGTTGAACCTTGCTGTAGAGAGAAGACATGCACTAGCAAAGGCGCATTGTAGATATTATCAATCTCTCTATGCAGTAGCGGCAGGTATAAAGCTTTTTGTAGCTAGACATTCTTCTCCAGCTTCACCATTTCTCATTACCTTCCCTCCTCCATGCCCATCTCCATCAACAAGTGAAGAAAAAAATGCGATAAGAAACCCAATGTTTCTTCAACAAGGACCATCCGAGTCAACAACACATGAAAAAACCATTGCTTGTGAGTCTTGTGGTTCTTCAACAGTATCTTCTTCAGACTGTAGTGATCACGAGGAAGAGGGTAATAAAGAAGACGTCATGAAGAGAGAGGAACAGGCACAACAAAGTTATGGGTACTATTATATGCAAATGCCGCCACCACCAGAGTCACCTCAGAGGGATTTTGGGTGGGATTTCTTTAACCCTTTTAATACTAGCACGAGGCCAGAGATTATAAGTGGTTACAGGAGAAGTTCTGATGATGATTTGAGGGCTGTGAGGGAAGATGAAGGGATTCCTGACCTAGAAGGAGATAGAGAAGAAGAGGAAGAGAAAAATGTGATAGTTGTTGAAGAGAAAGGGAAAGGAGATCTTGGGGACAGTGGAGGTAGTGTGGTCAGGGTAGTTGATGGAGGTGGTGATGGGAGCCAAGGGGAGCAAAAGGGACTTACAGTCATTGATACACCAGAGAGAGGGAGGGAGTTATTGGATGCTTTGAAGGATATTGAGGACCATTTCATTAGGGCTTATGATTCTGGCAAAGATGTGTCAAGGATGCTTGAGGCTAATAAAGTTTTCTTGCAGTCTGGCTTGGAGGAAATTAAAGGTGGGGTATCTATTGTTATGTTTTCATGGTTATGTAAGTGATTTCTAACTATTTACCATGTGAATCTTCTTCCTCTGCCTTAGAATAATGATTTTCGTTACTGTATCTAAATCAATAGGTCCTGGCATGCTATGATTTCTTTCTTTCTTTTTGCTTGAATTCTTTTCCATCTTTATTCTTCTATTGCTTTTGGTAATCTTTTATTTATTCTCGACTTTTTTATTTCAATTTTGAAAAGATCTACAGTGATCCTCATTTTGTCTGGCACATAAAAAGGGTAAGTTCTTCTATTGAAAAGACTGCCTCCCTTTGTTAGTTAGCATGTAATGTAACGAATAGAATCTTAGTTTGAGAATATGCATAAGCAAACTTCATACAACAATTACTAGTAATGATAGGAGGTCTAATGTGTATCCTGCGAAGGAAAATTCCGAAAAACCGGCATGAAAATATTTGGGAATCCTCATCCGGTCATTCCTAGCTTTTTTTGGCGAGTGGGTCTGAGATTCGCTTGTTTCACTAATTGATCAAACTGGGACAGTGCTATATCTGTCCCCCGTTTTATTTCTATCTTATGTGATACATTAACAGATGAACATTCCTCCTAATTACTCGATTTTTTTGTGGTTGATATCAACCTCACAAAACTAATCACCATGTCATATGAACGCAGAGAACTCAACAAAACTAATCCAAGCTATTACATGGCACCGGTCCACTTCATCAAAGCCATCATCATGTAAGAGCCTTGTAGCATCCAGTTCGAAAGGCTCTTCTACTTGGACAGAATATAAAAATGATCTCTTTGATGATTATGGAGGAATGGATTCAGGAAGCCATTCACTAACACTTGGAAGGTTGTATGCTTGGGAAAAGAAGCTCTATGAAGAGGTCAAGGTAAGTCACTAACACCCAACTGTTTATGTTTGTTCATTAAGATTGCATCACGGCTTCTTTGTATCATGAAAATTGCTATAAATCAAGATCAATTTGAACATCAATGGGTTGCATTTCTTATATAAACCAAATTTAGAGAACCAAATTGTTTATTTCTTGTATAAGAGTTTGTTTTTATTTTTCCTCAGGCAGGAGACAGCACAAGAAAAATATATGAAAAGAAGTGTTCACGACTGAGAAACCAGGATGTCAGGGGAGATGATGAGCTTACCACAGACAAGACCAGAGCTGCAGTAAAAGATTTATATGCTAGGATCTTGGTTGCAATTCGAAGTGCTGAATCAATTTCTAAGAGAATCGAGAAATTAAGAGATGAAGAACTGCAGCCTCAAATTGTAGAACTGTTAAAAGGGTAAGGAAGTTGCTTATAGAAACTAAAGCAATTCTGTTAAAGTTTTCATTCCGTGTCTTCCTGGTTTTTTCATTTATCTTCCTCTATGTGCAGCCTAACACACACCTGGAAGGTTATGTTGGAATCCCATGAAACCCAGAACAAGATTCTTTTCGAAGTAAAATCTTTTGCCAGCCCCACACATGAAAAATTCTGCAATGACTTGCACCGGCTGGCGACACTTCAGCTCAAGGCTGAGCTTCTGAATTGGCGTGCATGCTTTATAGAGTATTTTGCAGCACAGAAGGCATATGTTGGAGCTCTTCATGGTTGGTTAAGCATGTTCACAATACCTGAAATTGAGTTCTGCTCCAGGGTCAGGAGTTCAGCAGCGCCTTATCAAGCAGTTGGTCCCCCGTTACTTGTGATTTGCCATGATTGGTTGTCTTCTATGGACAAGTTACCAGACAAGGCAGTGTCCTTGGCAATTAAAAGCTTCTTGAAAGATATGAAGGCTTTGTGGGCTCAGCAAGGGGAGGAACAGCTACAGAAAAGGAAAGTTGACAGTCTAGCAAGAGAATTCGACAGAAGAACCACGTCATTCAAGAAGGTAGAGACCAGGTTTCTTGAATCTGAACTTATAGAATATAAACCCGAGCCAGATGCAGAACACTGGCGTGAACACTTGACAGAGAAGAAAGATCAGTTGGACATGTTAAGGAAGAAGCTGGATGTAGAGAAGGAAAAACACCACAACTACGTGAAAGAAACACAGAGGATCACACTAAGTGGGTTACAGATAGGATTTTCGAGGGTTTTTGAGTCCTTAACTGAGTTCTCCAAGGCTTCTATGAAGATGTACAATGATCTTGCGAATCATAGCGAGAACACTGCTGGTAAAGTGGAGAAGCAATCTTTCCTAGAAGGCTCCCCTGTCGAAGAAAATGGCAGCGGGTGACTGAGAGGGCCTGAAATGAGCCTTGATTATCTCCCGTTTCATGGATGGTTTGTATATTATTCTGTCGAAGCAGCTCGCTGAGACAGTTTAAAGTTATATTTTACTAGGCATTTGTAGCAATTAATCTTTGATTTTTTTTATTGTCGATTTGTATTTTAGTGCCCACGTTTTTGTAGCAAGACCTGTAAAAATTTTCTACTTTATTGCTTCTTGACATGAGCAAGAAGTGCAGAGGGGGAAAATTCTAAAGTGGGAGGTTATTGTAAGTAGTTAAAGAACGGTGTGGACCAGAGAAATTTTAGATTTTCGGTGATGGATTTGGCTTTCTCGCTAGGCTCTGTTTAATTGTCCGGTTTTTAAGGTTTTAGCCCCGGGGATGGTACACATAGATCAGCCTTTGCAAATGAAATGACTGGAGCATGAGAAATTTTTATCCAAATTATTAGTAACATCTTTTGACAGGCAACAACACCAATGACAGATGCATCAGTTCGAGCAGGAAAAATAAAAAAGCCGCCATTTAGCCTTCTTTGGGGACATGAGCATCATTTACACTGCTGAAACACAGCAGCCAAGGGAAGGCAGGTCCAGTGCTTTCCAGGACCTGTTCTGTATTCTTTGCTTTTTAGTTAGCCACGGGCAGCCATGATACTCATCTCTCAATCTTTCGAAGCCAGAGAGAGCCAATTTAGCAACATCTTCTAGGGCCTACCATCTATCACATTGACCATGAGTAAAAGTTATTTCCATAGCTGAGTCCCTGGATGATGTTGATGCCGATTGAGATTTACTCAGAATGTTGTTGAATATATAATGGATGCACTGAAGGATCCAGCAGCTTTAATATCAGGGCTCTTGTCCAGGTGTGGTTAGCCATAGGCAACCATGATACTCATCTCTCAATCTTTCAAAGCCAAAGAGAGCCAATTTAGCAATACCCATATTCTAGGGTCTACCATCCATCACATTGATCATGAGTGATGGGTTATTTCCATAGCAGAGTCCAATTTGAGTCCATGAATGATGTTGATGTCGATTCAGATTCAGACTCAAGATTCACTCAAAACTCAGAATGCTGCTTAATATATAATAGATGCACTGAAAGATCCAGCAGCTTTAATATCAGGGCTCTTGTCCAGATGTTGGGAACGTGAGTCCAGCTGAGGAATTCGCTCCAGGAATAAGTGTTCGGACAGGAAACTTCAGGGGACCTAGCAAAGTTGCGTTTCGGACTGCAGCCAACTGCGTGGTTAGCCACAGTCCTAAACGATGCATGGAGACCTGGCCTGGGCATCCATTTATAAGGTCGAGAACATCAGTGTGGAACCGCCAGAGACAATGTCAATCCATCAACATCAGGCCAAACATGATCAAGTGAACATGATTTGTGCTCAAGCTGGATATAAGCAAATCATATTGCACATCAAGTTTCAGCTTTTCCAGCAAGAATAACAAGGGCAACAATCCCTCAAGGATTGTAATTGTTAATATTAAATAGCCGTTTAGATCATGTAATTGTCTAGCATATTCCAAGTCAACTTAAGTGTCGCTATATTCCATTTGCTAGTTTTGTACAACAATCAACAAAAAAGCTCGATATGCTCATGCAATTAAATAATTACAAGTTTTACAAATTGATTGCAATTTCAATCACCTCTTAACCCTACCTGAGGTACAAGGAGACCAAGAATTGCGAGAAAAGTATGAATTCGCTAACTACAGCTGCTGGGGAGTGTAAGCCAAGAAGTGGGACAACGTCCACATGCAACAAATTCTCAACTGCTG
>NW_011499847.1:1547318-1558819 GCF_000495115.2 Populus euphratica | reverse complement strand
CCCCCCCCCCCCCCCGCCCCCAGCCGCAAGCCCCCCTATGGTTATTACAGTGGCTTTCCCTGCAAAGATGACCAGCAACAGTCTTAGATGCACTTTTTGCTCCTCAGGCAGTTGAAATTCTCGTAATGTATAAATAACATGTGGTCTTTAGTAACGACAAGTCATTGATTCACAGAAACTCAAAACAAAAAATTCAATTTCCCTCGAGGCTAGGTTTCCATTCTCACATGGTATGCCCTGGTAACCCATATTGGTAACATCCTAGAATGTTACACCCGCATATTTCCAGAGCAACCCCCACCCCACTCCCAAAGGCACACCAAAACACACAAGCACACTTTGCTCTTATCTCCAACCATTATTATGAAGTTGCAATGAACAATCAGCATAGTTAAGCGATTGGAAGCTTTTCATCATCCACAAAACCAACTGTAAAATTTTATTATACCCTGAATAAAATGACCCGATTCAAGTAAATAGAACTTTAGGCCAAATTCCTTGAAACTTGATGAAACATAAAAGGAAAGATCCTTACCTAATTTCACTTTCTTTTTGGTCATGAAGTATAAGGAAGCACCAAAACTTGTAGCTAATAACAGCCCAGGAACATCAGCCCCAGCATAAGGTGCCACAGAAGGTGTGGAAGTGCCATTAACATAAGTTAAAACCATCAAAGCTCCATATACTCCTGCTTGTAAGCTTAACTCTCCAGTTGATGGCATTTCCACGGAAACTGGGATCTTCTTGATTGTAGTCTGCAGCCATTGTGGCATTGATCCCATCCCAGGACCATTTACAGGTTTAACATCAGCATAACGGATGTTACTACTGGCAACTTTTCCTGCTCGACGCTGAGTCAAGCTCCGCATAAGCAGCATATCATACGCAGTTTCAACCTAAAAATCACAATTTAACTACATTCATGAGAAAATAAAAATTATCTAAAACACAATGATACAAAATCTTATTCAAGCTCAATAAATGCTTGTGACAGAAAGTAAATGTCATAAATTAGACCATATCTGTGTCAATTTAGTGACCACTACATAGGTACCTGTGTTACGCTGCAAGCTGCACAACAAAAAAAAATAAAAATGATTCACCTGAATTTCATAGCCTAACCCGTAAAAAGAATTTTGAAAGAAAAAAAGAATGTGAACCACAACCAAAAAAAAAAAAACTCTAAGATGACAATTTTATTTTTAAAATATTGAGATGGCTACATGTTGGATCAATTAAGGTTTTGCAACCTAACCCTTTAAACCCATGAATTGGATCATGAACTCCAATGTGTTTAATTTTTTTTTAGATTAATTCTTATTTAATTAGTGAGCTGGGTGATGAACTTAACTTGTTTTAATAACATTGTTCTTTTTAAAACTATTTTTTGTTTAACTAAACAAAAAAATAAATAAATAGAAGCTTGAGAATCTAAGCACCAACTAAAAACCAAGGTGTTTATTTTAAACCATGATAAACCCACAAATATCAAATAAAAGCAAATTACATAGTAAAATTCAAAATAAATAAAATGTTAAAGAATGAATATAGAAAAAAAAATCAGCCAGGAAAATTAATACAAATGAACAAAAACAAATTAAAAATAAAAAGCCCAAGGGCATAGGTCTGGGTCAGCCCACACACCTGGGCCTGTTTTATAATTTTTTTTCTTTTTTGGGGGGTGGATTTTCTGAAAAAATATGCAGGCATTGCCTGCTATAAGAGTGAGGTGGCTAGAAAAATGACAACAGTCTCCTAAGGGTAAAAAACCCATTTTCACCGATTTTTTCAACCAAAAACATGTAAGAGACATCATAGGGACTTCCAAAAACCCACTCTTGGTATTAAATCACCACTTAATCGGTTAAAAAACAAAAAAATCAACCCAATTCAAATAAAATCCCAAAGCCCGATCTAATTTTTTGGGAAAGATAAATGAAAAAGAAGACCTAAATGGAACTACTCTCGCCAAAGAAACTCATTGACATCAAGAATGATGTATTTCACCACACAGAAGCATCCGTTTTTAAACTTATTCTCTTCTTCACTGTAATCCGGCGACTTCTCTTCTCTCTTAGCTCAAGGAACAAAATGAGAAGAAAAGGAAGTTTTGGACCAAAATGTAAAAAATACTCATAAAAGAGGGATTAGAATTGAAAAAAAATTGAAAAAAAGAACTTCAAGGATGAAAATTGCAAAAAACACGCCTCAGCTACAGTAAATAAAAAAAAAGAGCAAAATCCTAAACGTTTTATTTTTCTTTGTAATTCTAATTCTAATGTAATCATTTCATAACGACACCACAAACTTATAGCACAACGAAGAACTGTAGCAAGACAGGTCAGTATAAATGCAGAAACATCAATTGAAAAGGGTAGAAAACAGGGAAACTCTCTTAACTAAGCTTCAAGCAGAAGTTCATAAATAACACGAGTGAAATAAACCTTAGCCAGTCAAGAATCTTGAAATAATCGCTAGAAAATGGCAAAAAAGGACCCAAAACACCACAACTGAAAATTACATGCCATAAATTCTACCAAGATCATTATCTCAAGAACCTCTAAAAAATAACTAAGCAAAAGCAATTAAAAATCAATGCAGGACAGCATCTTGATGACCGAGATTTGTACACCCCATTTATCATGTACCTCCACTAAACTCACTAATCACTCTATACACTGAACTTAGAGCTATGGTACCTTTCACAGTTCTAAGTTCTAACCCATACACTGGCTGTGCATCTAATGGCACGCTGGCTTCCAGTTACTTTTAAAACTCAAAAAAAAATAAAAATCAAATTCTAATGGGCATGATGATACGAAATCCAATCCATTATAACTCATAAGCTAAATTTAACACCAGCGCAATAATTAATCCAGCTGGCACCAAACCCAGAAACAAATTTTCAACCTCTAAAAGCTAAATCTCACATTTCACAAAAACCCATCATTAATAACCACCCAAAACACAATAAATACACTTCAAAACAAAACCAATTAATAAAATTAAAATCTTTAACTAAACACTTCTTTCCACACGAAATTCGAAAATTCACAGTTAGCTAAAAAGACACAAATTTTATTGAAAAAGAAAAGGAAAGGTAGAATAACCCAGTGTGCGTGAGGACATGTTTATCACCTGTGCAATAGCTTCCTGGTCATCTTTACAAGTAGCAACAATTAATTTTTTGGCGCGAAGTATTTCATCGAACGACGCGCCGTCTGGGACACCGAGAAGCTCGAGTGCGCTCTCCACGGACATCTCAAACGGCGCCGACGAATCATCGGCTCTTGAGCCTGCTCTCACTAAATTACGCTTGGGTTGCACAATTACTCCCCTCCAAAAATACGGATCCTTTTTTAATGATGATTTTATTTGATTTAAGTTTGAGGGGGTGTGAACCGGTGGTCGTGAGAAAGGTGAACCGGATGGAGAGAGACGGTTGGACCGGACCGAGAGAGATGCAGCCATTTGTTCTTTTTGTGGACAAAATGGAAGACTGGTTTGGTTTCTTTTTGTGTTTAAAGAGAGAGAATAGAAGAAGAGTGAGGAAGCTAGCAACTGTTAATGATTAAGAGAATTTTCGCAAGACTACAAATTAGTCCTCCAACTATCTAATTGATTTCGATTGGGTCTCTAAATCTTAAGAGTACAATCGCAACTATTCTTATCGTTTCTCTAAAAATAAAGCACAACTATCAAATGTTAATTAGAGTTTGTTTTGATATAATTTTTAAATTATAAATTTTAATTTGATTCAAAATTCAAAAATTATTTTTCATAAATAACTCATTAAAAAATAAGTTGAAATAACTATAAATTAAAAAATATTTGGTAAAAATAACTCTATATGCACACGTGTGTGTGTATGTATGTATGTATATTTCAAACTAGTATTGGAACTCCTTTTCAAGTAAAAAAAAATACAACCATAAATGATGGGAAGTGAAATCATGACAATAAGTGTTTTTTTTGAAGAATCAATTATTGAGTTAACTAATAAAAATTATTGGATGACACATAGTCCTATTCATTGCCACTTAGGATAAGGATATTGTGCTTGCTAGTGAAAAAATAATAATATTGAAAAAAAATATTTTATAAATGAATTTTGCTAGTTTTAGAGTAAATTGATCAATTTTGAATTTTGAAAATTACATAGAAACTATATGTAAAAATGGGGGACGGATTTGTATTTTTCCCGAGATTGTATCTCTTTGGGAGTTTTGTGACGTATATCTTTGCCTCGCAGAGACCATTTGATGGTTTGCTTATTGATTAAAAAAAAAGAAAAAAAAAAGTAATGAGGGTCACTGAAGAAAGATATTTTGCCAGAGAGAGAATGGCTAATGTTTTGTATTCTTCTTTGACATTACTTGTTGGAGAACTGATGCCTCAAGTTAGCCTCTTTTGTTATTACATGACTCTGTTGATACTGTAAGAAGGATAAAAAAAAGGGATAAAATCATTAGTTTTGCTTCAGTGTCAGGTCACAAAAAGATGCTGGGACCAAAGCAGATGAATGGTGACTGGATTGAATAGTATCAAAGTTTTCACGAGTTTATAGAAGGCAAAACTCTATGTCAAAGACTACTGCAAATTCCTCACCAGCCTTCTGAAGCCGAGATCATTTGATCAATAAAATTCTAATATCTTGTCAAATAATCTCTTAATTGAAAATTTTAAGTCCTGTTTTGGTGAATAAACGACCATAATTGAGCTGCTCATAGTGCTGAATATGGAGGAGAGATATTTTGCTCAGGGATTTGATGTTTCAGTTCTTGGAGATGGGTGTGATTTTAGTGATCCTGGTGATGTTGGTATCTATGGTACAATATGATTCCCTTTCTCTTATCTTTTCCTGTTTTGGAGTCGCTTGTTTCCGTATTTTCATCCCTTTTCCGCTTAAACTATTACTTTATCCTGTTTTAACCGGAAATCGGGTTTTATACAGTGCCGGAGAGGAATTTCAGAACATTTTAAACCTGTCTGCAAGCGATTTGGGCTCCGATGACAAGAAGGTATGTCCACGGATAATCCTATATGTCATTTCTCATTGGATTTTCGTTCATATAGAAATAGGGTAAGAAGAAAAGAATAACATTTCACTGACCATCTAAAACCCAAAACTGATTTTCATTTGCAAGTATAGTTTATTTTCTTGATTTATTTATCAATGCAGTGAAGCATTCAGGTATAGAGAAATTTAAAATCTAGCATGTTTCTAAAGAAAATTGTAACAAGCGTCACATGACAGGCACTTGACACATCTGTAAATATTCATATTTCAATTCTGCCTTTAGGAAGTAATGCCCTTGGATCTTGAAGGGTCATCATGTCTCACCATGAATCACATTCATGCACCAGCACTACCACTGATGACAGAAATGGTTTCGAATATAGCCTACCTCTGATGACAGCAATGGTTTCGAATATAGCCCCATTTTGCTTGGAGTCTATACTTATGTGCGTAAATATCTAAGCCATTCTTCTCCGACTCGTTTAAGCAGATCTGGATTCCATTTGCAAGGAATGCTTGTTCTTCATTCGATGATTCATCTGGGTGGAATTTCTTTGAATTGAACGAACTTTTCGGTCAGCACTAGAGAAGTCCTGAAACAACTGTACAAGCTAATTTTTTGAGTATTAATCTCTGGCAAAGTAAGCAAGCTTTAGCAAATTTCTTTCTGAGGTCATGTGCTCCTTTCTTCTGATTACCATATGCAGTTTCACACTATCAAAGGCGAACACATAGCTACAAAAGTAATGTCATATCTCTCCAAGTGCGTTAGGGACTTGAGACAGCTCACGTGACTAAGATGGAGATTGTCAGATTTCCAAAATCCTTGACTCATTTCTTTCCGGGTAGCTTTCTAAGAGCTTTGCTGGGCTAAAAACAGCATGTCTCACACTGGACACTGTTTGATGGGCCTTTTCTGCTACATTTAGAATCGGGTGCAATCTTCGCTGCGTCAAGTGCAAGCTTTCCTTCTTTTTATAATCGATCTTAGCCTACCTTCCTCTCGAAGGTTGATACAAATACATGATGCGCGGATTTACACCTTTGCCGAACTTGCATGTTCATGGCTGGAGATTGGATTATAACGCGGCACAGATCATGGTCACAGGTACTACATATCACTTCGTTGATTAAATTGAATGCATAAGTGGGAATAAACAAAAGCAGAAGATTGATTGGATGTTTCTGCATATCAACTTACAACAGGAAAAATGTTTAGTGACCGGACTCGAAGCTGCCAATCGGGTGGTAGACTTTCTTGGAGAAGGAAATTTGCTTAAATAATTCCAGTCAAGGGAGATGAACCTCTTATCTCTAAGCACCCAGTAACCCTTAACAGAAACTTCGAGTTTAGCTCTCAATTTCCAATGCCTGATCATTTCCTTGCATCTCAATATGCTGTTATATTAATCTAAACCCTCTCGCAATTCTGAGTTGCATTCATACTATCATGGTTATCGCACCCCAATCAGGATATGACCTAGTAAAGGGCATGGGTTATTCTTTTGCTCAGTCCATTTACGGATCATTAAAATATGTCGTTCTTAATTTTTTTTTAATTATTATTGAATTTAGAAGAGTTAATCATTTCGTGAATTACTTTGTCAAATTACTAGATTTGATTAGGTTAATATTAAAATTAATTCAAATTAAAAATACATTTTTGATGGCCAGAAATATCCTTGATTATACAATTTGATTACCAAATAAAGAAAGAGATTAGAGAAAGAATTTGATTTTTGGTCATTCTCGTACCTAGAAGAAGAACTAAAACATAAATTTCGAGTTAATTCATCTTCTTAATCCCAAAATTAAAAATGTTGTTCTCGTTGCAGAGAATGTAACTTTTGTTTTTATTCTGTATAGGATAGTGCTAAAAATTTTATAGATACCCTTTTAAAATTTTGTGGAGAAAGGAGTTAAAAATAATAAAAGAATCAATTTAATTTAAACATTTAAATTTTTAGATTATGTTTTAAAATATAATTTATATTTTTTTAAGTAAATGTTTTTAAATTTAAATAGATATATATTATTTTATATTTAATTTTTATCAAGTAAACAAAAATAATAATATTTAAATTCATAATTGTTTAATCATCAAAATTATGATAATATTTAAAAAAAATAATTCAATTTAAAAACTTAAATTTTTAAATAAAATATTAAAATATAATTTATATTATTTAAAAACAAAATTCAATTTTCAAACTACATATACCTTCTTTGTTTTGTTTTTATCATTTAATTGCAATCATTGATTTCCCTTGGCTGGAGATGAGCCCCGATTAGACCGATTTGAGACGTCCAACTGTCATGCTGATCCTGATAACGTGAGCGTCCATTTCTGGATGGATGGAAGTTTCTGTGAACTTTCAGTGGACCCCGCAAGTTTTTTTGCACACGTGTTCTCACGTCTACCAGTAGTCACATACCGCTACATCACATCTTTCTTTGCAAGTTTTTGGTTTTATTACATTTTTGGCTTTGTGGATAGTGAATTCACAAATATATCACTTCCGTTTCTATAATTTCAATTTGTGCCCATTTGGTTACTGTTGGTTTTTCTTTGCATTTTTTGGGGAAAAAACCCCAGAACTTATCTTTTTTACAAAAAGAAGTTCAATTTTGTAGTTTTTTGTATTTTTGGGAAATATTAATACAATCCCTAACCCAACCTTTTGGCTTAAAATCCTAACTCAATAACATGAATAATGTGAAAAGGTCCACTGATTAGTTATTTTAAGATTGTTTTATTTTAAATAAATTATTTTTTCTTTTACTTGATTAGGTAATTTACTCTAGAAATATATTTTATTCCTCCATCCCCTGCGATGATTAAGTGACTAGCTAAAACCTAATATATAAAGTTAATCTTTGTGACGGGAAGTAAAAAAATAAAATAAAAAAAATCCTTCTCTCTGTGGATACATAATCACTACCAAATTACTCTTTTTTTTTAATTAATTATTATCTAGTAAGCTTGGGTTGAAGTTACTCAATTATATATTTTTCTATTTCATGTTATTTACAATCATTATTGAAATAGTTTATCTAGTTAACTATGTTTATTAGAACCACTTCAATTAGGCTAATTTTTTTTAATATCACTTAAATCAGTAATTAACATTAAGATTCTCATAGGAGTCCATGACAATGGAGAATACAAAATCCAAATCATCTATAGAATTAATATCTGGTTAATTGAGACAATAGGAAAGAATAAAAAATATTTCTGAATTTACTGGTTTCCCCAATCCTTTACAAATATCACGTGACGCGCGATGTACGAGATCCCATCCCATCACAGTGTAAAACCGGACTGTTATCATTATTTCCATTAAATACTAATAAATAAATAACCCTCTCTCAATAATTTCTTACAAAACAAAGTGTTTTTGTTTTTTTGTTTTTTAATTTCCAGAGCATCCGATCTCAGTTTATTCCTTTTCTCTTGACCCCTCCCCCTCCTCTCTCTCTGTCTATCTATCTCTCGCTGTGTACCGGAGGCAGATCACAAAAAAGGTACGTCTCTTTTTCAGATCCAAAATTGTCATTTCTCTCCTCCTTTTACTATCAGCCAATCAAATTCTTGTTGAATTGAAACTTTCATTTCTCATTGGATTTTGAGATTGATGCGCTTGTTTTGTTAGTTACTTCCTTAGTTTCGTTGAATTTTGATACTAAGTTGTATGATTGATGAAGCTTTGTTTGGCTACTATTTGTTAAGGAAGTTTTTTTAGTTCTGTCTAGGTATTATAATTATTGATCTGTTCCTGCTGTGCTCTTAAATTTTGAAGTTCTTCATTGATTTTTTGTTTATTTTTAATTAAATAGTATTTATAAGCTGATTAATGTAAATGATAATTCTTTTTTTCGAGATTAATTTATGGTGGAATCAATTTGTTTGACTTTTTTGTTTTAAAAATGAAGGTTGATAATGGGTGTGGAAACAAACAATCTCGATATGGAGGAGGGAACGCTTGAGATCGGCATGGGTGAGTTTTGCTGCAGTATAGTAATTAATTGCGAATTTGATTTGGAGACATCATGTGAATGCATAATGGAACGAAACAGAAATTGATAATTAATCGGTGAACTATACCCGAATGGAATGGATTAACACTGTTTGGGATGGCAAGAAATCAGTTAGTGAGATACTTGTTCTTAAATTTAAATTTGTTGAGTGTTTTACGAGTGGTGATCGAGGTTGTAGAGAGTAGTTATTGCGATTTAAATTTTTGTTTCATGTATTACAGAGTATAGAACTGTTTCTGGAGTTGCTGGACCTCTTGTCATACTTGAAAAAGTGAAGGTAATACTCCTCTTTTCTTGATTGATTATGCTTGGGATAATTTATTTGATTTGTTAACCGCTGTGGTGATGCTTCAGTTTTTATTGATTGGTGCGTTGTTTATTCACTATGTTAGGGACCCAAATATCAAGAGATTGTTAATATTCGTTTGGGAGATGGATCAACCAGACGTGGTCAAGTCTTGGAAGTTGATGGGGAGAAAGCTGTTGTTCAGGTAATTGCTGCTCAGCATTTTCCATCTTTTCTTTGCGACCGCAGGTTCAAAATAAGTTGGTTTGTTTCCTGATTAAAGTAAAAATCTTAACTTTAACATTGTGACTGTGGTCATGTGTGTGTGTGTGTGTGTGTGTAGAAGGATTGCTATAAATTGAGTTGTTTGAAGGCGACACTCTTAGCTTAATTTGTAGTGAAAAAAATTGCGCACCTTTTTTAAAGACTGAATGCATTCTTTCTTGGTATTTTCTTGGCTAGGTTTTTGAAGGAACCTCTGGGATTGACAACAAGTTTACAACTGTGCAATTTACTGGAGAGGTTTGAAGCCTTGCCTTTGATTATTTTTTTTAATTCTTAATTTGTCAAACAGCAATTGCAATTTTCGGCTCATACCAATGAACCTTCAACTACCAAACCTGTCAAATGCTGCAAATTAGACATGGAAAATAGCTGTATAAACCATCTGTAGGCTCACATGTTTACATGCCACCAAAAAAACATCAACCAGATAATTAGATCTCATTTATCACTTGTTCTCGTTCCTTTTCTTGTAGAAAAAATCTGCAGAAAATAGCTACAAATAGGACATATAAGTAGATAATGAATTACACCTATATCTTAAAGAAACACTGCTAAACCTTTGTCACAAAGGCAAGTCCCTCAATGCCTGTATTTCATGATACTCCACAGTTTTTGATATTTAGATGTCATGGATGAAGTTCACATGGTTATTATTATCATTTGGTTTTCTGATGTGGAATATTGCTTGTGCTGGATTCTAGTATATACCTCTGAAGCCGTAATGAATTGATAAGTTGGTGTATGGCCATTTACATCTTTGAAGTTTTAATTGAATTATAGTAGTTTCCTTAAGAGACTAGGTTTGCTCCGGTGACACCCTTGCTTTCCCTGCCCCTGTTTTGTAGGTTTTGAAAACTCCAGTGTCCTTGGATATGCTTGGCCGCATTTTTAATGGTTCTGGGAAGCCTATTGATAATGGTCCTCCTATTTTGCCTGAGGCGTATTTGGATATATCTGGTAGGCTATATTTTGGACTGAACAATCTTTATTAATATATGTTGCTCGTTGACATCTTCTTAGAGTGAATAATATTAACTGCCCTTTACTAAATGCTATGCCTTCTGCAGGGAGTTCTATCAACCCTAGTGAGAGAACGTATCCTGAGGAGATGATTCAGACAGGGATTTCTACAATTGATGTCATGAATTCTATTGCTAGAGGACAGAAGATCCCTCTGTTTTCTGCTGCTGGTCTTCCCCATAATGAAATAGCTGCTCAAATATGTCGCCAAGCAGGGTTGGTAAAGCGATTGGAGAAGTCCGAAAATCTTCTTGAGGTAATGTTCACACCTTATTGGATTGTGAGAACTAGACTCACAACCTTGTTCTCAATAAGATAACTGTTAAATGTGTAGTTGAATAATGTTCCATTATAATGGATCCTTGAAACAGTATTCTTTGGAGACACAAGGAAATAAATAAACCATATATTTAAACAGCGATACTAGCTTTATTGGAAGAATATTTAAATTTAATGAGTGGACCACAATTATGTTATGCTTCACAATTACTTCAAATGAAAAGCTCGTCTCTTGTTTAGTGCTCAATATTAGAAGAGTTCCTTGATTTTTTAGTACCTCATCAAATTGCACGTGAACTGGTTCAGGCATCACCTAGTGTTATTTCTTCATTTCCCTAATTCCATTCACCTTGAAGCATTGAAGCTTGTTGTTACTTAGATAGTTGTTTGGTTCACATTTCTTTCTCAGCTCTTTCTAACTTAAATTTGTAATTAGGTCACTAACTTGCCATGTGAACTTTCAGGGTGGAGAGGAGGACAATTTCGCCATTGTATTTGCAGCTATGGGTGTAAACATGGAGACTGCACAGTTTTTCAAACGTGATTTTGAGGAAAATGGGTCAATGGAAAGAG
>NW_011499847.1:1436755-1547281 GCF_000495115.2 Populus euphratica | reverse complement strand
AATGGAAAGAGTGACCCTTTTTCTGAACTTGGTATAGTTTTGTTTTAACAGTTGAACCTTGTTTTTGTACCCGAACACATGATGATTTTCATTGAAGGTAATAATTTATTATCTTATACCTTTCATGAATTCTTTCTGAAATTTTATTCTTTTGATGCGTCATCCAGGCAAATGATCCGACAATCGAACGTATTATTACACCTCGTATTGCTCTTACAACTGCAGAATATTTGGCATATGAATGTGGGAAGCATGTTCTTGTCATATTAACAGATATGAGTTCTTATGCTGATGCTCTTCGTGAGGTGAGCTAAAAACCTAAAGCATGTGTTACAATGCACCTTTTGAAGGTTGCACAAACAGAATAAGCATTTACTTGCATGCATAAATATCCATTATCAATTTTTTTGTCTGATTGCTCAATATATCTAGCGTTTTTCTGGGGTGTTGATAGGTCAGTTTTTATATAATTATATTACCAGGTACTTTATGATATATTTAAGTTTTATTTTATTCTGTTTTGAGTTACAAACTACTGATTGCCATTCCAGGTGTCTGCTGCCCGAGAAGAAGTGCCTGGAAGGCGTGGTTATCCTGGGTATATGTACACTGATTTGGCAACAATATATGAGCGTGCTGGTCGTATTGAAGGACGTACAGGCTCTATCACCCAAATTCCAATTTTAACTATGCCGAATGATGGTAATGTATTCTCAGGCTACACTGAATATCCCATGCATCTTTCTTTCCTTTAACGAGAAAACATTTCTTCATCTTGATTTTCTTATTTGACCAGATATAACTCATCCCACCCCTGATCTTACCGGATACATCACAGAGGGACAGATTTATATTGACAGGCAGCTACACAATAGACAGGCAAGGTCATAGGGCACATGAGTGGTCATTTCACTTAGTTGCAGGAAATTATTACATTAAAATAATGTTATGGGTTTTAGATAACTGTAGATATCTCCATGTAGGAGTTTTAATTGATTGAATGTTGACTCATTTTTATTGGCAGATTTATCCTCCAATCAATGTCCTCCCATCTCTGTCTCGTCTCATGAAAGTAAGGATGAATCTTTTCTCTGAATTCTCAATACATCAAGAATTGATATTTTAAGATGGTATCACCAATTAGAATGTGCAAGGCATATTCTAAATTGTATCATTGATTTACCATTGCAGAGTGCCATTGGTGAGGGGATGACTCGCAAGGACCATTCTGATGTGTCCAACCAGGTCCGATTTGTTAGCCATTGTACCTCATTTTCAGTTTATTGCCATGTTTTAAGCTGTTTAACCTTTGAATTTATTTTAAACTTCTTACCCTTCAGCTGTATGCGAACTATGCTATTGGGAAGGATGTCCAAGCCATGAAGGCTGTGGTTGGAGAAGAAGCTCTTTCTTCTGAAGATCTGGTCATTTACTCTCCTCTGTTCTCTTGAAGAGTTTTATCGCTATGTATATAATTATCTGATACATAGGAACTAACATGGGTTCTCTTGAATAAACAGCTATATTTAGAGTTCTTGGACAAATTTGAGAGGAAATTTGTTGCCCAGGGAGCTTATGACACCCGCAACATCTTCCAGTCACTTGATTTGGCATGGACTCTGCTTCGCATCTTCCCCCGTGAGCTACTCCACCGTATACCTGCTAAGACTCTGGATGTGTTCTATAGTCGAGATGCAGCCAATTGAGTTAGAAGTGTTTATAGAGTCATGATTATTTTCTTTTCGATGAGATATAAGAAGTTGATTTGCAAGTTGGTATGTCCAAAAATCCACGTCTGCAGAAATAATAAGGGTAGTGTGTCCATTTGGGTCACGAATTTGAAGTTGTCCGGCTCGTCGAAAAACCTTAAAAAATTGAGAATGGTTTTACCTTTGTAATTTATTTATTAGTTGGCGATACCCAATCGTGGGACTTAGTGAAGTTAGGCCTGGCCTTATGTGGTGCTTGGTGTATTTCCTTGTTTATTTTGTAAGCCTATCTTCCTGGATTCTCCTATTTTGAGGAATCAAGTGTTTTATTTATTTTTTTAACTCTCTTTTTTTCCCCAAACAAAGCATAGAGATTAGAAAGCCAATAATCCATGCTTACATGATTCAACCTGCTGGTCGAGGAGCGCCAGCCCTATGGTCTTGATTTGCCTGTCAATGTTGCAAATAACAGAAGGGGAGTTCCAGTGTTCCTACGATGCACGGGGCTGACTTGGAACTTGCTGAAAGGATGGCATTGATGTCATGATTGACTCATGGACATGGTTCGTGCTACGTTTTCGTAATATTATTGTCTAAGAAGAGGCGAGTATACCTTGTTAGCTTAACATCAGTGATTAATTAGTACTCATCAGTATTCTCTCCAAAATTCTAAACACAATTGATGAGCAAAAAATAAGTTCAAAACAAAGCCCCCAGAAAAAAAAGAAGGAAAGGAAGTAAAAACACACGATATATGCAACTAGATTAATATATTAATATGTAAATCTAACAATTAAAGCTTCAGCTTCAAGAACTGATTCAATTTCTAGATTCTAATTAGAAAATCTGGATTGTCCTGGACTGTTAATCTAGTACCCAATTGATTGATGATCTAGGCTAGTCTGTTGTCGTTTTGATGTTTTTATTTTAAAAAATTGAGTTAATTTGAATTAACATGAATTTAAAAAATTAGATTAATATGAATTGACTTGAAATTAAAAAATAATAATAAAGTTAACCTGATTGACGTATCTAAGTTTGTCTCTAAATTCAAACAAGTTTTAAAATTATGTTAATAATAAGGTTGTTCAAAATCCAGCACTGTTCAGTTTAGGGAAAAAAATTCAACCGAAATGGGTTTTTTAATTTCTAGAAAACTTGACTCGGCCAAATTAAAAATCAGTTCAAATCAACTAAGTTTAGTTTGATAGGGGTTTTTTATTGGAAAACCAGAAAACTTTAAACTTCCCCACACTGCCCCGATCTGTCCAAGTTTTAAGATTCAACAAGAAGCACTAAAAATCCAGGGCCCGCAAAAGATAAGAACCCATCAGACAATGTTTATCTAGCATATCTAGATGTTAAAAATGTGAAAAGTGAACATGCTAGTGAAAAGCGCATCAATAATTTGGGAAGGAAACTGCCATGGCAGTGATGTACAATCTGGCAATAGGACTTTCTCAAAATGCGGACAAGAATCGATAGTGAAAGCTATAAATGTATCTTTTCATATGAACGGCAGGGAAGGCATGAGCCCAGCAGTGGGAGGGGCTTGTTTCCTTCCTCCGCATCTGGGTTCGAGTCTTACCGTGCATATTTGTCAACCCTGCGATATTTTATCTGTTCACTGAGCTTGCAGGATGTTCAGTGGACTGTGAGGATTAGTCGTAATGCGTGTAAATATGAGTATTCTTAAACGCGAAAGTCACGTTTAATATCGAGGTATCATCAATAATTGTTTAATATCGAGGTATCATCAGTAATTGTGTAGCCCTATTTGAAAGGTCGGATTTGCACCTTACATAAAATCTTGGACTTGCGAATGGATATTGTTGTGTACAATAATTGGACTTCACCGGGATTATGGACGTGAAAACAAGCAGTCCAACTGGCCGCCGGGCAGTGAGAAGATGAAGACATATTGAAGCTCGTGAGGGAGGGAGGTGATCAAGAATTTTAGGAAATACCAGATAGCAGACGCGCAGATGAAAAGAGATGCGATAGCCAGAGAGGTAAGCTTAGCAAGATACTTGCTGAGGGGGACGAGTATTTCTGTGATCATGTTCGAGACTCCATGTTGTTGAACATTGAGCGAGTCTTTAGAACTCTCTTTTCAATCCAATATATTTCTATTTTTTTAATCCTAAAACACTAATCAAAACCACACGATATATGTATCAAATTCCAAGTGAAAAGGGGATCCAACTAAACCAAATTCTTGTGGGACTTGTAAACCAAATTGATGAAGGAGACATCTATTAGGTGCCTGTGTTTGGTTTAGAAAAAAGGCCACCAAAATATTCACCTGGTTTCATAATGAGTTAATTATCATTTAAATCTCAGGTTTTATTCTCTCTTTATTAACCCTTCAATGATGCGAGACCTCAAGTTTTTTTTTTTTTTGGGTTTTGCGTGTTCTTTCTGTAAGTAGCAGGAGCAAGTTAATAAAAAGAAATCAGTAAAGTTAAAAATGGCGAAATGTATGGACCTCAGCCTGCTTTTGATGTTCTTACTACTTTAGGCAGTACAACTGATTTGAGATCTGCAGGATAAGGAGTCCACAAGCCTAATCCACCTCTGCTCTCCTTCATACTGCTACCGTTACCCTTAAATTCACTCAAACTTTTTACCCACTCTACCTTTGATGAATGCTCTCGGGTGTGTGGATGCAACACGAACAGTGAGTTGTACTCACAATTTGGAAACATGAAGAACTTGAATGCACCTCCTAATCTGTAAACAACATAGCCAAAACTCAATTGGTCTCTTGGTGTGAAGAGGTTGACCTCGTTAAACCACAAGCAGCTAAACAGGTTACTCATAGCTGTATGTTCCCGTATGATAATAGCTCCCTCTGGCACATCTGCATTTACAAACACCAATCAAGGGACATGAAAAATTATGTAAATCACTATGATTATCACTGTTTACACCTCCATCCGAATGCTCATATGCTTGCATGTAACATGTTGCATCTCCCAAGTCTACCAACAGAGAACACAGACCCAAATTTCATCCAAAAAAACTAGACAAATGCAACAAAATAAAAGACTAAGGAAGTTGCTTTCTCTCTTACCACTGACAGTACTTTTCTTTGGACTCCATGGCTCCATCCCCTCGTAATAATATATCTTCATGTGGAGATCAATGAGGGGTCGGGCATACCGTTTCCTTCGCTTATTTGCATCAGCCTCCTCATATATGCTTCGATGATGTTTGTGCTGAGCAATGGCAAATGTATTCTTCCCATGCCATAAGTATCTGCAGATCAAAGATCATCCATATTACCTGGTATCATTTACTTTGATATCATAGACATAAACGCGTGCGCGCACGGGCGTGCAATGATGGTGGTGAAACCTAGGGATACAACCCATGAACTTTCTCACTTAGACATTATCTTCAAGAGTGTATTTACAGACAACATATATTTCACTCTTGATGTAATAGAATACCACATAATTTGTATGTCATGTGAATGGAAGAATACAGATTGAAGAATAATTTAGCAGACAACACAACTAATCGACACTGTCCCCTAAAATGCTTATTTCAAAAGGCTTACTTTTCATCTTGTGACCAGTGCTTTCAGGAAAGGTTGAGAGGAGAACACAAGTTTTGGATACTGAAGCATCCACTAACTAAGACCAGCAAATTTGAGACTTGAAGAAATATTTTCATTTACAAGAAAACTATAACAAAAGAAAGGCGAACATTCAAGTCTTAAGTTCATTTACTCTCAGCCATCACGATTAAAATGACAGAACCAAAAGACATGATCTGCAAATTAACCATGCAAGGATATACCTTTCTAGAATTTGTAACGGATCAACTATCAGCTCCATTTTACCATCAATCCAGATGCTGTACTGTGCTTGAGGAAATAGCCTATGGGTTAAAATCTTGGGAACTTTCCCATTCCTTCTGGGCTCATCATAAGGTGAATGCTTCAGTAGAATAAGACGCCAGATACCAACCCACTGTCCCCTGTTATGGTCCTCCCAGACAGTAACATTTTCCTTTATGAATTCGAGAGAGATCTCATCCACCACCATAAGAAAACAAAAGAGTTCCTTAGAACGGTCACTTATATTTGAAGGCTGATGAGGTACATCATATCCATCGAAAATTCCAGAAGCAACCACGAACCTACATTTCTCAACATATTTAATATCTACAGGATCCATGTCTGCACCACCATTATGCATGAATCCACAATGCACCTGAAAGGCAAAAGCACATGTAAAAATAAGAAACAAAATTAAATTCAAATAAGGAGAGCTGTAAGTCACCGAAAATTTCAACTTTCACAAGTCGTGAAAAAGTATTGACATAAATAAAAAATTATCTGATGCCATCCATCATCATTTCATCATATAACATGACCCCGAAGATTACTTTGCTATTCTCAAGAATGAGGAATTAAACTAACAACAAAATTGACTTCGAGCATTTATATTTACCTTCATGGAAGAACGTAGTTTAAAACTCCTCTCTCTTTGTTTCCAGCTTTGATGTCCTCCAAATAATGGGGATGACTGGGATCCGTCTTTCACAGGCTGATCCTCCATAACATATGAAAGATTTTTAATAATTTGGTCATGGGTTCTTCCCTCGGGAATAACTATTCTGTCAGGGTTACTGACGACAGGGATTGGACAACCTAAAGATACAATGAGAAGGAGTATCAATTATAACAACCACATAGCAATCAACACTTCAAGGAATAGAAATTGCTATAGTTCTTACGGTGTTGCTGTGGCACAAATCCCCAGGTGTTTAAAATGGTATATACCTTGCTTTCTTTGCTACATATTGCTGCATGTCAAACACAACCATCATATCAAACCACAGAACGCAAATTTATACAAGTTGAAAAGTAAAGATTTCTACACAAGATTATCACTAAGCATGTATAACGCAAATGATAGGATTGCATCGTGTTCACATAAACAGTTAGCAAAATAATACAGATTTCGCATGCAATTCTTGTACTCTTGTGCATAAGGGAAACTATGCATCTACAAGATCAAACCCATTTCTTGAATTTCCCAGTTTTTTACACATTGTTTGAATCCAAGAAAAACGAGTCACCCTATGAACCTTATCTAATCGCATAAATCACAAAAGTACATAAACAAATAAATCAGTAGCAGGATTTAGAGTGGAAGTAAACATTACCTGAAAAGAATAGATAAGAAGATTGACAAGACCAAACATGAAACAGTAACACAATAAGAATGATTAACATCCAAAGAATGCCGGCAACAAGAACCAAGCGAATAAATCCTTTCTTCCAAATTATTTTCATCGCATAATCACTCGGCAACTTTCCAGAACTAAAAAGACCTCCACCACCACCTTCAACATCTGTTTCACCATAAATTACATAACCAAGATCAGACTAGACTGAAAAATAAATGCTAATCTTTTTTCACAAACGGAACAAAACCCACCAATCCCTTAATGCCAAAATCAATAAAACAAAACCTACACTCGCCCAGTACACAAAAAAACAAAAACCCATGTCAGAAACTCAGTGATTCAATAGTAACTACCCTTAGAACTTGATGATGAGGTATGATTATTATTGCTACGGTAGTTTCCTCCTTTCCGGTTTGCCCGTAATGAAACTGACCGTTGCACTTCGCTCTCCATAATTATTTTTCGCACTTGATCCCTCCTCGAGAAAATGAGCTACAAGAACTTGATAGAAGCTTTGTGTTTGGTGAAATTAATGAAGATTGTAAGCATGTTACAAGTACCAACAGATCCGGGAAGCTGTGTTTAATAAGAAAAGAAAGAAATTAATCTTGTACTTGCAACTTTGTACATGGTATTTACGTCGTGTTATTTCAATTTTTTTTTGTCGGTTTGAGCTCCGAATGTTGCAACTTGCAATGTTTACACATTGGGCTTAGGTTTCTTAAGTTCTAGGAATAATGCAGATGGGCCAAAAATTATGACCCGGATTTCCTCCACGTGAAATTAGGACGTTTGGTCTGTCATGGGATCCACTTAATTGAATGACGCTCATCCGATAAAGTTTGGATGTGGTTTGACCAATTTACTAAAATCTAGTCCAAATCAATCAGGTTTTATTACACTGATATCTTTTTATGATTTAACTTGATATTGATCGGATCAGACTCTAGGTTGCAGATTTTCCGAACCAACATGTCAGGTGAGCTAGGTTGCACAACTATTTTCTTATCTGCTATCCTTTCCCTCTCTTTTAAAGGATTGATCATGAGCTTGGTGCCTCACAATGGCATCAAGAATAAATGATGTTCTAGTCTTTGCTTGCATATAGAACTTGAGCAAAAGATCCGCTGTCTGTTTTGGATTCTTCATGGAGGAATAAACAAGGTCGTACGTTCTAGTCATCTAGAAGAAAAGAACGGTGTTGCCCAATGCAGCTCCCCATCTCTGCACTAAAGTTGAAGGAAAATGGACTGACACCGCCTTGATGATACATCAATCTACCTAATTAGTCTGCAAGTTTTTACAAGTTCACATCAAGGTTTATGGTCCATACATTTGGGGATTTTTTTTTCTAAAATCCATTTCTGAAAGACAAAACTCAGGTTGGCCCATATGAGGTCGTGATATACTGTACAGAATTCAAAGACAATCATCCGCTCCTTGCAGGAACTTCCTGATACAGTCTAAATCGAAGGAAAATTCTGATACCACAATCATTGGTTTTGTTTCTGAGAAAATTCTTGGCAAGAAAACGGAGATCTCAGAACCCTCAAAAGTTCCCGACAACAATGCTCGCATGGGAAACTGCCCTTAGCTTGAGGCAGATAATTTCCCTTTTTTGCAGCCTGTCTCCAGCGTAGAGATAGGGCATCTCGAATAAGAACTACATACATAGTTTTCTTGAGCTCTGAAGAAACATATAATATCAGCCAATCCTTTCTGCTTTCTGAATCTGTAACTGTTGCCCAAAATGAAACAAGCAGGCTCCTCCTCCACTCGCATATCCCATGTTGCCTTACAAGAGTTTCCAGCTTTAGATTATATATTTTTTACGTTTTAAATTATTTTTTCTTCTTTAGCTGTTTCTGCTCTTGTTCATTTAGGCGAGCAATCAATAACACCATTTTTTGCGATTAAAAATATCAAATAAGTAAAATTTCAGCAGCTGGGATAATCTAAACTAGCTTAATATCAAATGGTGTTTGCAAATGATATCTTGAAATGTACCATATTGTTTTTATGGCTAATTCGTGTGATCAGGCAGGTAATGCAGTTGCATTCATTACTCTGGTCCAAGGAACAACCTTCATCGCGCACAGATTCAAACCTGTAAATCACCTATTAAATGAGTTTGCAAAGACAAAGGATATCAGCAATGCAGTATTGTAGTGGTTTTCACCAGCAAGGTGGTATCATTGCAGCCGAGGAGGTGTTCGCCAGATGCCCTCATGGGAAAGATCCTTTCGCATGTTCGCTGTAATTTGTGGCAGGATAAGAGTAACTAACAAAGTTCAAAAGTTTCAAAGGGTAAAGATTGCAAAACATGTATTTTATAGATCTAATTCTTATTGCTGAAGATCCCACCTTGAGGAATAGAATGGAGTCGCCAACCGCGATCTCCAACAAATGACAACATAAAATGATATGTCAATATTCAGCCAAAATAGCCAGCACCTTTACAAGTTTTGACCAAGGTTTCCCAATCGATTGGAAGTATGTACTTTCATAATCGCACTCTACATAGATGGAATTGGCAGGCCTGCTTGGAGGCATTGTATACAGTGCAGACTTCAAAGCCAGTCCTCTGCATCTTTTCAAGAACTTGCCCAATTCAATTTTAGAAAGTTAAATAAGTAAAATAATCCATACAAATACAACAAGAATAGTTATAATTCAGCTCTGGAGAGCAGGGAAAAATTATTTGACATCGCATTCTTTGGTTTCTTTTCCAGGCCTTTAGGAGCCAGTTCTTGCTCGGAAAATGCATTCTTTAAGTTCCCACCATGCTCCAATCACATGGGTAACTGCCCTTAGCTCGGAAGCATAACCACAAATACAACATTTCTAGTATTTCCTCTGAATGAACAGTCATGCCTTTTGCCTTTGATTTTCTGCAGCCTGCGTGCAAGTAGATAAGCATGTCAGAAACACAAACCAGGAAACAAATGCATGAAGAAAAATAAAAGAACAGCAAGGAAGTATGATATCATTTTCTTGGATCCTATAGAGACAGATAAATCAGGAGAATATTTATATGTTGCATAGAAATGAAGCCAATAGGCTCCCCATAGTTTCCATGACACAAAAGGTTCTATCATCACAGTATTACAGACATTCCTCACACTTATTCTCCAAAAAAGAAGGGTACTGACGGAATTAGCTTCCATGTGAGGTGGAGACACAGGAAAAGGAATTCCCAAATAGTGAGAATAACCACCCATGGGTCACTCCGCAATCTCATCCCAGTCAAGTGAGGTTTGCTAAAAAAATGATCACCAAGCTGTATCTATATCCCAAATGAGAAAAATCTCAGCAGATCTTGCATCCTCCACAAGCCAACATCACCCCCAAAGAAAAGAAAAGAAACAGCTAATCCAAGCTAGTGTGCATCGAGTTAACTTCTATCATATTCATCCACACAATCAGCCTTCCCTTATATCATCCAAGAACATAGATAACTCAAAGTTTGCTGAGATGCTTCAAATACTCTGCTCAAATCACTACTTATGCTGATGTTGCACACAC
Organism: Populus euphratica; assembly: GCF_000495115.2. NCBI lineage: Eukaryota > Viridiplantae > Streptophyta > Magnoliopsida > Malpighiales > Salicaceae > Populus > Populus euphratica. Next base: position 1,536,842 of record NW_011499847.1, on the reverse strand, counting down.
ACTATATGCTGCATGCAACAGTCATGATTGCTCTATTTGGCACCTCAAAGAACAAAAATCTAGTCTTTATGGAAGATTCTAAACACCAACTGGAGACATAATTCAAGTAAAATAGATGGTAGTAAAAGAAACATGCATGTATGAGTTTTCATTAATCTATTTATGAAAATTAAAATTAAAATTAAGAGAGAAACATACAACTTACACTCAAATTATGTTTCAAACACATAATCTAAGCTCCTCTTAAAAGTCAAATAAAGAGATTAAAACAAGGTTCAACTAACCTTTTGGAGCTTCTCTAAGATGTTATCTTCATAAGCTTGATGATTAATCCCAGAAAAAATGTTTAGGCCATCAGATTCTCTTGTAGGAATCGTTGTTGCTGCGACCTTTTTTCCATAAGGTAAAACTAGAAGAGGATTTGAAAGATTTCCATACACATTCCCCAGAGCAGCAACCTAACAAAAAAACAACATAAGTAATTGCAAAAATCCAATGCCCAGACTCCATGTTAGTAAATCGAGACTTTGATTGGAAAAGTAAACTTACAGCTGCTTCTTCAGTTGCCATTTCAACAAGAGCTTGGCCTCTTTTTTTCTTTTCCTTGTTACTTCTAATAACAACATCTTTAACCTCACCAAACTTCGAAAACAACTCTCTCAGCCTCTCAGCACTATAGCCCTCGCTATCCACTTTCTCCCATCTAACATTAAGTATCTTCTTCTCATCTTCCTCGAACCTACTCTCCTTTACTCCCACCGTCTCTTTCTTCACCACAGGCACACCTTTGTTAGCAAACATGGCTCTTATTTTATCCACTTGTGCTCTCAACTCCTTGTCAATCTTCTCCACTCTCCTTTTTCCTCCTGCAGCAGGATCAACAGCAGATGCAGCACGTTCCCTTTCTTCAAGATCAGACACCATCCTCCGCCTCTTGGCATCCTGCTGACCCCGACGGGCACGCTGCTCTCTTTTAGCTCGAAGAAGATCATCAAACAATTTACGGGCTTTCTCGTCCTTGAGAACCTCGTATGACAACTTCAGCTTCTGGAAATTTTCATGAGCGTTCGGATCATCCGGCCTCTTATCCGGATGCAACACTAAAGCCTTCAGTTTATACCCTTTCGCTATTTCTTTTTCAGTTAGCTTCGCCCCTTCCTCCCCAGAAGGTAGCCCCAACACATTATAGTGATCAACATCCATGGTTTTCGCAAAATACTAGATAACTGCAAGTCAAAGCACAATATGTAACGATTCAGCTCACCCAATTATCGAGGAAACGAAACCCTAAAACGAACCCAGTAAAACCCTGAAACACAGCTACTCGGCTCAATTATCGAAGAATGAAAACCTAGGAAACCTGAATTTAATTAAAGAAACCCTAACAATAATCAAGAACAGAAATAAGGGGATTGGTTTTAGAAGATTGAATATAGATGACGTACCTCACGATATTGAGAGAATTTTAATCGAGTTCTGCGTGTGGCAGAGAGAAACAGGATCGCACGGGAAGCAGAGTTTGAGCGGGTCGGGTTTAACCGGGATTTATAATAAAACGTCTTATAATGATTTTGGGTCGGGTAAGTCGGTGCGGACTCGCCTGTGTGTTCCTAGTATGGGCCTATTTCTATTAGGCCCAAAAACTGTTTAACCCTTGATCATGTAGCGTTTTTGTTTAAATAGAAAAAAATGTAGAGGAAGAAAATAGAGATATGGGTGTGGATATATCAGGCCCAAACAATGTTTAACCCTTTGGCATAGTGCCTTTTAATATTATTTAGTTGTATTTTAATATTCGATGGTTAATAGTCAATAAAAAATAAATATTAAGTTCATGTGAATATTGAATTTTATTATAACTCTCATCCACGATTAAGAAAAAATAATCAAAATATAAATTTAATAACAAATTTATTTTAAAAGACCTATCATTAGAGAAACATTTATGACAAGAGACGAAAAGAAATATGAAAATGTATAATTGGGTGTGTGTTCCTAATGGAGTCGGGGGCATGGTGCCTTTCCCATCCACGTTTGAATATAAGGAAGAAAATGCATTTTATATTGTCTCCATTGAATTGGATTTTTTCGAACACAAATGGGTAATTTATCTTAGTGTATATGGAACATAAACCTTTATTCAAGGGATTTCACCTACAATGGTCGGGAGCAAATTGATTTAAATTTAATTATGTGACATAGCACAACTTTCTAGCTATGTTGCTCGTTTAATTGTGTTTTTAATTTCTTTTAGTTTTTAGTTATTTTTTTATATTTTTAAATTGTTTTGATGTATTTATGTCAAAAATAAAATTTTAAAAATAAAAAATATTATTTTAATATATATTTTTTAATAAAAAATAATTTAAAAAACAATTTTATCGGTATAATGAGATTGATAATAAGAAAAGGTCTTCCAGCTTTCAAGTCTCGACTAATTGATGGCTGATACAGATTCAGAAAAGGAGTAACTGGAGAAGGACTCCTACAATTTACATGGTCCAAGCTAAAATCATCAAGATCATTCACACTCGTGAAGAAAGCAGCCCAACCCCAGAGATCCAGATTTTATTGCCCTCGACTCCTCCATCCTCCTCGGCGTCTATCATAGAAAAATAAAGAGCCCTAGAAGTCAAGTTCATCAAAATTTGATTGCTTTTCTGACTCGAACCATGTGCAAATACTATAGAATACCCCGTCTATCAAAATAACTGGAGTTCGTAGTTTCTTTCCCTTTCTTTCCTTTATCTGCATGCTTCTGAATTAATGCCCAGTAGTAGCAGCCTTTAGATTGTCAGTGTAGTGAAGAACTTTTAAGGTTTAAAGTGTGGGCATGTCTTTGTATTTTAAAAGTTTTTTTTTGAAAAGATTTATATTTTATATGTTTATATTTTAAATTATTTTTTATATTTTAGTATTGATATCAAAAAAATTTTTAAAAATAATTTTTTAATATATTTTAAAAGCAAAAATATTTTAAAAAATAATCACCACCAAAATATAAATAAATAAAAAATTATTTACCACAAGATTGCTTTTGAAAAGTTCCTTTTCAGAGTTAAATTCTTAAAGAAATTGCACCAGTGGAGCTGCCGTAAAGTGATTTCCGATTAATTATTTTTAAGCTCATGAATTCAACTCTTCAGGTCAAAAGTCTTTTCAAATAAGAGAATTGGAAAAACTTGAAGAATTGAATCCATTTTCACCGAGTCATAATGTTTCAAAAAATTGAAGAAGAAAAAAAATGCAGGGATATAAATTATTTATGGAAACATGTTCTCTATATATATTTTTTTTAGAGATATAAAAATTCATTCTAAAATTATTTTTTTAAAAAATATTTTTATCTTTTTATCTTCATCGTCTCTTCAAATGAACACGTTTCTTTATTTATTATTATTTTTTCTTCCACCCTACAACAATATGACCAAACATTATTTTATTTTGTTAGAAAAAAGAAACATCAATGTCTCTGCACATGTAATCCCCTCACTAACTAAATTGGATATATGGATCATGAGAGGACACGTTTGCTCCAGTAAGTGCATATCTGGTGTTGTAATGTAAAGTATTCTAAAAAAATTATTTTTTATTTAAAAATATATTAAAATATTTTTTATTTTTAATATTAACACACCAAAATTATTAAAAAAATATAAAAAAACTCAATATATATTTTTTCGAGTCCAAGATATATATAACTAAAAAAAAAATTATTAGTTTTTTATTTTATTATTATACATCTTAGCTCTCGAGATTCACAATAATATTTTTTTAATTATCATTTTATTATATCTAGTGGTGAATTTTTTTTATCATCCCTTTTATGCTGCAAAAAAAATCAGTCTGGTCCGCTGTGAATCGGGTTTGAACTATCTAGTTAAGTTTCTATATCATCAGGCACACATATTTTAATATCTTAATATATATTTTTGCAGGGATTGAGAATGAAACATGCCATTTCTCCGACATTGTATTTCACACCCCTCCTAATCAAATTGTCTGAAAGATACCGATTCAATGTCTTGATAGTCAAGCCATCTAATTGTCTTTATTTTATAACCATACATAGTAAATACACAAGATAAGATCGTAAATTTAGATACCCGAAACCATTAAACCAGATATAATGATGAATTTAAAAAATAAATAAATCAACTACTCACATCACAACAGCAATTATTATCGGTATTAAACAAACTTGATCCTATAAATGGACCCAGCATCTCGCCAATAAAAAATCTGACCATGTAAATTTATCCGGGAACTTGCTAATTTAAAATATCGAGTGGCGGAATTTTTTCTTGAACTCATTTAAAGAGAAAACCCAACCGAGACTCGGTTGAATTAATTTGGAGAATTTTTTAAGATTTTTCTTTTTTAAATAACGTCATTTTATTTTTTAAAATAAAATAATATTTTTTAGAAATGACCCATCAATCAACAACCGGCTGAGAACTACGCCATCCACCGGTGCTGAGGGTTCACGCACAAGACTGTACCCTACCGCACAAAACCCCCCCGCCACACCCCGCCATAGCACGCAGAAATACGCAAAACAAAACACTATCCGTCTTTCTTGCACATATAGAAGTAGACTTTACTAGTTGGTAGCAGAGAAAATATTACTCTGAAAGAATCTACACGATAAGAGAGAAAGAGTCTCCTCTACTCCTTCACCTTTTTCGCAAAATCTTCTTCAAGAATTAGATTAATGGAGGCAACGGCAGCGGCGGCGTGGCAGCCACAGGAAGAAGGATTCAAGGAGATCTGTGGATTACTAGAGCATCAGATTTCACCAACTTCAACCGCCGACAAGCTTCAGATTTGGCAACAACTTCAAAACTTCTCTCAATTCGCCGATTTCAATAATTACCTTGCCTTCATTCTTTCTCGCGCCGAGGTAGCCAGTTTTTTCATCAATTCTTTGTCGATAGTGGAGAGCATCGGTAATTTCTGAATTTAATTTATAATTGTTTAAATTGCAGGGGAAATCGGTGGAGATTAGGCAGGCGGCGGGATTATTGTTAAAAAACAACCTAAGAAATGCGTATAAAACTATGACGCCCGCGTATCAACAGTATATAAAATCGGAGTTGTTGCCGTGTTTAGGAGCGGCGGATAGGCATATAAGGTCGACGGTGGGGACCATTATTAGTGTTGTTGTTCAACTGGGTGGAATTTTGGGGTGGCCTGAGTTGCTGCAAGCTCTCATTACTTGTTTGGATAGTAATGATCTTAATCACATGGAAGGCGCTATGGATGCTCTGTCCAAGGTATTGTTGATTGCTTCTTCTTTGAAAGAGTTAGTGTTTTAAGTAAATTATTAGTGTTTGCTCTCCGGCGCGCGCGCGCGATGTTGATGAATTTGGACAAAAAGAAAACTTATAAGAATGTAGATGGTATGGTTTCTGTGGGAAATATATTAATTAGAGGATGTGTTTTCTTGTTGAGCAGTGATAACTGCTGTATTAAGGCAATGTTCTCTTGGTGTAGATTTGTGAGGACATTCCACAAGTTTTGGATTCAGATGTGCCTGGGTTACCTGATCGACCCATTAAGATCATCCTTCCTCGATTATATCAGGTTAGATGGGTGTTTTCTCAGAGCTCTGAGATCATTTTGGAGGTTTTTCTTGTTTATGATCCCTACCAAGCTAATTTTGTTAACCTGGTTTGCCATGAACAGTTCTTCCAGTCACCTCATACCTCACTGAAAAAACTTGCGTTGGGTTCTGTGAATCAATACATTATGTTAATGCCTGCTGTGAGTATTTTTTGTTACATCCATCTTGTTTTCCAGTAACTGCTAGATGCTATTTTGATTCTCAGAGACAACTGGTAAATACATATTTAAATTTTTTGCAGGCTCTTTATGCATCTATGAATCAGTATCTTCAGGGTTTGTTTGCTCTTGCTAATGACCAGGCTGCAGAAGTGCGGAAATTGGTGAATACTTTCTCATTGCCTCACCATGATTGGATCTAATTTACTTCAAAATAGAAATTTAGCCGCTTTTGATTTTGTTCTGTATCAGTTGCTGTATTCTGACTGTAAAATGTAGGGTTTTAATGGTACTATTTGTCGGGCTGCACATATCATATTATGTTTCCGTTCCTAGCACAGAAAAAATAATTGAAATATAATCTTTGCTAACTATTCAGATTATTGCTTTTCTGTTTCACAAGTTTGGCTGTGCTGATCCATATTTTCTAACTCCGTGATGAACAGGTTTGTGCAGCTTTTGTACAGCTAATTGAGGTCCAGCCATCTTTCTTGGAGGTGAGTATCTTGTTAATTTAATCTCATGTATGTTCTTTCTGATTGGACTTGTACTGTCTGTTACCTCAGTTTCAAGTCCCTTATTAGTTGTTTTTTACTTGCCTTCTTGCTCTATTGAGCGTCTCAGTTTTATGTTATGTAATTGCCTTATGTGCCATAATGTTTTATGCTCTCACTGTGCCTTTTTATTTTCCATTGATGTGACTTTTTCACTTTTTTTAGCCACATTTGAGAGATGTAGTTGAATATATCTTGCAAGTCAACAAGAATGGCGATGATGAAGTGGCTCTTGAAGCCTGTGAATTCTGGTAAACCTCCATTCCATAAATTACATGTTTGATAATTTTGTAGCTTTGACATCCTGGGTTGGAGAATTGGTTGTAGACACCATAGTAACTTGAAGTTGATTCCATTATGTATGAGATGGGATGTAGATTGCCCCCCTAATCTATTTTTTTTGTAGTTCTGGGTTTTTTTTTTTTTGCTTCCAAACTGTTGTTGGCAATATGAAACAGAAGTGCAAGTGGCAGTGTTAGTATCGGGACTGGAAAAGAACTTTTGCTTCTTGCCTCTCTCCTGCATTAACTTCGCAGATGTCAAAAACAAAAAAAATTGGATTGGTGGTCGTTTTGATTTGGGTTTGGAAAAAGAAGAAGAAGAGGGGGTTTAATGATTTACATGAATTCAAGTTGGGAAAAATAAATTTTGAGGCAACCGATTGTGTGACATCTTTTATGAACTGTATAGTTGAAAATGCATGAGACCTTGTTGTAGTGTTCGGGGTGGTATTGTAGTGAACTAGTAATGGTGTCAGTGGTAACATGATGGTGGTTTGTGATGGCGCTGATGTCCGAAGCACTCTTAGAGTGTTGGTGGCATTGATGGTCTGGTGATGTTTCTGTAAAGCTAATTTTAGCCCCCCTCTTTAAACTAGCTCCCTAGGTTAACAATTAGTCGTCATCTGGTGTTTTAATCTTAAATCTTGGCCTGTTTAGCATTTCATGTCCTGTTCCAAACTGTTTTAATCATGATCAACAAGATTAATATTTGATTCTCTTTAACCCTGCAAAGGCAACTTAAGCTGCATGTGAGCTTATTTGCCACTGCTGAACATTTGCATGCCTTCTCAGTTATTATAACTATTTATATGTCTTTCACTTCACACTGCCTTCTTAATATCAATTATAATCGGCAGGTCTGCATACTGTAATGCTCAGTTACCACTTGAGTACTTAAGAGAATTCTTGCCACGTCTGATTCCGGTACTGCATAAACCCTTTATACATTTGTTACCTTATTTTCATCAGAGTTACATGCAACTTTTTTTAAAACCTCTGGCCAAACTTTTTCAGGTTTTGCTGTCAAACATGGCTTATGCTGATGATGATGAGTCGCTCGCTGAGGCTGAGGTAACTCTTTTGTGTTGTTTTATGTTTGTGGACAATTCTGACTAGGTATTTGTTATAATTCTTAATTTACCTGGCATCAATTCATTGTTGCAGGAAGATGAGTCTCTCCCAGACAGGGATCAGGTTCAATCTGTTTATTCTTGTTGTTCAATCCCAGGGTGTTCTAGTATGTTATATTTCATGACAGATTTCATGCTTGAAGTATTGCATCTGAAACTATATTTTTTTCTCTTTTGGTATAATTTCTGCTCTGCAGGATCTGAAACCTCGGTTTCATACATCACGATTTCATGGATCAGATAGCGTGGAAGATGATGTAAGTTACAAAAATCTTGACATGTTTATTCAGTGTGCTTCTCTAGTTTATGATTTGGTAAACTTATTTAAATTTGTGGCGCTTTAGGTGTAGAAAGACAAGGTCATTGATGAAAATCCTTCTAAATCAATATTTTGGTACAATTAACAGGATGATGACATAGTGAATGTGTGGAATTTAAGGAAATGCAGTGCAGCTGCTCTTGATATTCTCTCAAATGTGTTTGGAGATGAGATTCTTCCAACATTGATGCCTGTTGTTGAGGTAGTTAACTTATTTGGTGTTAGATGCATTAATTTCATTTGAAGCACTATTTTTGCATTTTACTTTTCATCTCCATTGTGCATTAGTAGAGATGTCTCCCTGCAAGTGCTATTGCCTTGATTTGTTACCCATCTTTTCCTTATTATTGTCCCGATGATTAACTGTTGAAACACTTAGTCCTCTTGGTTGATCAAAAGATCATATGGTTCCCTGGATCAAGCTGTTTATTTGGATCTTGCAAGTTTGATACATATTGTTAAGAACAAAGGCACTAAGGCAACGTACATCTATTATGTGTACAGGTTTAATGGCACATATTTCTATGGTAAGTTAGCTTAGAGATTGTGGGTGCAGTTGGCCCTCGGCATGTTATCTCTAGAGAATTTATTTTGAGCATAGTGACAGTTGTAATACAATAAATCTTGTTATACCAATGGTTATTTAGCCCCTCATGCATACATAGCAGGGAGAGGCTAGATCTTTAGTTTGAGTCTTGCTTTTGCAATCTAAAGAACCGGAAAAGAAACCATGAGACCTCTTGTGAAAGAGCTGTTTTCTTCAACCATATTTATTATGTTATCACTATAGATCTCGTTATTCAAGAGATGTATGCTTATATCTATATGCTCAAGTTGAATTGCCATTGTAATTTAAAAAATATCTGCAGGCTAAGTTAGCTGCTAGCGGTGATGAATCCTGGAAAGACAGAGAAGCAGCAGTTTTGGCACTTGGTGCTGTTGCTGAGGGGTGCATTGATGGTCTTCATCCTCATTTGTCTCAGGTGATAATTTTTTGAAGTCTTAAAGCACATGACCTGGGTTTTGAGTATAATGGATGCAGCGATGACTTTATGTTTTCTAGGAAATCTGTTAAGTCATAACTAGTTCAGTATGGAAAGAGAGAAATATGATAGACTTTTGAAGGCGTTAAGTGTCTGATTTCAGAAATCAAATCTGAAATTTGAAGGAAATTACATATTTGGTGCATGGTGGCCTTCAAGTGCCTTATGCAGTTAATGCATAACTTGATTTTTTTTTCATTGTTTGTTCTCTTGATCTCATCCATGTACGTGGCTTGAAGCCACCTCTATCTCTTTCTCCAAGTGAAGTTTTATTAGAAATGGCTGTGATTTTGCAGTTGCTGTATTGTCATCCTTGTATCTTCTCTGTTACACCATTTTATATTGTCATCCTTTTTCTTTGTAGTAGAGTGTTATTTTGCTAATTTGGTGATTCAGAATGTTTAGTCAATGCCAGAAATTTAAGTATTTTGTGCATGCAGATGGTGGAATTCCTTATTCCTCTATTAGATGACAAGTTCCCCCTCATACGAAGCATTTCTTGTTGGACAGTTTCCCGATTCAGCAAATACATTGTGCAGGTACAGTTCATTTTTGTTAATGCAGCTGTTTTTTCACAACAAGTGTGTTTGCTTCCTGTCTATATTCCCTACAACTTTATTGTCCTGCTTATTGTTATAAGGATGAATGATCCATTGTCGCTTTTGATTCTGTATTACTCAGTTGAAAATTCTTCTCTTATCTATTCAGGAAAGCGGCCATCAAAAAGGCTATGAACAATTTGACAAAGTTCTTATGGGTCTTCTACGGAGAATATTGGATACAAACAAGCGTGTGCAAGAGGCTGCTTGTTCAGCTTTTGCAACACTAGAAGAGGTCCTAATAGGTTCATTTTAATTGTTTCTTCTATTTTCAATTATTTACATATATCTTAATGCTTTATTTGCATTTGCAGGAAGCTGCTGAAGACTTGGCACCACGTTTAGAGATTATTTTACAGCACCTCATGTGTGCTTTTGGGAAATATCAGGTTCCTTCTTGACACTAAAGCTCCTCTACTGTTAAAATGATTAGATGTAATTTGGATGATTTCATTGATAAGTTCATAAACAGCTTATGGTTACTGTTAGACTCCACCTTTCATTTACATGTGTTTTTTGATCCAGAGACGGAATCTTAGAATTGTATATGATGCTATTGGAACTCTAGCAGATGCTGTTGGAGCAGAACTGAATAAGGTTTCAACATCATGTGATTGATCCCCCATTCTTGCTCCCTCAATTTCCTCTCCAGTCTCCTTTCAAGTGATGCATACAGTCGAGAGTCTTACTTGAAATTTAACTGGATTGATTATCTTGGTAATTTGCAGCCTGCTTATCTTGAAATTTTGATGCCACCATTAATTGCAAAGTGGCAGCAGCTTTCAAATTCAGACAAAGATCTCTTTCCCCTGCTGGAGTGCTTTACATCCATAGCACAGGTGTGATTAATTTTCGCTTTTTTGACCTTTATCCCTGTCCCTGTTGTTCACATGGTGCCAGTATTACATTAGTGAAAGATGTGTCCTTATATGCTTTCAGATTTTATGGAAAGATGGGGATATGTTATTAAGATCGATAATCATCCCACCCTAATATATACTTGTGGTCATGGATTTAAGGCATTTTTTAAAAATCCATAGCTCAGACTATTGTGGGATTAAAGATGCACATTTCTTCTTTTTCCAGGCATTGGGTACAGGATTCTCTCAATTTGCTGAGCCTGTATTTCAGAGGTGTATAGCCATAATTCAGAGCCAACAATTAGCGAAGGTTTGAGCAAATTCATACAAAGTTTATGATTCAGAAGTGATGATTTGTTTTATGCTCATAGTAATTTAAATTCTGCTTTTGAGTCGTTTTTATCTCTGATTGTACTTTATGCGATTGAGTGCTGGCCACTACTGTTCAACAGTTTATGCACTACTAACCATGTTTTGTAGCTTCAACTTTCAATCAGGCCTCACATTTTATTGCCTATTTTCTCATTGACTGTTTTAGTAGTAACCAATGAGCATTGGTTGCTCTTTACTATCAAGAGGCCAAGCCTGCACATGTTGTGCTGCATTGATGGACCACCATGTGAAATTATGACCTATGTTACTCTTTTGTTGCCCAACAAATGCAAATAAAAAGTTTGCTTGCTCAACCCATGACTTCATGATTTTATTCTAAAAGGAATTTATATCCCCTTGTGGCCAAGTTGCTTGTCCTGTTGAGATTTCTTTGCTTCTCGTTGCCTTTACCACAACCGTGTTTGGTGGCTCCTATTATTGGATAATGGATTTTTAGAGATTCAGTAAATTTTTATTGCAGGTTGATCCTGTTACATCTGGCTTTTTGTATGATAAAGAATTCATTGTTTGCTCAATTGATCTTCTCTCCGGAATTGCTGAGGGTCTTGGTAGTGGGATAGAAAGTTTGGTAATCCTCTTCTTCTAACCTTTTCTTCCATTGTGAAATTGCTCATTTTGTTCTCTGTACGAAGTTGGTTCAACTTCTGCCAAAAAAAAGGTACATGCAATTTTCTGTTATTTTCTTTCATACTATCCACCCTTGAATCAATGCAAAAATTTATTGTGTTCAGTGGCTTATAGCTTGGTTGCTTTGGTTTGGAATGCAATTTTGCTACCTTGCTTTGGAAAAGAAGGAGTACTTTGTTTAAGATTTAACAATTTGCTTATTTATCCTGGATATAGCACTGATGGAGTGCAAATTGTATATTTACTTGCTGACCATGGATTGCGTTGTGTGCATTTGATGCTCTATAATCATGCATTTTGCTGCAAACATGTCTTCCTTGTTGAATAATCTAATGAAGTTCCATCAGCAGGTTTCACAAAGCAATTTAAGGGACCTGCTTCTGCAATGTTGCATGGATGATGCTTCTGATGTTCGGCAAAGTGCTTTTGCACTCCTTGGTGACCTTGCAAGAGTAAGTTGGAACTAGCTGACTGAATTTAACTTTCCTCTCCACTCCCTTGCTACTATTTCAGAGCTGGGAAGCTAACTCATGTGACAGTCTAAAGAAAAGGCAGCTAGGTAACCCTGGGCCACAAGATTAGTGACCGGCTCTTGGGTTCTTTATTATTTTACATTTGGTAAATATCGATGCCTTATGGTGATTTTTTGATCTAGGTATGTGCTGTTCATTTGCGCCCCCGATTGCCTGAGTTTCTTGACGTTGCAGCCAAACAACTGGTTAGTGAATCTCGTGTCTTGATTTTATGAGCATTATAGTTGGCCAGCAGCATATTTGCATAACAAAAATGCTTCATGCAGTGCACTCCTAAGCTGAAGGAAAGCATTTCAGTAGCAAATAACGCATGTTGGGCTATTGGAGAATTAGCAGTTAAGGTCAGTAGATGGCTTTTCTGCAATGTATAGTTGACTAATATTCAGTAGAATGTCAGAGTGAAGTGTGTTTTAACATTATAGCAGTTTTATTTATTCTTGTCGGGTTCCAAAGTTTCAATATTGTTGTGGCACGGTCCTATTGTCAAAATTGCTGATGGTGGTGGCTGGAAAATTATGGCATATAATGAATTCAGTATCTTGTTATCATTTTTTTTTTCTGCCTCATCTTCATTTTTCATCTGCATGCTATGACTTGGAAAATTTAAGACCCAGTTGGGAAATGGACAGAGGATATTGGGTGAACCTAAGGACATAAAATGCACTTCCTTTAATACAATGAGACTTGCTGTTAAGCTCTCTTGTTTGTGTTCATTTTTTTTTTAATTAACGGTGACAACATTTGATTTTATGCTTCTTACAATGTCAGGTTCATCAAGAAATCACTCCTATTGTTATGACTGTCATGCCATGCTTGGTTCCAATTCTCCAACATTCAGAGGTAATGGTCTCCATGTTATTATTGTGTGCGTGTTTTGCTCATGATATTTATGATGTGATTTCTGGTGCTGAGCAGGAACTGAACAACAAGTCACTCGTAGAAAATAGTGCAATCACACTTGGGAGGCTTGCATGGGTTTGTCCTGAAATTTTATCACCGCACATGGAGCATTTCATGCAATCATGGTGCATTGCTTTGTCCATGTAAGTATTAGTCCATCTTCATCTATGTTCATGGAACATTTCTTGCAATCATAAAATTAACAAAAGATTAACATTGGCAGGATACATGATGATATTGAGAAAGAGGATGCCTTCCGAGGTCTATGTGCAATGGTATGCCTTTACTCATAATTTTTTATTATCAGAATTGAATGCATAATTAAACTTATGGGTGTTCTAAACATCTCAGGTCAGAAGAAATCCTTCTGGAGCTCTAAGTTCACTTGTTTTCATGTGCAAAGCGATCGCAAGTTGGCATGTAAGGATGGTGGTGCTGCTTGAATCTTATGAGTTATTTTTTTTTGAAATGATTTCATATGTCATTGCCTGGAAACCTATTTGTGTAGGAAATAAGAAGTGAAGAGCTACATAATGAAGTTTGCCAGGTGTTGCATGGTTATAAACAGGTCAGAAATACATCTCACTTGTTTGATATGATTTACCATATAAATTCTGGTCACCTTTCAATGCCATGGAAGTCAAGTATTTTGAAAATGATATTGATAACCCTTGGAAATATCGTGCAAGCTATTTGATTTCTTAATAAAAATTTATAGTAAAAATCCCTTTTCAGATTGTTTTTTCTGTGGACGAGGACATGAAGCTTGCAAATTTGTGCAGGCAAAATTAAAGTGGAAAAAACCCCCTTCTACTGTCTACCCTTTGCCCTCCTTCACTAGGAAAAGAGAAAGGAAAATGAAAAGAACAACCTAAAACCTAAAGCAAAATGGATTTGTTTTGGAATTATTTCTTCCAAAGCAGTTGAAATCATTTACTCTATCCTGTTCTTTGGATTTGTGTTCTAGAACTTCTGGGTGTAGGATCTCCAATACAAAGGGGATCTTCTTTTGTATCACTGTGTACGTGGTTAATGTAAATTCATTTCCTATTATAATAACTTGTGGGCAACATTGATTCATACATGATTGTTTGACAATGAATGTGATTACAGATGCTCAGGGATGGAGCATGGGACCAGTACATGTCTGCATTGGAGCCCCCAGTGAAGGAAAAACTTTCGAAATATCAAGTTTAATCCTATTGTGATCTTTTTCTGCCGGAACTCATCTTCAGCTTGTGGTTCTTTTGAGCTAACACCTGCATTACTCGTGATCATCATTTTGTGCATTTCCCTATGAGTTGAGTTGTGAGTTACTATTTAGGGCATGGACCAGGATGTCGTCGCGATTTTTTTTCAGACAGAGCATCGGTGTTGCCATATTTCCTAGAAGCTTGAAGTTGATCCTCTTCAAAACCCAGACAGTTTTTGGTTTTAGAAAAACTATCATATGGGGTTGCGGGAATGATGTAAAGTGGTGCAGTTTTCCAAGCTTTTAGATAGATGGTGGTTTCAAATGGTTAAAAGCGAGGACTTCAAGCTTCAAATATTTCTCTTACTTTATTGATCAAGATTATTTCTGCATTTTTTCGGTTTCAGTGGGATAGGTTTCTGTGTGATTTCCACACGTTTTTTTCTGGTACAAGGGGTTTTTACATCGTTCCCCAACTGTTATAAGTTTTCGGCTTCACATAATCTCCCCCAAAGTTCGCTACAAAAATAGGGTGATGGATTCAGTGATTCCTGTTTCCTTGAGAGATTGAGATTTGACTTGTGTGGGCAGTGATGTACCATGTAAAATTCTTTCTTTTGGATTTTGATTGTAACAATACCCAATTTGCTGTTAAATCAGAAATTGTTATTTACCTTGATCATATAATAAAGCTTTCTTCTTTCTGGTTTGAGAACGTATTTCTGGTATCAGCTTATGGTTTGCTGGGTAGTAAACTTGCCTTGGACTATTCTCTATTGCTCACTTGCAATCCTGTTTGGTCATGCTAGAATTCATATCTCTGTTTGGAGTTCAGTCCTCTATCAAGGTGGGTTTTCCTTGGAAGCGAGGCTAACACGGCCCAGAACAGAGTCATCTGAAGCCAGAGCAACAATCAGCAGCGCCGCAAGAACAGAGAGTGAGCATAGCAGTTCTCAGCTGCACAAGACCACCGAGAAAATCTAAGAATCTTCAAATCGAATTGGTTTTTAACTTGGCACAACCAAACTTCTGACTAGAATTGTACGAAAGACGATAACCATCCAGATTAAAAATCCGCGGCTGGTGGTATCGATAAGCTTTGTTTCAAATTAATTATGATTCTACCACTGAAATGAGATGAGATTTTATGCTACATACCGTGTTTTATATTATGGCTGTGACATGGATGCTTTCTTTCAGACACAGAAGAGAGACTAAAACTCACATCATACAGTTAAAACTTTGTATTCAACGTTGAATCACGAGATTATAAATGAAACCCAATAAAGACTGAGTTAGGACCTACGATTGGAGGGTACTGTTTAGCCTTTAGGAAAATGAAGAGTTGGCAAGATGTTGCCCTGTCCATGTTAAACCCAGCGGCAGCAGAGTGAAGGAGATGCTACAAATTTGCTGCTGCTTAGATTGTTCTTGAACTGTGACATTTCACTAAGCATCACCTTTTGGGGCCAATATATTATTGTTATGTGAAATTTTGGTCCAATAAAATGGGAACAGAGGGGGCTAGTATGATTTGATGTCCCTTATTTTCTGATCGAGAAAGGTCCTTCCACTAGGAAATCAACATGGTAGGATTTCGAGGATGGCCGTCTTTAGACGGTCAAATTCATTGATTTTAACTAGCCTTGTGGAGGGGATTTTTTCCATTTTGTTGGCTTTCATGGAGGGTTGTAAGGCAGCTAATTTGTTGATACCGAGGAGGATTATAATACATTTTTAAGCCAAATATACTTCTGTAAAGCAAGATTTACCACGGTACCAAATACAAACTAACCCAAAGCCAGATCAAGGTACACCATTTGATACTAGCAAATCCCTACCGTGGCTTTTGTAATTGTGATGACTTAAATTATAATTATATGATATCTCTGCATTTCATAAATCTATTTCACCACCAAGTCAACATGGATTTAGGTTATTTGGTATTCCTATATGGCCGGTGAACGACCCTAGGAAATGTGACCTGTTAGCTCATATTGGAGATCAAGAAGTCTTTGTTTTATAACTTTGTATAGCAGTGTCAAATAATTTTTGAATACCAATTACCAGCAAAGAGTCAGATTCTTTGCTCATTAATGGGAGACATATGTACATTTTTTAGGCTAGAAGAACTGATGGTTTTTGGCTGCTGCCGATTCTAACCTTTCCCAATTTTCTTTTCTCTTGATATCTTCTTGGCCAGCTAAGTACTCTTTGTGGGCTATTTCTTCCAGGCACTTGTCATATAAATTTGGATCCATTTCTTCTATCATTGTCTTCACATTTTCTGTCAGTTGTTTTACACTCTTGCTCCAGTGCCACTTCAGGTTCTTTTCTACGCTTTCTACTACCACAGGAAACACCTCTTCCATCATTGATGATGCCATCTTCACAAATTGTTCATTGTTCCACACGTATAGTGCACGTTCTGCAACCTGAATTTCAAGTTATTTAGGCCTTAGCGTATTATGATCATTAATAATTAAACCTTGATGACATCCATAAGGGAAAAAGAAGGGACAGAAAATGAAAGAAGCCTATAGAAGAAAGCTTCTTGCAGATGTATAGCAGATGCAAAAAAAACCGCAAGACCTGAATTGTGTTCACAAGATCCGCTTGTAAACAGTGCAATTAAGCTCAACTTACTAACAGGTCATCTCTTAACATCATCAAACAAAATGGGAGGTTTTTCGAGGCCTGATTGTATATCTTGTGACCACTTTCAGGACCTTTCCCCTGGGAGGAAAAGGAGCCTTCAGGAACCACTAGAACATGATTTACTGTTTCATGAACCCAAAGCACAAGAAGAATTAAAAAGGTACTGAATCATTATCCTTTCTCTCATGAATTGTGATGGGAGAATGTGAGAAAGGGAAGGTTGAAATCCCAAATCCAAGTGGCCTAGAAACTATCAAGGAATTCTTATGAGGATGTATCATGGATCATAATTAGCGTACCTGTGAGTTCGAACTGTTCAAGCACCTCGAAATTTGGGTACATATAAGCAAAGCTAACTTTCTATAGTGATCAGGATCTATATTCTCGACCAGTTCCTCCAATTCATCAATGAGCAGAACTTCTTTCTGACAATTTGTGGCAGGCCAATACTTTAAGATCCCTCTAACAACAGTCCCACCAAGCATTGGTTCCTTCTGCACAAATTGATTAACACAAAAGGCCAGCTGTCTATGGTAAACTGGCATCCCCTTGGCCTTGTGCAAAGGAATAAGCACTCTCATCAAGAACAGCTTGTGCTCTTCTTTCAGTGGCACAGTAAAACCATTGATGATGCTTCCCCATATCTCAAGCAGCTCACCAATCCCAGAATGCTTCTCTGACTCGAAAACATAGTACAAGAAAACATCATTCATAGATTTCCTCATGATTGCCCTGTAGAAGGTGAACTTGGAATATATCCGGTGGTAAACATTCTTCAGACACTCGCGTTCTCTTCGGTCTTCGGTCTGAAAGAGGGACAGAAGGTTGACAAGGAAACGTTTATCAACATAACCACGGAGAACTTTGGGATCAATACTGAGGACCAGTCGAAGCAGAATGTCGTAAACTACTTGCAGGTGTGGCCAGGCAGGCGAGAGAGTGGAAACGAGGTCTTCATCATCAGGTAATTCACAGACGACGATTCGTTTGGCAGATGGCGGGAGAGGCCTGAAAAGGTTTGCCGATAGCATAGACACAAGAGGGCGTATAATTTCTTCAGGCAGGGGCTTTTTGGGTTTCTTCATGAAAGAAAGAAGCTGGAAGAGCTTTAATCGCTTGACATCTTGCTCTGAGGGAGACTCTAAAGGATCGGTGAAAGTGAAGATGGAGCAACAGTGAGATATAATAGACAAGATTTCTCCATATTCAGATTCAATGATAGACTGCTTGCTCCTTTGGGGACTGTAAATCTTAGTGCCAATGCTATTGTTGGCCTCCAAATCAAAGAGGTGTTGAAGGGTGGCAGATTTTTTTGTTGGAGAAGCTTTCGGTGTGTTTCTGAGAACACCCATTTTCTCCCTCTTATGCTCTTCTTTGCTTAATATTTCTATCACAGGGGAGGAACTAGAAGAGCCTGGTTATAATTTTTTTTTTCAAATGCTGAAAGAAAGAGAGAATGTTTTCGTGTTGCTTTCGATCTTTATTGCCTTTTAGGGCATGCAAGAAATGCCAAAAAAGACAGCGATGTTTTTTAGACAAGAAGTTGTAATATCCGAAGAAAGGAGTATAGAATATTTCCCAACCCACAAGTAACAAATGCGACGAGACATTATCTGCATCAAGGAGTATTTCGTTGTTCTAGCTACTCATTTGGATGATTGCCATGTGGTGGGTTTCTTTAATTACTGACAGCTTGTTGCAGCTCACATGGAGGCGCGAGCAAGTGTGAGAACTCTAATTTAATGTAATCCAACGTCACAAACATGTGCCCCACCAACCCGTTCGTCCCTGTAATTTTTCTTTAGATTAACTTGGGTTTTCGAATCCACTTTTAAATTAATTTCATAATTTTAAAATTAATAATTATATAAATTTTTAATAATTATTATATAAATAATTAAAAATTTAAATCTAAAATTAAAAAAAAACCAAACTTTTTAATTTTAAAATTCTTATTACTTGAACACCACCACACCACCTGACTGTTATTCATCTCTGCATTTTTCACCCTGCGGTCAAGGTCCTTCATGTTGTCGCTGATTATTGCTGCCGGTGTCTTCAGTCCGGTTCTCTAGGTATGCAAAACTCTTCTTCTTCTTTTCTTAATCTGAGGAAACCACCTTTTAAAAAGTATGTTTTATGGTTCAGAAGTGGGTAAAACCTTGTTTATTCCTGGTTTTTATAAAAAACACATGTCTCGAACTTAAAATCTTAAAATCTATTATCCAGATCTGAAACTTTTTATTATCATACCATCCTCCTCGGAGACTCTAGGTATATTATTCCTGCAAGGCCAAATCGGGAAGGGGGTTTCCGATCAACTTCTACGACACGGCCTAGTCAGTACCTTTCCTTTTCTTATTTAAAAATATAATATTTCTTATTGCGCGCGCGCGCGAAAGTATTCTATCCTATGCTCCTTTTACACACAAATCTTTCTTTATTACTTCTCCTTTAAATATGTTTTTCATGTTTGAAACTATCGTGATTGAATTCATGTATCTCTGTACTAGTAGGAAAAAAGATCGTTTCTTTCAATTCAAAACGATGCGTCTCGTTTGCTTTTTTCTTTCTTCTCTTATCTTTTTTCGGCTGGTTTGTAGGAGTGCATGCTCCGATGCGGGTGGCTAGCATGCTGCTCATGGCTGTTCTAGGCGAGAAAGCGGAAGGTTTTCTCGTTTTTCATCCCCTTTCATGTTTGTGCTTTCAGATTTTCCTTTATATATCCTACTTCTTTCCCTTCTCTCATTTTCTCCCCCTCCCCCTTCTCCTTCCCCTTGCTCCCATCCTTCCATTAGATCATATTGGGTTTCTGTTGTTTTAACTGTTTTCTCTACTTAGCTTTCGGAGTTCCTTTACTCGTCCTTCCTTTCACGATCCTTATCTCGCAGGCCCGTACTTCTTTCTTCCTCTTCCCCTTGTTAAATGAAGGATCCTTCTCGGAGGATCTAGACCTCGATTTGGTTTGAGTTGAGGCGCCGGCAGCAATAATCAGCAACAACACTTGATGTTTTTTTTAAATAATCTTCTTGTTTTGGCTTTTACGTAAGTGCTTACCAGCTCTCGAGTCTTTTTCTCATAAGCGAGTCATCCGTACCTGAACAGGTACATTAGAAACTTTTTCGTAACCCATGAAAATGTGAGGGAAATAATCGTTCGTTATCTGACGTGCACAAAGGTCAGTGATGATAAAACTGAACGAATTTTTCTCATCCACTTTATAGGGTGAAATAACGAGCCAAGGCCTTCATTAAGCCCCTGAACATTCAATTTCTGGATCCGAGCCGAATGGTAGCCATGTTCCAACTTATGCTTCGAGCTTTTCTTGCCTATGCCATATATATGCAGATATAAGAAAAAATTGCAGAACCAAGAAACTAAGATGATAATATAATAATATTATCCAAGTACCATTATCCCTGAATGTATAATACAAGAAACAAAGAATTCAGAGAACCATCAATTTGCCCAGGACAATTGTTGTAGAATCAAACATCTAATGAAGACGAGATAAATGCTGCATGATTCAACACCTGGGCTCTAGCATTGAGAATCACTGCAGTACTTTCGAGCTTTTATATACTTGACTTGCGCAATCCTTGCATGTCATATATTTCTTATCCTGATACTGATGTCTTAATATAACCACACTATGACATTTGCAACTGGTGGTCACCTGGTCTCATATCCATAACCATAAGCATTTTCAAGCATTGATAAGCATGTAAGGCGGATAAAGAAGGATAGCACTGCATTCGCATTTTTGAGGTAAAGAAAGAAGGAAAAATCAAAATTGTGAAAAGCATTCATGGTTCATTACGCTGGATGGATCGATGAAAGATTAGAATTTTTAGAAAACCTGAACCACCTCTTATTCTCCTCGTAGTCAAGACAAGCCCTATAATCACAACAGTGATGCTACTAGCCATGACTTTGAGAGAAGCAAGTGCCAACACCACTAAAAATTATCAAGGCTGGAGGAATGCAGATCAAAATTGCTCCTACTGTTCCAACAGGTATCTTATACGGCCTTGGTGCTGCCGGGGATTCAATCCTTAATTTTATAAATGCTATATATAAATTCCATAATCATTCCAAAACATTATAAGAAGTACACACCAGATGCAGAGAATAAAATCCTAGCAAGCGGGGTTCCATAACGAGTCCTCTTGCAAGAGATCTCTGGAAGCATCCCACGCTCTGCCATCCCTAGAAGTTGGAAAGAGTCGCTGCTCATCTCTGCCACAAACATGCCCGTGTTTGACAACGCAGAAGCCCCTTGGATCCAAGATATCAACCATACACCACCTAACATTTTAACAGTATCAGAGAAATACCCATCAGACCACATTTGCTGGCCAGTGGAACTGCTCCAGTACAAATTAAGAGAGGAAAGAAGAACGCAGAAACATCCAAGACAAGAGCATAAAAAAGAGCTTTTGGACGAGTTGTATTCCTCTCCTGCAAAAGTACTGATGGAATCCCAGTAGTTGAGGTTCCAGAGCAGTGTGTTTTAGTACAAACCTCAGTCCACATTGCTGAAATCTACCACAAACCACCTTGAGGGCTCCAGTTTAGGGATCGCCAGCAGTCCCATTAACACAAAAGGAAGCAGGAAAAACACCCCTAGGAGTATAGCAACCCATCCCACTATGCTTAAACCCCTGCAGTTCATGTAAGTGTGGGCCACCGTCAAAGCCAGAACCGTTACTATCCTAGGGAAACCACCCACCAATGCCAGGATTACTGATTTTTTATAGTCGAGGAACAGTGACGGATACGGTGCATCATCGATAACACCACCATTTCATCCAACCTTGTTGAAACCCCCAGTGAGGACCCTAAGCTGACGAAACCCAAACAACATATCCGCCATTTTCTGGGAACATGGTACCCCTTTCTGCAGTTATCAAACCTTCTGGAAGAGCTAAAAGTGGTCCAGCTGCCTGAACACTGTCTTCAACTCCAAAAATGTCCCCCCGGAAACTTCATAAAAGATCAAAACACCAAGCCGTATGATTGAAACCTTCTGAAACTTATCTAATGTTGGAAAGGATGCTTCTTCTAAAGCTACATACCCAGCACTGCTCGGTCCCACCATTTCAGCAGAGTTTTGCAATAAATTCCTTCGTTTTTTCAGGAAATATAAAATCTCAAACAAGTTTTACATAATAAAACCATCATTGTTGGTCACTAAACAACTCAGAAATAGATATAAAGAACAAGATACTGAAGCAAATTACCTTCTGTTTCAAAGGAACACGACCATTTTCATACCTAACTCAAGAAATAAAATCAAATTGATATATTAAAAACGTTTTCTTTTTAAACTGCATTCTTTTAGTAAGGTTTGTGTAACTGAAAAGATAAGAGAGATCAGCACAACCGCAACTCATTTTAATCCAACTCAAACTACTTAACCTCCTGTCCCTTTCTTTCTTTTCCTTTCTCTAATCTCCTAAACAGAAGATCAAAAACTTCCAGGCTCACAAAACTACTCCTGAACGAGCAAGATGGCCATGCAAAATTCCTCTCCTATACTAATTTTTACAATGGCAAGCCAGTTACGAGGCAAGCTCCATTTTCTTGCAAGCATTTTCAATCACTCGAGTAAAGCTCAAAACTTTTGTTTCAAACTACATTTATCGATATCTATAACAATTCCATACTAACCAAAAAAATCCAATTGGTGTTACTTCTCTGCAATTTCAGATGCATAAACAAAAAAAAAAAAGGAAATTTTTAGTAACTAATAATAGAACTTCCACTAAGATTTCAGAATATATATATAAAGAACTTTCCTTCCCACTAATACATGTAACAAACGATTTTTCTCAGCACTTTCCTTTTCTTCTTGTTTAACACTACTTGTTATCCTCAGGTAAGCTTTCGCGCACTAATAAAAAACAGGAGAATGCACAGCGAACCCAATAGAACTGAAAAAAGAGAACAAGCAAGAACAGTCAATGAAGTCTAAAGACAATTCTCCCCAGCACTCAACAATATAAACAACAAGCTCACTGGATTAAAAGAATGTAAACAACAAGCAATTTTTAGTAACTAATACTAAAACTTCCTCCAACATTTCAGAATATTTATAAAAAAAATAAGAGAACTTTCCTTCCCCCTGATATATGTAACAAACAATTTTTCCCAGCACTTCCCTTTTCTTCTGGTTTAATACTACGTGTCCTATTTCCGACGCATCGTTTTTGTTTCTATGTTTATCATTTTATCTTCAGTTACAGCTTAGTGACCATGATGAAAATCGAAACGACATGTCAAGTGAGGAGAAGAGATAAAAAAATAAAATAAAATTGATCATATATTTGCTCCTTACTTCCTTGTCTTCTTGGTATTTGTTACTAGGAATCTTTTATTTATTTATTTTTTAATTTACTGTCAATTATTAACATGTGTTAGGTAAATGTTCACTTTTCAGATTATCTTGAATTAATGGGATAATTAAGTTAGATGATGAATCATAGAATTTTCTAGAGTAGAGGATACCCTTTAAAAAGATTGTAAGAATACGGTGACTAATAAACAAAATTGCAAGAATACGGTGACTAAAGCTACAATTAATTTAATAAAAAAACATGAGTTTTTTTATGATAAATCAAATAAAGAATAGGAGTTGATGTGAGGATTTTGTAATTAAAAAAAAAACGGAGAGAGTGTTCCATTGGAAGCCCATTGCTTCTTGGGCCTGAGACTTATAATGAATATGAATTGTTATGCATTTGAAAAACAAAATAAGTGGGAGGACTTTTTTATGAAAAGTTAATTATTTATATTTTCAAGTTATTTTTATATTTTTATTTATTTCAAAAAATTAAATTTTATGTTATAATTTTATTTTTATAGCTTTTTTGGGCCTTTCATTTTTTTTTTAGGTTTCCTAACTTGTTTGAATTTTTTTATTGCTTTTCTTTTATTTTTGAACTTTTTTAATTTGTTTATGTTAATTTTTGGGTTTAGTAAGGAGTTGTAAATCTTTTAAAAAGATGGACTACTGAAAATAAATATTTAGTAATAAAATCATGAATTAGAATTTTGTATAGCAATCTTATTTGGCTTCAATTTTATTTTTTAGCTTGTTGTCTTCTTGTTTTTTGTTTTTATCAATTGTGGGTAACATAGCTTTGCATCAATTAGTATTAGTATTAGAGTCCAACAATCATAACATTGTTGTGTATTTGAATAATCATAGCTAGGTAAGGTAGGAAAACACTATATAGTTGTAGTTGTGTAGTAGATGAAAAGATTCATTTAAAAAAAACCCTATAAAACTAGTGATGAAAAACATACAAAATTAAAAATAGATGTGCAAAAAGTAATGATGAAAGATATGCAAAGTATATTGCCAGATTAATTTGTCAGCAAACAAAGATTAGGACCGTAAAGAATTATCAGAAGGATGCACCTCACATGTATCTTGAGAAAATTTTAAAATTTTAAAATTAATGAGATTAAAGTTGATATTCTTATATTTTTAGATAAAATCTACGAAGTAAATTTTCAAATCTTCTCTTTAATATTAAAATTGATTTTGCTATTAAAAAGGTTGAGTATGATATATATGCTTGACGGTAACATTTTAAACTCGAGAATGAATTATTTTTAGCTCGAAGAAATTGATGCAAGAGGATTTTAGAAAAAAATATTTGCATGGTTATTTTTTATTTTGTTTCTGTTTAGATTAAGAAACTAAATACCTTGCTTAATAATTTTTTTTTTTAAGACTTTTATTATTTTTTCTATATTTTTATATTTTTTAATTTGTTTAGATTAGTGTTTAGGTTTAAACAAAGAATTATAAATCTCTCAAAGAAACAAACTATTTGAACATAAATATTTAATAATAAAATAATAAATTAAATTTTACGTGACAATGCTATCCAACTTCAATTCTTATAACTTATGTTTAAAGGCAAATGACAGATATCATTAACCTTTACTTGGATCATTTTCTATTTTATTTATTACGGGCCTAATGGGCCCGGATACAAAATGGGTTTTACAATATCCATGAGTGAAATGGAGCTACAAGATGAGGCCTATTGGTTACATGGCCCATTAACATTGATTACAAAATTATGCCAGCACTCCTTCCTTGGTTTTCTAAGAAATTATTATTCAATACTTTTATAGTTTATATTCTCTTATTTTTTTCCTACAAAATTGAGGTTTATAAGTAATTATTAGGGTGGATTCCACTTTTAGACACAAGTAACTTAAAATCTTAAAATCTATTATCCAGATCTGAAACTTTTTATTATCATACCATCCTCCTCGGAGACTCTAGGTATATTATTCCTGCAAGGCCAAATCGGGAAGGGGGTTTCCGATCAACTTCTACGACACGGCCTAGTCAGTACCTTTCCTTTTCTTATTTAAAAATATAATATTTCTTATTGCGCGCGCGCGCGAAAGTATTCTATCCTATGCTCCTTTTACACACAAATCTTTCTTTATTACTTCTCCTTTAAATATGTTTTTCATGTTTGAAACTATCGTGATTGAATTCATGTATCTCTGTACTAGTAGGAAAAAAGATCGTTTCTTTCAATTCAAAACGATGCGTCTCGTTTGCTTTTTTCTTTCTTCTCTTATCTTTTTTCGGCTGGTTTGTAGGAGTGCATGCTCCGATGCGGGTGGCTAGCATGCTGCTCATGGCTGTTCTAGGCGAGAAAGCGGAAGGTTTTCTCGTTTTTCATCCCCTTTCATGTTTGTGCTTTCAGATTTTCCTTTATATATCCTACTTCTTTCCCTTCTCTCATTTTCTCCCCCTCCCCCTTCTCCTTCCCCTTGCTCCCATCCTTCCATTAGATCATATTGGGTTTCTGTTGTTTTAACTGTTTTCTCTACTTAGCTTTCGGAGTTCCTTTACTCGTCCTTCCTTTCACGATCCTTATCTCGCAGGCCCGTACTTCTTTCTTCCTCTTCCCCTTGTTAAATGAAGGATCCTTCTCGGAGGATCTAGACCTCGATTTGGTTTGAGTTGAGGCGCCGGCAGCAATAATCAGCAACAACACTTGATGTTTTTTTTAAATAATCTTCTTGTTTTGGCTTTTACGTAAGTGCTTACCAACTCTCGAGTCTTTTTCTCATAAGCGAGTCATCCGTACCTGAACAGGTACATTAGAAACTTTTTCGTAACCCATGAAAATGTGAGGGAAATAATCGTTCGTTATCTGACGTGCACAAAGGTCAGTGATGATAAAACTGAACGAATTTTTCTCATCCACTTTATACGGTGAAATAACGAGCCAAGGCCTTCATTAAGCCTCTGAACATTCAATTTCTGGATCCAAGCCAAATGGTAGCCATGTTCCAACTTATGCTTCGAACTTTCTTGCCTATGCCATAAATATGCAGATATAAGAAAAAATTGCAGAACCAAGAAACTAAGATGATAATATAATAATATTATCCAAGTACCATTATCCCTGAATGTATAATACAAGAAACAAAGAATTCAGAGAACCATCAATTTGCCCAGGACAATTGTTGTAGAATCAAACATCTAATGAAGACGAGATAAATGCTGCATGATTCAACACCTGGGCTCTAGCATTGAGAATCACTGCAGTACTTTCGAGCTTTTATATACTTGACTTGCGCAATCCTTGCATGTCATATATTTCTTATCCTGATACTGATGTCTTAATATAACCACACTATGACATTTGCAACTGGTGGTCACCTGGTCTCATATCCATAACCATAAGCATTTTCAAGCATTGATAAGCATGTAAGGCGGATAAAGAAGGATAGCACTGCATTCGCATTTTTGAGGTAAAGAAAGAAGGAAAAATCAAAATTGTGAAAAGCATTCATGGTTCATTACGCTGGATGGATCGATGAAAGATTAGAATTTTTAGAAAACCTGAACCACCTCTTATTCTCCTCGTAGTCAAGACAAGCCCTATAATCACAACAGTGATGCTACTAGCCATGACTTTGAGAGAAGCAAGTGCCAACACCACTAAAAATTATCAAGGCTGGAGGAATGCAGATCAAAATTGCTCCTACTGTTCCAACAGGTATCTTATACGGCCTTGGTGCTGCCGGGGATTCAATCCTTAATTTTATAAATGCTATATATAAATTCCATAATCATTCCAAAACATTATAAGAAGTACACACCAGATGCAGAGAATAAAATCCTAGCAAGCGGGGTTCCATAACGAGTCCTCTTGCAAGAGATCTCTGGAAGCATCCCACGCTCTGCCATCCCTAGAAGTTGGAAAGAGTCGCTGCTCATCTCTGCCACAAACATGCCCGTGTTTGACAACGCAGAAGCCCCTTGGATCCAAGATATCAACCATACACCACCTAACATTTTAACAGTATCAGAGAAATACCCATCAGACCACATTTGCTGGCCAGTGGAACTGCTCCAGTACAAATTAAGAGAGGAAAGAAGAACGCAGAAAGCATGAAAAAGAGCTTTTGGAAGAGATGTATTCCTCTCCTGCATAAGTACTGATGGAATCCCAGTAGTTGAGGTTCCAGAGCAGTGTGTTTTAGTACAAACCTCAGTCCACATTGCTGAAATCTACCACAAACCACCTTGAGGGCTCCAGTTTAGGGATCGCCAGCAGTCCCATTAACACAAAAGGAAGCAGGAAAAACACCCCTAGGAGTATAGCAACCCATCCCACTATGCTTAAACCCCTGCAGTTCATGTAAGTGTGGGCCACCGTCAAAGCCAGAACCGTTACTATCCTAGGGAAACCACCCACCAATGCCAGGATTACTGATTTTTTATAGTCGAGGAACAGTGACGGATACGGTGCATCATCGATAACACCACCATTTCATCCAACCTTGTTGAAACCCCCAGTGAGGACCCAAAGCTGACGAAACCCAAGCAACATATCCGCCATTTTCTGGGAACATGGTTCCCCTTTCTGCAGTTATCAAAGCTTCTGGAATGCTCCATATAAATAGAAAAATAAAATAACCAAGAAGAGCTAAAAGTGGTCCAGCTGCCTGAACACTGTCTGAACTCCAAATGTTCCCCCGGAAGCTTCATAAAAGATCAAAACAACAAGCGGTACGATTGAAACCTTCTGGAACTTATCTAATGTTGAAAGGATGCATCTTCTAAAGCTACATACCCAGCATTGCTCGGCCCCACCATTTCAGCAGAGTTTTGCAATAAATTCCTTCGTTTTTTCAGGAAATATAAAATCTCAAACAAGTTTTACATAATAAAACCATCATTGTTGGTCACTAAACAACTCAGAAATAGATATAAAGAACAAGATACTGAAGCAAATTACCTTCTGTTTCAAAGGAACACGACCATTTTCATACCTAACTCAAGAAATAAAATCAAATTTATAGATTTATTTTCCTTTCTCTAATCTCCTAAACAGAACATAAAAAACTTCCAGGCTCACAAAACTACTCCTGAACGAGCAAGATGGCCATGCAAAATTCCTCTCCTATACTAATTTTTACAATGGCAAGCCAGTTACGAGGCAAGCTCCATTTTCTTGCAAGCATTTTCAATCACTCGAGTAAAGCTCAAAACTTTTGTTTCAAACTACATTTATCGATATCTATAACAATTCCATACTAACCAAAAAAATCCAATTGGTGTTACTTCTCTGCAATTTCAGATGCATAAACAAAAAAAAAAAGGGGGGAAATTTTTAGTAACTAATAACAAAACTTCCTCTAAGATTTCGGAGTGTGTGTGTGTGTGTGTGTGTGTGTGTGTATAAAAAGAACTTTCCTTCTCACTAATATATGTAACAAACGATTTTTCTCAGCACTTCCCTTTTCTTCTTGTTTAACACTACGTGTTATCCTCAGGTAAGCTTTCGCGCGCTAACAAAAAACAGGAGAATGCACAGCAAACCCAATAGAGCTGAAAAAAGAGAACAAGCAAGAACAGTCAATGAAGTCTAAAGACAATTCTCCCCAGCACTCAACAATATAAACAACAAGCAGTTTTTAGTAACTAATACTAAAACTTCCTCCAACATTTCAGAATATTTATAACAAACGATTTTTCCGAAAAAGGAAGAGAATTCCTTCCCCCAGATATATGTAACAAACGATTTTTCCCAGCACTTCCCTTTTCTTCTGGTTTAACACTACGTGTCCTATTTCCGACGCATCGTTTTTGTTTCTATGTTTATCATTTTATCTTCAGTTACAGCTTAGTGACCATGATGAAAATCGAAACGACATGTCAAGTGAGGAGAAGAGATAAATAAATAAATAAATGAATTGATCATATATTTGCTCCTTACTTCCTTGTCTTCTTGATATTTGTTAATATGAATCGTTTATTTTTTTTATTTTTAATTTACTGTTAATTATTAACATGTGTTGGATAAATGTTCACTTTCCATATTATCTTGAATTAATGTGATAATTAAGTTAGATGATGAATCATAGAATTTTCTAGAGTAGAGGATACCCTTTAAAAAGATTGTAAGAATACGGTGACTAATAAACAAAATTGCAAGAATACGGTGACTAAAGCTACAATTAATTTAATAAAAAAACATGAGTTTTTTTATGATAAATCAAATAAAGAATAGGAGTTGATGTGAGGATTTTGTAATTAAAAAAAAAACGGAGAGAGTGTTCCATTGGAAGCCCATTGCTTCTTGGGCCTGAGACTTATAATGAATATGAATTGTTATGCATTTGAAAAACAAAATAAGTGGGAGGACTTTTTTATGAAAAGTTAATTATTTATATTTTCAAGTTATTTTTATATTTTTATTTATTTTAAAAAATTAAATTTTATTTCATAATTTTATTTTTTCTATTTTTTGGGTCTTTCATTGTTTTCTTTTTTTTAGGTTTCCTAACTTTGAATTTTTTTTATTGCTTTTCTTTTATTTTTAATTTTTTTAGTTTGTTTATGTTAATTTTGGAGTTTAGTAAGGAGTTGTAAATCTTTTAAAGAGATAGACCACCTGAAAATAAATATTTAGTAATGAAATCATGAATTAGAGTTTTGTATAGCAATTTTATTTGGCTTTAATTTTATTTTTTAGTTTGTTGTCTTCTTGTTTTTTGTTTTTATCTATTGTTGGTAACATAGCTTTACATCAATTAGTATTAGAGTCCACCAATCATAATGTTGTTGTATACTGGAATAATCATAGCTAGATAAGGTAGGAAAACACTATATATTTGTGTAGAAGATGAAAAGATTCACTTAGAAAAAAAAGGCTATAAAATTAGTGATAAAAAACATACAAAATTAAAAATAAATATGTAAAAAGTAATGATGAAAGATATGCAAAGTATATTCCATGACTAATTTGTCAGGAAACAAAGATTGGGACCTGAAGAATTATCAGAAGGATGCACCTCATATGTATCTTGAGAAAATTTTAAAATTAATGAGATCAAAGTTGATATTTTTATATTTTTAGATAAAAGCTATGAAGTAAATTTTCAAATATTTTTTTTAATATTAAAATTGATTTTTTTATTAAGAAGGTTTAGTATGATATAGATGATGCTTGATGGTAACTTTTTAAACTCGAGAATGAATTATTTTTACCTTGAAGAAATTGATGCAAGAGGATTTTAGAAAAAAATATTTGCATGGTTATTTTTTATTTTGTTTCTGTTTAGATTAAGAAACTAAATACCTTGCTTAATAATTTTTTTTTTTAAGACTTTTATTATTTTTTCTATATTTTTATATTTTTTAATTTGTTTAGATTAGTGTTTAGGTTTAAACAAAGAATTATAAATCTCTCAAAGAAACAAACTATTTGAACATAAATATTTAATAATAAAATAATAAATTAAAATTTACGTGACAACGCTATCCAACTTCAATTCTTATAACTTACGTTTAAAGGCAAATGACAGATACCATTAACCATTACTTGGATCTTTTTCTATTTTATTTATTACGGGCCTATTGGGCCTGGATACAAAATGGGTTTTCCAATATCCATGAGTGAAATAGAGCTACAAGATGAGGCCTATCGGTTACATGGTCCATTAACCTTGATTACAAAATGATGCCAGCACTCCTTCCTTGATTTTTTAAGAAATTATTATTCAATACTTTTATAGTTTATATTCTCTTATTTTTTTCCTACAAAATTGAGGTTTATAAGTAATTATTAGGGTGGATTACACTTTTATACACAAGAAAGAGAGTTTATTTCCGAAGGATTTAACAATTTTTCCCTAATTCTGTACATTTTATTTAGGTCATTGTAAAGCAAACTAATTAAATTGGGAAAATTATTTTTTATTTTTTTTATTTTTTTCACAAATGTCATAAAAGGCTCCCTTCATGCATCATTTGAAACGCATAACCCAACATTGAATTCCACAGATTTATTTTACTCAAATTAAAAACAAGGGATTAAAAAAATTAGATATAACTACATAAATGAGGTTATATAAAAAAATCTCAAACCATAAAATGAAAATATTTTTTTTTTTTTGTGTGTGTGTGTGTTTAAAAGGTCCCTCTATTATTTATAATCTTATTATTATTCGTGTATGTTATATTTTTTGTGTCTAAAAGACCACTCTACTATTTGGTGTCACTAATACTTATTCATACCACAAATAAATGACGTTTACAAATTGATTTAAGTGTTTTTTTTTTAATTTTTGGATTAAAGAAAAGTTATAAGTATATTTGATTAGAAATAATTTCGGACTTAAATTAAAAGTCTTTTTTATTAAAAAGAATGAGTCTAAACTTTGATTTAATAAAAAGTTTAAATTTTTTATTTTTAATGTATGTATTATAACTCATACTATATTTCTTTTTTTATAATTATTGTAAGTCATTTTTACTTGATATATTTTTATTTTAAATCATTTTAACCCAATCTCATGATAATCTGTTTATATGACTTAAATTAAAAGTCTTAATTAATTTTGAATCACAATTAAAAAATTATGACAACTCGAATTCTTAATAAGAAAATCACTCAAACTCACTTGTTATATGACCTAAAATTAATGTGATTTAAAAAAAAAACAAAAAAAACCCAATCAACTCGAATTCTTAATAAGAAAATCACTCTAACTCACTTGTTATATGACCTAAAATTAAGGTGATTTAAAAAAAAACAAAATAAAAAAACCCAAGCTAAGTATATTGGAGGCAATCATCATTTATTGACTTCATCGTATTTTTCGAAAAATTGTATAGCATGGACGGTGAGGATAGCTTAGGACTCGTGAAACACAACATGAGATAAAGTAGGAAAGTTTTTTCAAATATGATTTTGTTTACTATTCATAATTATATTTATCATATGAAAACTTATCTCTACATTAATTCGGGTCGACAATAATATATTTTTATTTAAAAAACAATGAATTTAAATCGAATAATTAAAAAATTAATCAAGTTTTATGAAGTTAATATCTTATCTAATTGAATTAAAAAATATATTTATCATATGAAAACTTATCTCTACTTCAATTCGGGTCAACAATAATATATTTTTATTAAAAATAATGAATTTAAATTGAATAATTAAAAAATTAATCGAATATCTTATATAATTGAATTAAAAATCAAATTTAAATTAGATTTCGACTCTCATGTTTTTTAAACTACAATCAAAATCCTGTCCAATAAAAACAACCAACCCTAAAAGAATTCTAGATCGTTTCAAAAACTCAAATCTGTGTGGGATTTTAACGTTGATGTTTTTTCTCAATTTGGACACCAAGTTTGATTCAGGTTCCATAGAAGGAAAGTGGCAGTGGATTTTTTGTTCATGAATTTATGATGCTTCCTTGCTTTGTGCAACAAATTTTGACCGCCCAGACTGCGATTAAACTGCCAGCTTTGTATCCCTGTAATTCCCAACTGCGTCAAGAAGAAGACCGATCGGCATAAATACATAAAATCGGGTTAAAAAACTAACAAATACAATACATAAATTAGTTCTTAAAACCCTAGAAAAATAGATAAGGAAAGATAATGACACTCAAATCAAAGAGGGGCAGCATAAAAGAGAGAAACTTGGAGTGTAACATGTAAGAAAGCTCACAGCACAGGGCTGCACAATTGTGCCACGAGGCACAAAGAGGAAGAAACTTGGTTTTTTTTTTTGAGGGGTAAGTATTTTTCCTTCTGTTTTTGTCTTTTTAAATTTTATTTATGATAGGTTAAGTATCCTTGTCAAGAGTATTAGTGAGCTATAAACTCATTAATCTCTCCTATTTTGCAAGAGTTTCAATGAACTATGGTGGGATTTGAAATTGAGTTTTCAGGTTTTTACCTCTTTAAACGTCTTTTCTTGCATCAAACCTATTATTTAATTTACAGGAGGTTAGGGTTTTTTGTCATGTTTTTTCCTTCAAGGAAAACTTGACCCCACCAGGGTCTTTTTCAAGAGACTTCCTACAATAAGATTAATCAAAAGAGAAAAGAAACCATCTTTTTCTTAGAATATTGATGATATATATAAATCTTTAATTATATTCTTAAAGGCTATATTTCTTTTTTGAGTGATAAAGTTCAAACCTTTGCAATTGATGATTTCTTTGTGTCTTTGTAAGGATTTAGGGTTTAAGATTTAATGTTTGAAGTTTTTTTTTTTTTTTCTAGCGTCACTCAGTTGAAATAGTTCAGCTGACAATTTGTCTTCGTCTAACTTCATGTCAGATTTGAAGAGTCCAAATTGTTTCTACAAAGGGACTTAAAAATCAGAGGAGGAGATGCTTCCACTTTAAAAGTTTTAACAATATTTTTTGTCAGAAGTGGAAAAGAATTCTCACTTTGAAGCCTATTGTTGAAGGTGAAGGACCAGAGGAAGTTAGTTCCAGATTAAATTGCATTGAATTTTCGGTTAGATATGGCACGAAATACTGGTGGTCACAGTAAAAAAATAGCAGAGGCGTCCATGGCAGTGGCGCATTTTGGCTTTGCAGAAGAAAAGGTTAAGGAAACGCTAAAAAGACTGGTAAAATTGTATAAAGATGACTGGAAGCTCATTGAAGAAGATAATTATAAAGAACTGATTGATATTCTAACAAAGGAGAGTAATGAGGAATCAAACTTGAATCACAATTTCGAACATCGGCATGGCCAGGCTTCATTTTCTGCTGTTAACTTTGCTAACAAAAAAGCTAAAATTTTGGTTCTAGTCCACCAGCTCAGGATAAAGGAAAGAGTCTAGAATCTCCTCAAGCTGCTGCTAGAGGAACAAGATCAAATTTTGTGAAGGATAAAGTTATGGAGGATAGAGTACATGAAGGTGTTTCCAATTCATCACAGTTTGATATTGCATCTTCAGTCAATGCAGAAGTGAAGGTCTCCTTAATTTGTAACTCTTCTAGAAATTCTTATTTCAGACAACGGAGTTTGGATGCAGTTCTAGAAGAGATGGAAGATGAATGCCGCAAAACATATGGAATCCAGAATCCTGATTTCTCTTTCGTGAAGTTGATGGAAAAGGTGTGCCGGTTCTTCTTGGAGATGGACAACGGTTCTAGCAGTGAAACTCGGAGAAAAATTTGTGAGAAATCAAAGCAGCCTGAAGGAAAAGAAGTTGTAACAGATGATAACGAGGACAACTCTAAATTGGAGCCGAGTAAGGTTCTACAAGACCCACAATATTCAGAACCACAGATGATGGAGGCTGTCCTTCAAAAGAAATACCCCATTTCTCTCAAAGATATATCTCGTGGTGAAGATAATATACCAGTTCCCCTAGTGAATGAAAGCAGCACACTAGAGTTGCCAGATTTTATCTACATAAAAAATAACATGGTATACCAAGGTGGCCATGTTGATTTTTCTCTTGCTCGAATATCAGAAGATAACTGTTGTG
Organism: Populus euphratica; assembly: GCF_000495115.2. NCBI lineage: Eukaryota > Viridiplantae > Streptophyta > Magnoliopsida > Malpighiales > Salicaceae > Populus > Populus euphratica. The sequence continues at coordinate 1,502,153 of NW_011499847.1, read as the reverse complement.
CACAATGTCTTGGAGATTGTCTATCCTCAGACTTGTCTTGTGCATGTGCTGCGGAAACAGGTGGCGAGTTTGTTTACACGCAGAAGGGAATGCCGAAGGAAGAATTTTTGGATGAAGCCATTGCTGTGTCTCTGGATCCTCAAAGAAAACACTTCTACTACTGTGAAATCTGCCCCCTGCAGAATGAACCGCAACAGAGATATGGGAAAATAAAACGATGCAAGGGCCATTTAACTAGGAAATTTATAAAAGAGTGCTGGAGTAAATGTGGATGCAACAAGAAATGTGGAAATCGTGTTGTCCAGCGAGGGATACAAGTTGCTTTGCAGGTCTGAGTAAATTCCTGTTAGATACCTCAGCATGTTCATTTAGAAGCCATTTAGTATGTGTCCGTTTTTTATTCATGGCATCTTTTTGTGTAATAACTACCAAGTTATGTATTATCTAGGTTTTTGCAGCACCTGAAGGGAAAGGGTGGGGTGTTCGATCTGTGAATGCCTTGAAGAAAGGCACTTTCATTTGTGAGTATGTAGGCGAAATTGTGACGAATCAGGAACTGTACGAGCGAAATAATGAAAGGGCTGCTAAAAAGGAGAGGCATACTTATCCAGTGCTGCTGGATGCAGACTGGGGCTCTGAAAGGATACTGGAGGATGAAGAGGCCCTTTGCTTGGACGCGACAGAATTTGGAAACATTGGCAGGTTTATCAATCACAGGTATTTCCATGGCCCTCCTGACACTTTCCTACCTTGCCTCTACTTGATTAAGAAATTTTTTAGGTTCTATGTTTTTATCATGCATGAGTGTGTATATCTTAATTATACTTTTTTTTTTCAGATGTTATGATTCTAACTTGATTGAGATTCCAGTGGAAGTGGAGACTCCGGATCATCACTATTATAGAGTATGGAGCTTAGATTCTCAAGCTTGAGTTGCGTTTAGCTGGTGTCTTATGACAGAAGAGATAAATATAAAATAAACAAAAAAAAAATGTTTGATTGAAAGAACGAAAACAAAGACATGAAATAAGATGTTTCTGTGATAATTTTCAATTGAATTTTTGTTTTTATTAAAACGGGAAATATAGGGGACAAGTCCCTTTTGTCTCCACTATCTCATCTCTTCTATCTCGTAACAGTAATCAAATGCTAGCTAGTGTTTTCCTTTTTCTCAGTGAAATAGAATCATGTCTTGAATTCCGTGGATGTAAGGGTTCAATTGTTTATTTTTTATACTTATCATGCAGCATGCTTTTTTCACAACTAGAGGTATTGAGCCGAAGGAAGAGTTGACATGGGTAAAATTTCACTCCATCTTATATCACGTGCCTTGTTCAGTTAACAGAACAAATTTATTTGGCATCTGTTGACTTTAAGACTATATATTGCAGGGTTAATGAATGTTTATTATTGCAGGATTATGGTATTCAGTTTGATGACAAGCATCATCCGATCAAAGCATTCAAATGCAAGTGTGGAAGCACGGGCTGCCGAGACAAGAAAAGACGGCATTAATCTATTGATCAAAGTTAATTTTTAGTTGCCGCATAATGAGATGGTAGTCAGTTCTGAATCAGGAATGGGAAATATCATACCATTTTGTGGTTCAAAATAAGAAGAAAAACCTCATGGATTTGCCGCCATTGAGGAAAATCATCGAACTCTTTTGATTTCCTATCTTTTCATTTTATCTGAGGATACATCACCTTTTAATCTTGTATCGATCTTTTTTCCTAATTAATAGGATCTTTTTTCTTTCTTTTTTTACCAGCATACCCTTCCAATCCATATTGAAGCAAGAAAGGGTAGGAATTCACAGGTTTTTTGCTGTCGAATTCTTACCATTGATGCGTACTGCTTATTTTCCTCCTCTTACCATTGATGCGTACTGCTTATTTTCTTCCATCTTTCTCTGTCGAATTCCCCATTCTTCAGTGATTTTGTGTCTTAACAAGCAATATATTAATTCAACAAAACTTGGATTTAGCAGAAGCACAATAACATGGAACTGACAGCAGAATGGAGGAAACAAACAGGATTGATGACATGTAAGTTGCAAGGAAAAACCTTTCTAGATGTCAGCATATCAGCAGTTAATATAAGAGCTCTTCAGGAATACTTTGGAGTGCAGGAGTCCAAAAACGCCGGCAGCTCCCCTTTGCTGCATTGGATCTTGAAAGATGCTTTCTCTGCAGAAGATTTAATCGCTGTTCGAGGGACAAAGATGATGCTGGTGAATATGATGACTGATTAGTACTGCTATCGCAACCTCTCATCAGCTCTAACATTTGCTTTAAATCTTGCTTCCTTACCACCAACTTCATCCTCACAAATCCATCTTCATCTTCATTGGTGTGTGAAACAACACTTCCATCATTTACTTGTGCAATGGATTCCAACAAATTGCTCTTCAGACTTCGATGATTTCCACCTCTTAATGCTCGAAAATCTCTCTTCGGTGAGGCCTTCCCTTCTGAAACTTCCAAGCACTGGTCCATCTTTAATTTCCCCGTTAGTAGATTGATATGTGGTAGAATGGATTAATAACTCCTGTATCTACCAGCCTTATATAGGAACTGACAATGAATCTTAATAAACTATAATCCAGATATAACCACCGATAGCTTGACTTTGTTAGCCAAAAAACCAGAATGCCTGGTCACATCGCTTACAAATGCTTCTTGCTATGAGATCAGAGGCTCATTTGTCAAAGAAAGAGTTAGTTTACTTGCATTTCGAAGCAACCAAAAGAAATATTTCTTAATCGATTAAGCTTTCTAACTGATTAATTAATTTATGGATGTATGACAACAAACCATAACGAAGCTCACCAAACCCTCACATGCAAATCCTGACATTGCGCTGGAAAGTAGCAACGCGTATACATGAAATCAAAGGGTTATCTGTGTTTGGTTATCTTGAATAAGCTTTGAGCAGTTGAATAAGCACAGCACAGCACAGGACCAAATCTATAAGAAAGGTCAAGAGATACTTCAGGAGAACAGGGTAGGTGTGATGGGGTCCTCGTACAAATGCAAGATTGTCAATTGGTGAGCTGTCTGTAACCTGTCATTCCAATCATTCATATTCTCCCAAGCCCTATCCATCTTAACTTCCATATTCCAATATGTAGTTTGTATTCTTTGAAAGAAGAATATCATACACACCTAACTCCAGGCTGCTTTTGGTATTGTTATAGTTTGCCAATTATAAGTGCCGCCTCCTCATCTACGAACTCAACTTCTGAAATAGGAAACAACCACCCTGTAAGTGATTGATTTCATCTACTTTGGCCAAAATAATATAACCAAAGTAGAAGATAGTCTTGTTGAAATGGGTTTTTTCAATTTGTATGGGGGACAAAAATTTACATGCATGCTAAAGCTCGTCAATTTACTGCGATGGGCATCAGAGAGCCAGTAGAAGGCAAAGCATGGCTAGGCAACAGAAAAGAAGAAGTATATAATACGTTTCTTCCGGTAATATAATTACTTGATTGCTATAATTTTCAGAGTCTCCACATCTATTTGAAATAAATAATCGTTGACATACATTGTAAAAATTCACACTTATTATTATGTTATTATCTCAAATTCTTATTATTAGTGTGAATAACTTCCTTTTTTTTTAAAGCATGAATTAAATTTAATGTGGACAAAAGACATATTTATTTCCCAACTATCACCCAATTATCTATTGAATCCCCACACAAAAATAATTCTCAACTAGATTCCCCGTCTATTGAACATTATCTCTGCCTTCAGAAACATAAAAAAAAAAAACAATTATCTGATTGGGCAAAGTATTAAGAGAATTTTGTGATCCTCCAAACTGAAATCTCTCTGTCTCAGCCTCATTTTTCATTGTGCCTATTGCTTTTGTATATTTTTCATATGGTATTTATTTATAGTCGTGTTGATTCCATCTTCAATGATTTTGGACATGTTGTTTCCTGTATTAGTTTGAGATACATCTCTGATTGGGCAGTTTTTCAAATCTGTAGTAGAGGACTTTTGAGCATAAGGACGAGGTCGGAAAGCAGTGTAGTAATGCTGCGGTGTTGGTTCGGCTATCTAGTCTGCTAGACCCCATTATTCATCACAATTTTTTTTTCCTTCCTTGAGATGGATGGCAAGGCTCGAACTGTAGCAGCATCAAAATGGTGTAGGCAATTGTCCATCTCTAGCCCATTTCTTAAGTTTATAACAAATTGTTCATATGATGGTCCCTCAAATTTGTGTAAGCAATTTGGTGATCGTGTGGATAGATTGCTGAGCCAGCGAAATGGGTTGGCGATACTTCGGTTTTTACTCCACTGGGCTTGCCGGCACACAGATAACTGTGATATTGATTTAAATCTTATTGATAAATGGATTGGTGTTTCTGTGAATTGTCAAGTTCAGGAGATTAACCTTGAGGTTGGGATAGCTGAACAAGATCCATTCTCCGAGTCGGAGGAAAATTCAGCCTTTTGAGTTGCCTAGGTGGATGTTTGGTTCCAAGACATTGAGAATTCAAGTTAGATCTCCAATATAAGTGTCTTGAAGAGCCCAGTGGAGTGTTTGCTTCTCTTGAGCATCTCTCTTTGAATTCTATGTTAGGTTCTGATTCTGAAAATGCTCTAAAAAGTTAGATATCCAATGCTTATACTTACCTGTTACAATTGTTTTATGCTGAATTATATAGTGTTTACTTATGTTAGCAATGCTGCAGCTCAATTCCTTCTCAATCACCTTCCTGATGTGTTTGATGATCTCCAGTAATTGGTCATTACAGTGAATGGCTGTCTGATGGACTACCACTTTCCAGTTTTAGCTTCCATTCTGACGCGATCGCCTGATTTAGAATCTTTGTCCAAGACTTGCAATGAAAATCGATATCAACCTGACTGTTCCAGGGTGAGAGTGGTTGGGAATTAGCAGTAGTCTCTCCATGTTGCCTACACATTCCTTTACCTCATCGTTTCATTTTTTTGTCTTTTTGTTTCAGAAGTTGAAGAATAAGACAACCCAGTTTTGCAAACAGAGAGAAGGATTTCGCAACCTAATCGTCACCAACGGCAAGAAATAGAAATAGAGCTGAAAGGAAAAGGTCATCAGGTTGGGGTTGTGGAAAACATGCTTAAGATTGCCAAAGGGTCGAAGAAGATGATCATCATTTCCTCAAAGGCAAACTCGAAATCGCTGTCAAAGACGGGCTACATAATTCCAGGGCAGCATTTTATTGTTCGATTTGAATTTAGTTGAGAAAGAATTTCACGTTGGAGAATACAAGAGGACTGATTTTCGTTGCAAATTGATTGCAGTGAATGAACGTTTTTATGAATAATCTTGGGTTGTATTTATTTAGTATTTCAAAATAAAAAAAAATAAACTCAAAAAAGATAAAATATGTTTAGTTAAAAAGATAAGTTTAGAATAGTACTTCCTTTCTACTTCCTCATTTCCGCCGCTGCTCAAAAAACCCAGTCGACCCAACCCTTTCTTTCCTCCTTGAAACCGCATAAACCAGCCGATTATTCCTCCTCCAAACCCAGCATCCTTAGTGTTTTTTCTCCAAAAAACCGCCGTCTCCAACGCGATTTGTAGCCTCCACCGCCTCGACCACCACTCCTCAGTCGACAAATCTAGGTAAACATCGGTTTCATATTTATTTTGTGATTGTTTGAGCGTTGACTGGATTGTTGTTTTGGGTTAAGTTTTATATATTAGGGTTTGTTGATTTGAGATAAATTAGGATTTAATTGATGCGATTAGTGATTTTTTAATGCAATTGAGCATGTAAATAACATCAACAGTTCTCAGTTGCAGTGATGAGGCCAACGTTGGATTGCTTAGAGATAATGAGAAGGTCAAGATACTCTTGTTGTTTTGTTACAATAGTATTGCAATAGGAAGCGACGACAGCATGTTTTAGATTTTCTATTCCATGATGTCCTCAACTTTTCATAAAAAAAAGGTGAAATACCGCTATAGATTAAAATCATGGAATATTATAGATTAATATTCCTTGATTTTTTATGGGCCAAAATACTCCCTCTGGGTTCTTTTGGTTATTGCTACTGCAACTGATTCCACTTTTTTTGGTCAATTTGTTTTTAAATTGTTTTGTGTAAGCAAAGAACAAAAACATAAACTTTGTGGCTTTCTGATGTAATTGAATGTGAAATCTCTGTTATTCAATTGTGTTCTCTCTGATGGTGAAGCAATTCTTTGGAAATTCTTGTTTTGGTTAATGGGTTGCTGTAGAAATAAACAAAAAGATTCTTTATTCTTTTTTGTTGTTTTGGTTCTTTTGTTCCAGTCTGATGTTGTTGCATTTGCTTGTGGTAGTATATTCAGTCCAGAAAATGTGCTAACTTTCAAATACCTGTAAGTTCTCTTGCAGTTCAGACTTCAGACTCCTACAAATGGTGAATGCCACTAAAGGGTTGTTCATATCCTGGTAAATATCTCATTACCTTAAAACCTTTTCAGCCAAGGAAATTGAGGAATTGTTTAGTTGTTAATGCATTTCTAGCCATCCATTCTTGGGCTGGTATGTGATTGTCATCAATGCGATAATTTGAAGCCATTCGTTGCTTGCAATCGAATGGCCAAGTAGGTGCATTTAGATGTGCATATATTTCATGCAAGCGGTGGAGGCTTTTGTTTAGCTTCACCTTTCTTGCTCCAATTTTTTTTCACCGAAGGACTTTTGTCATGTTTATATTGTAGTGACATACCTATGGCACAATTCATCATCAATTTGAATGCTTCGCTACCGGCATCACAGAAGTTCATCATTCATATTTTGGACAGCTCTCACATGTTTGTTCAACCCCATGTGTCTGAAATGATACGAAGTGCAATTGCAGACTTCAGAGAGCAGAATTCCTACGAGAAGCCTCCTTAATTAGTCTATCTTTTCCCTCGTTTATGGTATTTGTATCTTAAACACTCATTGCACCATCATATCCATGCTTAAGCTCATCAATATTTCTGTTTGCGTTTGTCATGCAATGCAAATCAAAGCCTTCTTGCTAATGGAACAAAATATCCACAGGCAATATCCGTTTAAGTCGGAGTCTACTTGGAAGGGCATGGAGTTGAAACGTGTTTTCCTGTATAGCTCCTTAGTATTCTTGCAAAACAAGAGAGACTACGTGGGGTATATTTGCCATATTTGCTTTGGCGTCAGGAGGAGTTGAGGTTAAAATTCAAATTGAAGTGTCCCTCTTTGATCAGGTTTCTTGTAGCTTAGAATCTTTACCTTGAGAGTTCCGTGAACTAAATGTAATATAAGTATTTTAGCCTCTACAAGTAAGGATTCTTGAAGCCATATAAGTGGCAGGTTGTCCTACACGTTTGTTTCATCTGACCAGGTCGTTGGCACATCATGAAGCAACATGAAAAAAATTCTCCCCTCGATGTATGCTTGATTTTTTGTATTATATTTTTTTATGTATTTCTGCGAAATTTATCTGAAATCGAAAACTTAAAGAAAAAAGTGAGAGGCTGAAAGAAAATTATTTTAATGTGGATGTATATGAGCTGTTTAAGATCTTATTGGAAAGAGACTTGGTCTCAACGTCTCAATACATAAAGCAGGATGAGGATATTCTTTCACTTTGGAAAGGAAAAAAACCAAAAAAAGAAGTTTGATTGATAGGATTATAAAGTACCGAAATTTAGTGATAATAACATTAAAATTTTGATTAACAAAACGTTCTTGGTTTAAATTATTATGAAATCAGGACATTCTTGTGGTGGATTCTGCCCGATTAAGTTATGTTTTGGATTGCAGTTGTGTGTGTTAAGTTGTGATGCTGGCTCGTTCTCTCACACTCCAGCCCGAGTATAACCCAGATAAGAAGAAAAGACGAGTATTTTACCTTCACGCTTATACATGCCATATTTGATTGTCGTCGTAATAACAGAAAATCAATAAAGCAAAACGACCAAAGATAAGTACAAAAAGGGAACTTGACGAGCAGAGCCCCCTGAAAAAATCTGGGTATCGAGAGTCGCGAAAACCATTTACTGTATTCACAAGTGCTTCGGCGAGCTATTTTTAATACCTCGTTAAACAAGCCGCAACTGATCATGAAGATGGTTATTTATTGGTCCCTCAGCATTTCTTCCCTCCATCCATAATTAACCTTAGCAATGAAGTCTTCAATTCTCTTCTCCAGATTCTCATCAATCTCTTCATCAACATCTTGCCAACCAATCTCAGCAGCGCTTCCATTGTTGTTGTCGTCTTCATTACAACCATCAGAACAACCGTGCTTCTCTTCATCATTGTCTATGCCATTGCCATTGTCATTGTCCTGGGCCTTCTCGTTATTGTCATTCTCGCCCTTAATGTTAACACAAATGTCTCCTGCAACATCACATGAAGATTCAGCGTTCTCATTGTTCTCATTCTCACCCTTGCTCTTAACATAGGCATCTCCACATGAAGACAGTAAAGGCTGCCAGCGTTCGTCGAGTTCTTCTTTGCATGGCTTATAACTCCAAAAGATGATGACCACAATTAAGAAGTTGAACAACAAATACAAAAGGACAGCAGATGAAAAGTTCACAACCAGAGCAGCAGCTAAAAAGAAAGTTAAGAATACTGGCAAGGCAACAAGCTTCATTTCTAGTGCAAAATTTGATGATACAGCCAACCAAATAAAACACAGCGCATGCTATGCTGTTGATGCCGCTTTTCTATAATCTTTTGCAGTGGGGTTCAGTTATGAAGTTGCATGAGGTTTTATATAAGAAAATGAAAAGTGAAACTCTCAGAAGTTGCTCTGTTCTGATAATTTATTAATTGCACAGGAGTTTAGGCCAAGTATGTCGAGCAACACGAATTTTCAAGCATAAGATAGAAACTTCTGCAGAGCTTCTTAGATTGCGGCTTGTAATGCTAGCCACCTAACGTGTTCTCTTGACATCAATCTAAAACAGATTCAAGTTTACGCCAATTCACGAACAAGTTAAACGTGGACAGATGAAGCTTGTAAACCCAGCTAAATAAAGATCTCACCTGATGATGATTAATAACATTTTACTCGTTCTTTATATGCCCTCCTCTAGGGCAGAGCTTAAGCTGGCAGCATACTTGCAGTAGGTTCAGGTCCTGCAGCAGGCCCAGTGACTCCCACTTTTCTTCTACTATTAGTGAACCTTTAGTGAAATTTCCCGTAAAAAGCTTTCCCGTTCAACGTTTTCAAGATAGCGACTGGCGGCGCCTGCTGACAAAACATCCACTGAATCTGATGTTAACAGCTTTTTTTTAAACAAAATAACTTAGATTAGATTTTTTTTTCTTCCAAATAATATTAAATGTATATTTTTTATACTATTGATGCATTTAAAAAATATATTTCCTTGACCATGTTCAAATTTAAAAAGTCACAAGAGAAAAGATACCTCGTAGCCTCCTCTCTACTGGTTGATTTAACGCGGGATGATGGGCACCGCAGAAAAGACGCCGTGTGCCCCAGTTTTGCAGCTGGAGATGGAGTTTTTAACTAGCTATGTTATAAAAATAATAGTTTTTATATTAGGTAGATAAATAAAGAGAATTTTATTTTATATTAAAAAGATAAAGAGGTTTTTATTGTATTTTATAATGTGAGAAATACCAAATTAATAAATTTAAATATTGAAATAAAAGCCAATATATATATATATATGTTTACATGATGACACTTGATACTTTTAAAATTAATTAATTTAAGTTAATTGATTAAATTTAGGAATTAATTAATTAATTATGAATGGCATCTCATAATATCTTAAAGATACATTATTTTAACTTTACATCAAATATAATAAAAATAATTGATATCATGAAAATAATGAAAATTTATTTGATATATTTGTTTTGGATTGTTTCTGTATTTTAAAAAAAAAATTAAAATTAAAATTTTATTAATTTTAAATTAATATATTTTTAAATTATTTTAATATATTAATATTAAAAATAAAAAAAATATATAATTAACATTTTGATACAAACAAGCTGACAACAGATTTTCAACAGATTTTCATGCTGGTAACTTAGGGGGAAGAAACTCGTCTAGTTAGGCTTGTAATTAACACAAGAGATCTTTACAGGTAAATTCTTCGAAGTTCTTTACGAACTTTCTTACAAGGCCCCAAATTGGAGTTCCAACTTTATTAGATGAGCTTTATTTTTATTTTTATTTACTAATAAAGATATTTTCATGTTCATTTACATAATAAGATTTATTTGTTCGAAATTTCACCATCTTACCCAACTCGTAATTTACCAAGGAAAAATATATAACTGGATGAAAGCTATTTGTTTCCTGGTTATTTTTTAATTATTTAATTTAGAAAAATATTTTTTTATTTATAATGTTTTTATTGTTTCTCCTATTTACTTTAAGAACTATAGAATTATTTAGTCTGAAAATATTATTTTTTCTCATTAGTTTAGGAGACTACTGTAGATGGAATTATTTATTTTATATTTCATAAAAAAATATTATATTTCTCCGCAACTTAATCAGTTAACCTAATGATTAATTGATCTTGGATTTAACTCAAATTAGATTAGTGGAAAAACTTTTTTTTTTAAAATATATATTTCAGGCTTTTATTTCATTTTAAAAACTAGCATAGATAAAATCATTTATCTTATATTTCATAAAAAAGTATTATATTTCTTTTTTTTTAATTGTAGCTCAGCAAGCTAACATAATGACTTACTAATCTAAAATCTAGTCCAAATTAGATTACTAGAAAAAACTAGTTATTTTATAAAAAAATATTTTAAGTTTTTACTTTTAAAAAACTTAATTAAGATTAAGTTAACCCGGTTAATCTTTATTGACGATCCAAGATCAACCTCCAACCCGAATAGAAAAGAGGGTTACGAATTATTTAGGTGGTCAAGTGATAAGAACTTGAGATCAAGGGGTTTGTTTCTTCTGTGATCTCAAGTTCGAGTTCTTAGTTGCTTATATGATGGTCATTGTATATAAGTTAAGCCGAGCATCTATATTAATATAACTTTAAAATTTATAAAATTAATTATAATATATATAAGTTAAGCCGAAAATCTATATTAATATAAAAAAACAAAAAGGGTTGGGATAACAAAAAGAAAACAATAAAAATATCTTCTTACCCAGAAAAAGTCAAAAATAGAAAGGTTTTTCTTCGCGGGCTACAGCAGCAAGAGCCATCGTAATCAAGAGGCACGATTCCGTAGCTCGCACGATCACAATGAAGCGCATTTGGGCTTAGTGATTTATGTGAGTGAAAGTACCGAGACTTGCCCTGTCTTAATTTGGACCAACCTCAAGGCTTGCAAGCGTTATTACTAAATAAAAACTCAAGATTTTTCCTTTTTTAAGAAAAAAAAGGTAGAACCCAGGCATGATTGGGCCTAATGATTAGGTTGTTGGCCGACCAGCATGGGTCAAGGCCTAAACTGGTCATTAAATAAAATTTGAAGATTTTATAATAATTATCTCTGCAATTGACTGATGAGAGTTCATGTAATTATATATTTCAAACAGTGAAAACTCTCTAAAAATGAGTTCGTAAAGTAAAGCACGTGTTAAAAAAAATTGATTTTGATGAAAGAAATTTATATATTTTAACTACAATAACTATTAAACCCTACAAGATTCAACCTTATCAAATCATAAATTATAATAATTATTAAACTCAACCAAAATAAAATCTAGATTAGATTATGATTCAAGAGGGTTAGCTCATCTAGATTTAACTCAAATTTTTTTAAAAGGTTAAAATAAAGTTATTTAAAAAAAATCAATGGATCTTTTATTACTTTTTAATAGGTCAAATTGAAATGAGTTGCAAGTTAATTGATTTTTAATTAAGCCACCCAAATCAATTTTTTCCTTTATTTATTTATATAACCTCGACATAGATTATATATCCCACTCTCATAAAAAGTTAAGCAAAGCAACGCTTATGTGTTTATATATATATATATAATCAAGCCTTCTCGTTTTCTACTTGTTTACTCTCTTTTTTTTGGATACTTATTTACATATTATTAATTGAGTGCAAAGAATTTTGATTTATTTTTATATTATATTTATAAATTACCAAGATAAATATAACAATGATTTTATTAAAATCTATTTTTTTAAGCTATATTTTATCTGAAATAATATGATTTGGATAATTTAATGAATATATCTGAAATTAAATTTTTAATTTTTTATATGCTCAAAATTTTTTAATTATAATTAAGTAGAGCTGGTGTAGAAATTTACAGGTTTGTTTATTTTTTGTTTTAAAAATAATTTTAATTTTTTTTATTTATTTTAAATTAATATATTTTTAATATTTTTAAATTATTTTAATATGCTAATATTAAAAATAATTTTTAAAAAATAAAAAATATTAATATATATTTAATACAAAAAATATTTAAAAAAAAATTATAACAACGTTCCGAATAAATCCACCGCTAAAAAGTAGATATTTTTCTTCTTTTCGTAAATGGATCGTACACCATCATTTGCGCATCAATGATTAATGTCGTCTATACCCTCCACTATCCTTGCAAGATTTGTCCTTTTATTACTGTTTTAATTTGTCCATACTGTGTGCCCTTCCACGTATCCACCAGGACCATTCACCCCACATGAAATTTGAATAAATTAAAACAATACTCCCACTCGAGTTTTTTTAATTTTCTTTGACACTCTCTCGGTTAAAATTGGATTCTTTTATATAAAAAATTAGACTAGTAATTTAAAGATTTTTAGGAGAACAATATTATATGAAAAAGTTTATTTAAAATAATATATTTTCATCTTGATACACTTCTAAAATACAATACTTATTAAATATTATTGTTTCTAAATGTAACAAGATAGTTATTACATTTTATAAATTTTATAATTTAAAATATTATATTTTAAAAACATGACATGTTATGATAAAAATGACATATACCCTTTTAAACTCCAATGATAAAAAAAAAAAAATAATACTTGTAGATAAAAAACTGGTATAAGGTTGTTAAAAAGAAGTTGTCAATGATATTTCATCACGATTAGGAATTGTAATAAAATTATAATTGATATTGCAGTTCTCAATTATAATATTTGTTAAATATCATAATTGTAATTTTAATTAAATATCAAATCGTGATATTTTATTATTTCACCGAAACTTTTTATATATGTTTCATTTCACTATTTATTTGCATTTTATGCCCAATTTTTTCCGGAAAGAACATACGGAAAAGGACATGGCAGCCACCCAGCCACCCACCCATTAATATCCGCTCCTTTTCGAGTGTGGTATGCAAGTTCTACATAAGTAAAGCTAGCTAGTAGAGTTTCAACGATAAAGAAAAAAGCAGCACCAAGAGGGCTATTGCTAGATTTTCTGAGAAAAAGAAGGGCATGGAAAAGTTCACAGAATTGATCCACCTCTTCGTGACAGTATTCCTCTCCACCTTCGCTAGCTTAATGGTGCTTCCGGCGGTAACCGATGTCACCATGGTAGCAGTTTGTCCAGGTCAAGATGAGTGCTCTCTTGCCATTTACCTCACCGGATTCCAGCAAGCCGTATGCTACTCTCTTTATATTTTTATTTATTTTCCTTCATCTTTATCCATGGGAGAAATTGCGAATTCTCAGTAGGGGTGATTGATTATGCATTTCTTAATTTAATTTGCTGGCTTACATGATCTGATGAAATGATGAAGACTATAAACATAACCAAAAAGGGTCTTCAAGAAATTCCATATGAACTCATTTTCTTTATTAGAAAACAATCAGTGTATGTGCCTTTTAATTTAATCACATAAGACAATTAAAGAGCTACTTAGAAAACATTTCTTTTGGAAGAACACATAAAAAAAGGGTTCTTGAGGTTTCCCAGAAACTCAAATCTTTTTTAATTGAAAAAACTTTAGTGCCATATACACATATGCCCTTTTCTAGTATCCTGTTGATGTCTATATCAATATACGCCATGCAAGGATACGTAGATGGCGATGGCGTATCATTTGGCTTGCAATATCTCTTCTGTCTCCGTTCTGTCTATCCATACATAGAGTTCCACCTGCAACTCAAACCTACCAAGAAAGATGTTCATAGCCATGCATCTATCTGCATAACAGGCAATATCATGATCTTATTCCTCGGAGGTTCACTAGGAGAAAATGACATCTACTTTCATCTTACATGATAAAACCAGTTAGTTAATTACTAGTTAAGGATGCAGAAGCAGGACTGAAGTTACTCATTTGATGAGTAGTTCTTTCTGAAATGAATTTCTACTATCAGTAATTGATGAGATGGATCTCACTGATCGATCCTAGCTACAAGTTAAACGACCCACCATTGATCAAATGGTTAGATTTTGTCAGAAAACTAATCTTAATTTCAGGACAAACAGCATCACTCTGTTATTCTTGTTTAATATTTCTCCACAGTAAGTTTTCTTAGATACTATTTATGATGTGTCAATAACAACAGATATTTGAAATGGCTGGCCGATGTGTCTATCTCCATTCTCATCACAACGACAATTACCCAACTCCTACAGGAAGATAAAATCCAGGGTGGTTATAATTGAGGGAGTCCAATACTCATAACTGAAGTAGTACAAGTACTAATAATTGAAGTCACTTCTGTTTCCCACTGTTGATGTCATGGGTGCATTATTTGTTAAATTTATTTTTAACATTAAGAGTTTAATTAACTTGAGCCCCAGAAGGGACAGGAAGGAAATAATATAAAATACTATTATTAATTAGTAAGTGATGAATCTATTATGCAGATTATAGGAATGGGAACAGTCGTGATGTTGCCGCTTATTGGGAATCTATCAGACCAACATGGAAGGAAGGCTCTGCTCACTCTTCCTTTGACTCTCTCCATTATTCCTTTAGGTAATCATATGTTATACTCTTAATTTCATAATTATCCATAAGCTATGATTGTTGTCCGCTAAAGTGCCCGGAGGGATATGGTCCGACTGCACAAGGGCCCCACTGGCACAATGGGTCGGTAGTGTGATCGTAAGCATGCCTTTCCTTAAAAAATATCTATCTCTTGGTAAACATCGCTTTGCATTTATTCATGCATGTCGGCCACTTTAGCGGTGTCGTTTTTGTCAAACCAGCTTCATCTATTGTCAAAATATTTATTAAACCCGGCATGCCCCCCGAGTTTATTCGAAAACTTGTAATTTTCTAGTTTGGGATTTAATTTAAATTACAAAAAACAACTATATTTTAAACCCAGTAACCTGGGTCCAGTAGCTCAGATCCTCTACCAGCTCACACAACAGCTATAATTGTTTATTGCCTTTAGACGCATTTTAAAATGACATTTAATTTATAAAAAAACTTTAAATTCATGGTTGTTTAATGTTTTTTTATATAGTTTTTATGTGATAATCTTAAAAATTTTAATAAATATTTTAATATATTTTTAAATAACAAATAATACACACCAGGGCACTAAAGACACAGTTTGACTTTTGTCATAAGCAGATGTTCTGTTGCGTGCCCTTTTTCTTTCTCCTACGCAACCTGAAGTCGGTGAGCCGTTCCTTTCATTTTCAGAAAAATCATTCCAAAATTTGCAAAGTCTTTTATCACAGAGAGGTGACGTTTCTCGGCTTTTGTGGACATCCGTAATGGTCTCCTTAGGAACCGCCAAATATGAGTGTCGGACGGCTCTTGAAATTGCTTGACACGTGAATCTATAGCACTCGTAATTGGCCCCGCGCATAGGAGCTAGTGATAGGGGAATCTAGGACAGGCTGGATTTTAGCCGTTGCATTTTTCATATTAAATCAATGAAGATACGAGGAAAAGAGAATTTAATTTCTTTAGAATTTAGCCTTCTAATAAAATAAATTTATTCAACATCATGAAAGCCTCATTCGCAATATTGTTACAAATTCTAAATATTATAAAATAGTATTTTTCTGTAAAAATAGTATAATTGTAAATTTTTCTAATAGTTTGGACTATAGCTGTGAAAAAATTAAAATTTTAGATTTTTTTAAGAAAACAAATTTTATTATATTTTTTTTATGCTTGAGATTTTTATTATTTTACACTTGATCTATTCATCACTATTTTTTTCTCATCTTTATTTTTATAATATTTTTTTAAGTTTTTTCTCATCTTTATTTTTATAATATTTTTTTTAAGTTTTTTCTTTTTTTTGTACACTTTTTTTGGAAAAAAATGTATATATATATTTTTTAGTTTTGACATTTTAAATATTTATCACTCAATACTTAACCTATTTGTACCATTTTTTTGTTATAATTTTTATTCTTTATATTTTTTGAAATATTATTATATAAAAACTAAAAAAATAGTATTTTACTGTAACAGAGCGTATTCAAATACACCTCATCCAACCTAAAGTTGACTCCGCCGTGGAGATCAACTTCAAATTCAGCTCACACTATGAATCTATCACGATAGTCAAGCTTCACAAACGCGCTTAATGGCTTTAAATCAGCCATATCTATCAATGCGGCTACCCCTACATGCTCTGACCCAGGTCTCCTATCCTTAATCACCCATACCTTAACGATATTGGACCCAGCAACTACTGCATTAAGCCATACTTTACCCCTTAATAGGCACTTAGTTACCCTAACACGTCTACCCTCTCGCTGTCCCGAATCGTCCCCCTTATCTATATTAGATAAGAGTCCAGGCCCACGACCGTCGTGATGGGCTGTCTTCATCACGTTAAGGGTGTGGGTTTTACATGGGCCCTTGCACCCAACGGGTACAACACGGGAGGACCTCCTCCTCCGGGCCTTCATCAAGGCCTTGCTAGGCCCACTCTTTATCTGTCGTTGGGCCCTCTTTCTCTTCTGGCCCAGCCCAGGAAGACGGGACGCCGTAGTCCCGGGTCCATACGTCCGCCCACTTCTTGTAGTCACCATTTGGCACGCCCTTATTCCTCACCCGTCCGTACCTGCGTACCAAACGGATTAACTCACGAGCCGCACCATGCTCTATGGGCTAACCCAAGCCCTTTCTCATTTCCTCCTCCCCCAATTGGGCCATCACATCTGGTGTATCCACACTCTTCTGTACTAATTGCAGGTATTGTCGGGGCACTTTGATCCAACGGCTAAAACCTTTGGTGTCACCGTACGGATTTTTGCAAATCTACGTCTCTGATTGTGCCACGTCATCACAGATTCGTTTTTCAGCCAATCAGAGTTTGCCACGTCAGCTGACACTGACACCGTTGCGCCCTCTAGTAATATTAAGAGGGCGCAACAAGCCCAACCACTGGTGGGACCGGATTGTCGTTACTTATGTAATGCCCAATGGACAAGTATTCTACTAAATGGGGTCATGTACTAACCCCCTAGCCTGCGGCGCTATTTACATAAATAAAAAGCTTCTTTCCTCATTGGATATCCGAGCGTATTGTATTTCGTATTCTTTATTAATTTGATGTACTATCAAAGCAATACAACCTACTTTGCATAGTCAACTGAATTTGCTGTTGGGGGTCACTACAAGCATAGTAAAACAGCAAACTGTTTTCTAATGTTGTAGAGAGTGGGTGATTAAGGATAGGAGACCTGGGTCAGAGCATGTAGGGGTAGCCGCATTGATGGATATGGCTGATTTAGAGCCATTAAGCGCGTTTGTGAAGCTTGACTATCGCGATAGATTCATAGTGTGAGTTGAATTTGAAGTTGATCTCCACGACGGAGTCAACTTTAGGGTGGATGAGGTGTATTTCAATGAGATGATTAGTGTGAATAGCGATGTGCTATTTAATCATGAAAGATCAGGGAACCCTCTCTACAACATTAGAAAACAGTTTGCTGTTTTACTATGCTTGTAGTGACCCCCAACAGCAAATTCAGTTGACTATGCAAAGTAGGTTGTATTGCTTTGATAGTACATCAAATTAATAAAGAATACGAAATACAATACGCTCGGATATCCAATGAGGAAAGAAGCTTTTTATTTATGTAAATAGCGCCGCAGGCTAGGGGGTTAGTACATGACCCCATTTAGTAGAATACTTGTCCATTGGGCATTACATAAGTAACGACAATCCGGTCCCACCAGTGGTTGGGCTTGTTGCGCCCTCTTAATATTACTAGAGGGCGCAACGGTGTCAGTGTCAGCTGACGTGGCAAACTCTGATTGGCTGAAAAACGAATCTGTGATGACGTGGCACAATCAGAGACGTAGATTTGCAAAAATCCGTACGGTGACACCAAAGGTTTTAGCCGTTGGATCAAAGTGCCCCGACAATACCTGCAATTAGTACAGAAGAGTGTGGATACACCAGATGTGATGGCCCAATTGGGGGAGGAGGAAATGAGAAAGGGCTTGGGTTAGCCCATAGAGCATGGTGCGGCTCGTGAGTTAATCCGTTTGGTACGCAGGTACGGACGGGTGAGGAATAAGGGCGTGCCAAATGGTGACTACAAGAAGTGGGTGGACGTATGGACCCGGGACTACGGCGTCCCGTCTTCCTGGGCTGGGCCAGAAGAGAAAGAGGGCCCAACGACAGATAAAGAGTGGGCGTAGCAAGGCCTTGATGAAGGCCCGGAGGAGGAGGTCCTCCCGTGTTGTACCCGTTGGGTGCAAGGGCCCATGTAAAACCCACACCCTTAACGTGATGAAGACAGCCCATCACGACGGTCGTGGGCCTGGACTCTTATCTAATATAGATAAGGGGGACGATTCGGGACAGCGAGAGGGTAAACGTGTTAGGGTAACTAAGTGCCTATTAAGGGGTAAAGTATGGCTTAATGCAGCTAATGCAGCAGTTGTTGGGTCCAATATCGTTAAGGTATGGGTGATTAAGGATAGGAGACCTGGGTCAGAGCATGTAGGGGTAGCCGCATTGATGGATATGGCTGATTTAAAGCCATTAAGCGCGTTTGTGAAGCTTGACTATCGCGATAGATTCATAGTGTGAGCTGAATTTGAAGTTGATCTCCACGACGGAGTCAACTTGACTATTGCTTTGAAATATTATTATATAAAATCCATTGTTTCATTCTTCTACTTAATTAAAAATTAGTCTAAGATCTTACATGTATGATCTTTACTATATTTTATTATATGCAATAATTGAGATCTTTACTATATTTTATTATATGCAATAATTGAGATCTTTACTATATTTTATTATATGCAATAATTGAGATCTTTACTATATTTTATTATATGCAATAATTGAGATCTTTACTATATTTTATTATATGCAATAATTGAGATCTTTACTATATTTTATTATATGCAATAATTGAGTTTTTGATTTATAATTATACTTTTTACTTAATGTCAAAAAACATGTTAATAACATCTAAATATTAATTTTTTTATTTTATAAAAAAAATTATTCTTGCATTGAGATAAGTTGAATATTAGCATTTATATTTTATATTTTTATATTTATTGACATAAATAATTTTTGATATATTTAATTAAAATCTTGCATATATTATTTGCCAAAAAAACTTACCAATAACTAGCACAAAAGCTAAAGGAAGGAAAAAGAATCAATGCCCGGCTCATGAGCAATTGAAATGGAAAGATTTCAATTGAAAATAGAAATTGGATTTTTTTACTTCTAAAATTTTTATTTTTGTACACATATTCTCAAGATTTGGTATTAAAAATCAAATTATTATTATTATTATTATTATTTGATTTATTTCTCTATTTATTGCAGCTATATTGGCATATAGCAGGACAACCGGCTTCTTCTATGCCTACTATGCGCTCAGGACCCTCACAGCCATGATCTGTGAAGGGAGCATCGAATGCCTTGCTCTTGCTTATGTGGTAGTCATCTCTAATCAATCTAATTACTTTGTGGCAACTTTTGCTTGCCAAACGATATGTCGTGAGGCAGTTCTTACCGTTAAGTTTCACCTCGTCTAAATATCCAGGCAGACAACGTTTTAGAGAGACAAAGAACATCAGTATTCGGAATTCTGGCTGGCATGGCAACAGCCGCGCTTGTCTGTGGAACCTTAGCTGCTCGTTTCCTCTCCACTGCTTTGACTTTTCAGGTTTCAGTTGCTAAAAATACCTTAAAGAAGCGTGCCTCTCTTTTGGCCACTGTTAACACTCTTTGTCCATTCTAGGTTGCTGCATTGGTGTCAATGCTTGCCGCCGTGTACATGAGAATCTTCGTCGAGGAAAGTCTACCAAATAGCGAAAATTTGACGCAGCCAATCTTGAAGAGCGGACAGGATGATCACTGTCAAGATGATGGTGATTTACCAAGGAAGCCAATGGTATCTAAGAAGATGCCATCAATTCAGGCTATCATTAGCTTGCTGAAGAGCAGGTAAGGGTAGTTAAGGATTGACTACAAGGCAAATGCAAAACATCTTGTGCTTTACTCGAACCGCCATAGTTAATGTCATTCTAGTATGATATCAGATTCTGTGACTGTGTTGCAGCGTAACATTTTCGCAAGCGGCAATTGTTGCATTCTTCAATAGGCTTTCATATGGTGGACTGCAGGCTTCTATCATGGTACAAAACTCTCTTCCTTATTGGTGATGTTACCCTCTTTATCGATCGTCAATCTCAATAATCTGAAAATGCCTTTTCCACCAATAGAGCAGATTAGAACGCCAAAAACTTCTGGGAAATTCAATTTCTCAGTTAAAGTATAAAATGTTGAACTAAGTGAAGAGACAAACAAGAACAACTAAGTAGAAGATGAAAACACAGTTGAGCAACCCTGAAATGAGACAGCATATTAGGAAATATCAATAAAACATTCATCAGAATTTCTGGTTTCCAACTTGAATGATTTGTGCCATGCAGTACTACTTGAAGGCTCGTTTTCACTTCAGCAAAAACCAGTATGCTGATCTAATGCTACTTGTTGGTGTTTCAGGAATGGCATCACAGGTACGCATTTACAAAATTGGGTGTTGCTAAAATATTTATTTCTTTCCTCTCATTATATTCTACTCCTTTGCGTTTCATATCACATAATAGTCGGCTAATTAATTCAGTCACCGGAGCTTATTACCCAATTCTACTGAATTTCACAGCTGCTTCTCATGCCCTTGTTGGCACCACTTGTAGCAGAGGAAAAACTACTGGCAATAGGGCTTTTAGGGGGCATTGCAAATGTAAGAACCTTAACCTTACTTAGCTTGTTTGCGTTTATTCATGCTGATGAACTAAAACAACACAAGTTGAGCCTAAAATGCTGGTGATTTTACCTGAAATCTTGCAGGCACTGCTTTACAGTGTAGCATGCTCAACTTGGGTAATGCTTCAACTAATTTACATTTTTTTTTCTTTTATTCCAGATTGTCCTTTTCTTCTTGAGTTCGTGGAATTATATGTCAGTTTTTTGAATTCTATCTTCTGATTTCTTGTTTTTATGGAATTGGTGGACCATGTGTAAGAAAACATTGATTTCTCTTATTGTTTTTCTTTTCCGATTCTTGTTGCTTATGACGCTGAAAGTAAGTTTCCATTGTGGACAGGTCCCGTATGCCACTACCATTTTTTCGGTTTTTGCAGTTTTCATCCCTCCGTGTGTAAGTAATTTACTCTCATCTTCATGAAAGATCTCTTTGACTGAGGAAGTCTTATTACTGGTGTAATTCCACAGTTACAGAGCATCGTGTCGAAACAAATAGGGCCTGATGAGCAGGTAACTCTTGGTTAAGAGTGGCTGAAGTCTTATGCTTTGATACTGATAGCCTCCATTTTCTCTGTATATTGTAAACGTGCTTACAGGCTCAAACTTTTCAGAAAGTCATCAGAAACAATCTTCTGTGTGTTTTGATCTGCATTTTAACTGTCAACAAAGAGCAAAATCGTTAAATGTAGCCCATCAATCTTTAACTGATCACGTTTTTAACTAGAGGAATAAGGACACCCAAATTCATTCATTTTTTTCTTCTTTTCATTTCAACTCATAAAAAATCATCTCAGGGGAAGGCTCAAGGATGCATTTCAGGAATAATCTCCCTGGCAAACATCATCTCCCCCTTAATCTATAGTCCTCTGACAGGTATGTGAAAATTGACAAAAGTGAAACTTTATGAACGGAAGTTATTAGAATTAACTTCTCCCTCTATTCTCCAGCTTTATTCCTGTCTGAGGATGCACCATTTAATTTCCCTGGCTTCATTTTTGTGTGCATTGGATTTGCAACAGTATGAGCTTTACCCTAATCTCTCTTTTCTACTGTAATACTAGAATTTTCCTTCATTCTGATGGCTTATGGATTTAATGTCATGAATAATGTTGTGCAGATGATTGCGTTCTTTCAGAGTCTTCTGATAAGGGCTGCTCCTCCTATTTCATGTCACAAAAGCAGCAGCAACAGCATTCTAGCCTAGACCTAGTGTGATTGGAATTACCTCTTTAATGTACAAGGAGGAAGTTCTCTACAAACTTCATGTACCACTAATGGTGATATTCCAGAGAGCCCCTCATAAGAAAGCTAAGAACAGACCTTGGAAGAAATTCTCCACACTGTTATATGCATAATAGACGTTCAATTCGCTTACAAGCACCTGCCAGAAATCTTTATGCCTCAGCCTTTTCTTTAGACGGGAGATTAGAATTTAATGATATGAATCTTCTTCAATCACAAAGAAGCAACATCGTGTTTAACAATCTACAGCTGGGGAAAAATTACAAAAAAAAAAAAAAAAACCCTAAAAGGAATAGGTGATTTACTGTGCCCCTAGACACATCTCCCTATTCATTGTAGCCATGCAATGTAATTATATTTTTACCCTTGAGATAAAAAACTGGTTATGCTGGCAGCTGGCGGTACAATTATCTTTTGTAAAGGGTGCATTAATCATTGGAAAAAATTGGTTGAGGATAAATTGATCCGAATATCTTTTTTTTATTATTATTATAGTAAAACAACTATTTTAATTTTAAAAGTAAAAAAAATATATTAAGTTTTTGTGGAGCAGCTTTTTAGTCTTTTTCAAACAACTTACGCAGTTAAATTACAATCCTGCCCCTTACAAAAATGGACATGCAGGGATTCTCCATCTTTTGCATTTAAAAAATAATGAAATTACAAAACTATCCTTAAAATCCACAAAAAAAAAAAACCTAAGGTTTTTACACCATTAAAGAGACGTATGAGATTCTTTCAATTACCGAAGTCTTACTTTCTTGGCTATATTGAGAGCGGCAAGTCAACCTCTTTCTAATAGCTTTGCATATATTTATGAAAGAGATCTAGTTAGATTGTGATAGAGTTTTTTATTTCTTCTCTATTTTCTCTTTTATTCTCTATAAATTCACCCATGATCTTCCAAAAAATAATTATGTCGTTCGGTTTGTGATTTTATCAATTTAAGCCCTTTTTTTTTATTATTGTTTATTTAGCTTTTGAATTTTTTTTTTTAGAGTTTTTTTCATCCTTATCCTTGAATATTTTATTTAATTTTATTTTTTATATGATTTGACCCCTCTACTTTTCATTGCTATATTTATGTGTTTTACACTTTTTATTATTATTTTTTTGCAATTCCATCCATTCCAATTTTATTGCATTTGTTTTCTTAATTTATTTTTGGTTCTCATTCCTTTTGTTTTTATATTCTTATCATTTTCTTGATTTATCTTTTTTTTTAATTTTATTCTTTTGATCTTTTATCCAATTTTGATCCTTATTCTTTTGATTAATTTTTTATTATTATCTCTTTATTAGTTTTTTTTGTTTTTGAATTTAACACCTTATTATTTTTTTTACTTTTTATATTATATTTGGCCTGCATTATTTGAGTTTAAAATTGTTTTACTATTGAATATTTTACTTTATTATCTTTTTGTGATTGCCTTCTAATAGGGCAATCATTTATTAAAAATTAATTTTTAAAAAAATTATAATTTGATATTTAATTATCAATTCCTTAGCTTCATTATTTGTTCCACTTTCCATTTTGTTTTGTTATCCCAATCTCATATATCTCGAATAATAGTTTAATCAAGTTAAGTATGGTTGATTTTTTTTTTTTTTAAGCAAGTTGATTTTTTATATATAATTTCATCATTTGATAATAAATTATTAACCTTTAAGTTATATAACTTTTCACTTTTATTTATGTTATGTTATCTCAAATGCAAGTTAATCAAATTAACTGAATTAACTTACATTTTCATATTTATTTTTTTTTATATTCTTATCATTTTCTTGATTTATTTTTTTTTTTATTTTATTCTTCAACATTTGATCTTTTATCCAATTTTGATCTTTATTCTTTTGATTAATTTTTTATTATTATCTCTTTATTAGTTTTTTTTGTTTTTGAATTTAACACCTTATTATTTTTTTTACTTTTTATATTATATTTGGCCTGCATTATTTGAGTTTAAAATTGTTTTACTATTGAATATTTTACTTTATTATCTTTTTGTGATTGCCTTCTAATAGGGCAATCATTTATTAAAAATTAATTTTTAAAAAAATTATAATTTGATATTTAATTATCAATTCCTTAGCTTCATTATTTGTTCCACTTTCCATTTTGTTTTGTTATCCCAATCTCATATATCTCGAATAATAGTTTAATCAAGTTAAGTATGGTTGATTTTTTTTTTTTTTAAGCAAGTTGATTTTTTATATATAATTTCATCATTTGATAATAAATTATTAACCTTTAAGTTATATAACTTTTCACTTTTATTTATGTTATGTTATCTCAAATGCGAGTTAATCAAATTAACTAAATTAACTTATATTTTTATATTTATTTTTTATTTTTTTAATCTAATTTTCAGTGTTTCTTTATAGGTCTTTCTTTCTTTCGAAAGTCTTTTTTTATCCTATTCTCAAGTCACAAGTGCCGGGATGTTACCGAGTGGACTCAATTTTTTTCCTTAATTTTTTATACTATTCCTTCTCAAGTCACAAGTGCCGGGATGTTACCCGAGTGGACTCAATTTTTTATATTATTTTTTATATTTTATCATTTTATATTAAATTATTTTTACCATTTTATATTAAATTATTTTTACTTGCACTTTGTTAAAGAATTCTATGTAGCAGCCTAAAAGTCGTTTCTGTAATCCGCAAATTTGGTTGGAAGACATTATATAACAGAAAAAAATATACAGAAAAAGGGAGGGAGAAAGTACCAATCGGTGAACGAAAAATTTAAATGCAGAATAACATAGCCAGTCAGGCATGGAAACTTGCAATACAGCTCAATAAAAGTCAAAGCTAAAACCGTATACCATGTACATTTAACTACCGCTTCTTCACAGGCCAAAAGGTTACTAAATGGCATCTCCTAACCCAACGAGTCATCGTGATTTGCAGTATCTCCTCCATCATCTGAAGAAACGTCACTGTTAGCATTGAATGATAGTATAAGCTCTAGAAGTTCCCTATCCATAACCGAGTTCTGCGCCACATTTTCTGGCCTAGTCCTCTGCCTTTGAAGTGAAAATAATTGCAACATCAGGTCATCTGGTGAAGCTAAGCGGTACATCCATCCCCTAGCCTTTGGTTTCACCTGAGCAAAAGTTTAAATCAGAATCAACAATCATCAGAACTGCCAAGAACATTATCATCATCACAATCACAACCATCATCACTACAATCATCATCACTGTCATCATCAATATCAGCATCATCACTGTCTTCATCAATATCAACATCATCACTGTCTTCACTGCCGTCGTCATCCTCGTCATCAGAGAAATAATCATTGTCATTGTAATCACTCATGCCAAACCAATAGCAATCACGCATCAGGACCTTTCGAAAACAAGTAACAGCTGAGAAATTAGTTCCCCTGCTGCCCCATATAGCCTATACATGGATATTGTAGCAATCTGGATCCATTATCATCACAGTGCTTGTAATGGAGTAAAATTTTATAATAGACTTTAATAGCTCAGTGGAATAAGCCAACCAGACTGGGAAGTTTTAGCCTACCATCTGTCCACATTAAATCCCCAAAACACCACTGTTTTTTTGTGTTTTTTTTGCCTTTTTTCCCATACATGAAAGTTTGGGACAAAAGAGCGAGAAGACGACAGTCTCCAAGAATACTTATGAGTTAAACTGAAAATGTTCCATTTGCAAAATTAAAATTCAGTTATTATTCCCTTTCAAGAACTTGGATCAAAGATAAAGCTACCAAACTGACTGTTGGCATTGGTCCAATGAAAGTCGAATCTTTCTCAAGTAGCAGAAAAGGATTCTCTTATTACAATATATAAACTATTTCTAGTTAATTCAACTCTCATAAAATAATGCAATGACAAGATTTTTAAGGATATGGATTTCAAAAAAAAAAACTGGATGAATAAAGCATACCTGTCCAATATTTGTCGGCAGAGTAGCTCTCTCAATAGCCTTTGGAGTCCATATTTTTATATCAGACTCGATTCCGCTGCTAGCAAGCGCCATGGTATGAGGATGAGGCTCAGTACAGTTTACCACATCCCTATCTGCTTCCATAACACGAATAAGCTCTCCACCCCTTTTCTTCCAAATAAATATCCGACCACAATCAGAGCCGCTAGAAACATACTCACATCCTGGCCCAAAAAAACTCACACCCTTCACAGTCTCACGGTTTCTATGCCCCTTATAAGCTTGGGCAAAATTTTTCCCATCCACATCCATAGATGATGAAGATGCTATAGACCCAGGTTCAAATTCACTTGTATCACTGCCCATTGAAATTGGCGGTGAAAAGGATGGAAATGGAGGATTTCCCAAACCCATGTCTCTAGTAAAAAGATAGATGAACTCGTTATTATATGAGACTAGAAGCTCGCTCTGGTCTGAGAATGACAAGCCTGTAATTCCAGTATCCCCATTACCAATCAAATGCTGAGGACAGAAGTAATCAGCGGGTTGACCAAAATCACTTGACCCATCCCAACTATACTTGCGGATGTCATAAAGTCTAGCAAACTCGTCCATTCCCCCAACTGCAAAGAGATTTGGGTTTCTTGGATCAATAGCAATGGCATTTAGATGGACATATGGCTGGAAATTCCTTGGATCATTAATGGATCGGCAAGTAAAAAGTTCTGTGGCAGACCTAGTTCTCAAATCAAACTGAAATCACAATGACAGTGTCACATAATTGCATAAACCCAGCTATTCAAAAAATCAAGAATAACAACATGCAAGGTGATAGCTGCAGGCATTTGTTTTAGGCTTACAAGATTTCTTATTAATTGTAAAAAATGCAAGAGCAAAACTAAAATTGTAATTAGAAAGGGTAATCACAACTCACATGTTGAACCACTCCATCCTCGCCACAAGAATAAAATATATGAGGACTCCCAGGTTCAATAGCCAACTTATGAACTCGTGAATCTTCGTGTTTTCCAAGCAATATAGTTTTCACTTCACCCCCTTCGAGAATTTGTGCTTGTCGAATCTAAAATAAAAAAAATGTTCCTCGTTAAGAATGAACAATTCCTACAAGCAACATAACATTAAAATCATGCAAACTAAACTCTCTTGGAAAAATAAGCAATTCCTGAATTCAGAATCTTCCAGGAAAATGTCAAAAGCCCTAAATCTTTAGCACAAAAGCACAACAATATAAAACTCATTCCAAACAATTAAGCTCAAACAAGGCAGTAATAAGATGGCAACACATCATGTGCAATGCATATCATAAAATTTGACACACTAACATCCACTCCATTACTTGGAAAAAAAATCTCCTCTTTTTCTTTAAAATATAGCTAAACCCACAACTAAAAAAAATATATCATCTCCAAAAACTAAATAAAAAAAAGCACCTATTTTTAGTGATATTAAAAGGCACAACCTTTTCAAAACCGGCTATGAATTTCAACTAAAAATCTATTGCCAACATCCACCGCATCACCTGGCAAAGAAGTCACTCTTCTTTACTTAAACGACTAAAACCATAGTTCGACAATGAATAGCATCTCCGACAAATAAAAAACACCCCTTTTTTAAAGAACTAAGGATACCAAAAGCCAACCCTTTTCAAAACCGAATTTCAACTAAAAATCTACGCTTTCTTCACAATCACCTACACACAGGCAAAACAATAAAGATATCAGATAAAAGAATGCTGTTTTTATATTTTATATTATTTACCTCGCCATCAGCAGCACAAGTAACAATAGTCCGATCATCAGAAAAAGGCATGAACTTAGCTTGAAACACATTGTTACGATGACCCGAATTAAAGGAAAGTTTAACACGCCCAGTTTCCCAATCCCATAATATCACCCGCAGGTCATCTGAGCCCGATATCAAAACATCACCATCAGAATTAAAACTCAGCGTGTTCACGCACCCTTCGTGCTTCTCCAACTTCTTGTGTATTTCAAGCCTCAATACAAGATCCTAAAAAAAAACAACCAAACACGCCCTTAATCAATTAAGTTTATCAATAATAGTGGAATAATTAGATAAAAAAAGGGGGAGGAATCGGTGAGTTACCTCGGAGGCGGCGAGACGGTGAGCGAAATCGCGAGTGGAGAGCTGACCGAGTTCGCGTTTACAAACATTAACTACTGCTTGATCGAGGTCCGTTCTGCTTCTTTTTTTCATCATCTGAGTTCGATTGGTAAGTTGACGGCTGGGTGAATCAGGACGGGTCGAGTCGAGTGGAATCCTGGAAGTTCTGGTTTTCTCTTTAAGATGGAGAGAGAGGAGAATCAGTTACAGTATCGGTTGTTCAAAATCACTCACCTCTCTTATATATTAGATTTGGGGTGTCGTTTTTATTGTTTTTTTTTAAATGTTTTTTTGTTATTGTTTAGCACAATCTTCAATTACATCCTTTCTTGTATGTAATTATTGCAATATTATCCTTCTACTAAATAATCTCTCACTCTTGCTAAGAACATGCCAAGTAATGTTATTGGAGAAGCAATCACAAATATTTTTCTTTTGGTTTAATATAAGCTAAGATGAATATGGATTTATTTTCTGTCCTCATCTCATCTATACCATGTAACTTGTCCTCGTCATAACAAAAAAAAAAAACATAAAAGAAAGAATATGTTTCAAAAAGGCCTGTATAAGAGTTTTTTTTTTCTTTGGGAGGAGAAGAGATAAACTTGATACTGTAATAATTAGGAAATATTGAGGATAAAATTGAAAATTTTGATAAATCGAGAACCTAATTGAATCTAGATAATAGCTTGAGGGTTTGGATACAGTTTCACCTTATTACTTTTTTTTTTCTTCCTTAGCTTAATGATGTATCTAATTCTAATACCTTACTCTCAATTTTTTGTTAATTTAGTCTTGAGATATTAGGGGAGAGATATTGTCTAAAAGAGGGTAAGAATGGAAATATAATAAAGGAAAATAAAATATAATAAAGGAAAATAAAATGTGAGGTATTAAGAAGTAGCAAATGTAAGATAAAAAGATAAGCTATAGTTTTAGACATGTAAATAATAGAGAGTTGAAAGGTTATAATAACAAAGAAAAACAAAAGGGATCAAAATAAAAGGTGAGAATAAATGGATCAAATACACAAGTAATTATCATAACTTTTAAGAACATAGTTTTACATTTTAAAAAATTAAAATTTTTAAATTAAATTTTTTATATCTTTAAGTTGTTTTAATATGTTAATATGAAAAATAATTTTTTTAAAATAAAAAATATATTTTTAAATAAAAAACCTTAAAAAATTATATTAAAAAACTTTCTAGATTCCTTTAACGTGGAAAAGGTTTGTTAGCGTGTTTTCGGTTGCGCTGGCGTTGATTATCAAGCATGGCTTTATGAAAGGTGAAGAAATTACCAGTACTTTCGTCAGTCGATTTTGTGATCTTTTTGTTAAAATAAGTTATTTTATTCCCGTTGTCATAATCTATTGAAATACGTTATTTCCACGGAATTTATTAAATATATTTTTTTAAAAAAATTGTTATTTTATTCCCGTTGTCATAATCTATTGGAAATAACGTGAATTTATTAAATACATTTTTTTAAAATTTTTTTTTTCTATTTGTCTCCAAGTTCTATTAAAAATATAATTTTTATTTTTTAAATTAAAAAAATATGTATAATTAAGTTTTCTATTTGAATACAAACTCTATTAAAAACTGTCTTTTAAAAGTTTACAAAGAGTTTATTCTTTTGTAAAATTAAGAAAACCAAGGGACAATAGTCTAGCTAGATTGGGATTCTAAATTATACTTTTTTGATAACTAAAAAATAATTAATTTTCCTATTTGTATGCGAACTCTATTAAAAAATATTTTTCATTTTTTTATTTTTTATTTTAAAAATCAAGGGGTAACGTTTTAGCATGGATCAGGATTCTTAATTATTATCTTCTTAATATAAGAAAACATTATTGAGTTTCCTATCTGTATACAAACTCTATTCAAAATATTTTATTTTTAAAATTTTACAAAAGAATAAAGTTCTCCTTTTTTAATTTTAAAAAATATTTTCTTAATAGAGTTTGTACACAAATATGAAATTTAATTATGTTTTTTTATATTACAGAAAAGAATAATTGAGAACGCCAATCTAGCCAAATTGTTGTCCCTTGATTTTTTTTATATAATTTTAACAATTTTTTTAAATATAAATAGATTTTTTAAAATTATTTTAATAGGTGATGTTGATAGGAATTTAAATGCAATTTATGTCTTGCGCTGTTTCTATAACCCATCAAGTGTGCAATTTCCTAGTTATTTTGTTAACTATGCTATTTTGCAAAAAAAGAAAAGAAAAGAAAAGAAAGATTGACGCGTGTTATTTTAAAAAAATAAATTATTGAACTAAAGATGAGCGTTGCTTTCTTTGGATGCTTTGGAGAAATTCATTTTATATTTGGACTGCACGTGAGTGTAACTGACATCGTTTTCATTCAAACGCCACGTGGTATGATATCATATCGTGTTAAAGAAGACAACTTGGAAGGACAAGATAATCAAACAGAATCTTAAAGGAAATTCCAACAAGATATCGAAAGGATGCACACAAAGGAGACTTCTAGTTATCATCTGATATTGTGAGTTTGAATCATTGCAAATTCTTGACAACGCTTGCGTGATTTGACGATCTGAGATATTGGATTTCATCCTTTTCTTGTACAGTAGAGTACAGTATTTTGAGATGGATCCTTCAACTGTTTAATGCTTCGCATGTGGGACTGATGAGACTATAAAATCAAGCAGCAAAGCAAGGGCTGGAATTCCGAGCCATTGATGAGACTATCAGATCATTGCAACTTGACTTGCCAAACGTGTCTCAAATACTTGCCAAGAAATCCTGCATGTACAATTCTCAGGGATCTTGTGCAATGCAGCTTCAGTCATGAACATCCTATGCTCCGAACAATATGGACAATCCTCAAGACTGCTATATCTAGTACCGTGCTTTGTCGGACCTATGCCGTAGAGGATTGATGATGGCCTGCTGCAATTTTCTTCTGAGGAGATATGACCAAAGAAACAAAAATAGCAAAATACCTCATGTCAATGCATAACTTGCAGATGCAGCGTGCATCTCATGCTCCCAGAAAAAAGACAAGCCCATCCTGGAAGCAAAAATCACTCTTGGTCAGCTTAGTTTTCAAAAGTTCACCCACGAAAAAGAAGCCAACGTCATTTTTTAACCATGTTGACAGTGTGTTCAAAGTGGTCCTTCTCAAGGATTGAAGCAGGCGATCACCGGTTAATTCACAGCTGACCTTTTCCTTCCGGGGAAATCAAAGTGGTCCTTCTCAAGGATTGAAGCAAGCGATCACCGGTTAATTCACAGCTGGCCTTTTCCTTCCGGGGAAAACCACCGTTCTGTTCAAATAACTTAAATTTCCAGTTTCTGTTTTCCTCTGCCTGAGAGCCTGCAGATACATGGAAATCTAGTTGAATGCTCTTAACCTTACTGCGTGGCAGCGTGTCGATGCCTGAAGCTGAAAATTAACAAGTGCAGCCATCCAATTGGTGACTTCATGCAGAAGGCACATATTAAAAATCACCTATGGGAGGAATCCACCCAGCTATATGCTGCTTGCTTCTTGATATTACTCCTTTCCATCATTATTCTCACTTCTGCTGCACTGTCCCATTGCCCTACATCAGCATACATATTGTATAGCAAGACATATGGTGCCGAACTGTCAGGCTCAAGTCTTATCAATGCTTCAGCAGCAACTCGGGCCACCTCTATTCTGTTATGCACCTTAGCAGCACTCAGTAATGCACCCCAAACAGCCTTATTTGGTTCAAATGGCATGCTATTGATCAAATCCAGTGCCTGTTCCAGCTGCCCATGACGGCTCATGATGTCCACCAGTGAGGCATAATGCTCAACACTCGGATCAATTCCAAATTCACCAGCCATGGAGTCAAATATCACTCGACCTTCTTCGACTAGTCCCGCATGAGCACAGGCATGCAAAACTGAAATAAATGTTATATGAGTAGGTCGCACATCAAAACTTTTCATCAATTTGAAAACTTCCAGAGCCTCCATAGCATAACCATGAGAAGCATATCCTCCAATCATTGCATTCCAAGAAATTACTTCTTTTTGCAGTTTCACCTCATCAAAAATTGTCCCTGCCTCGATTATTGCGCCACATCTTGAGTACATGGTAATGAGGGCATTTTTTATCGGCACATCTGGTATAACTGTCTTTGTTACCAGCTGATGGATCTGCATTCCCAGTTGAAGATCCACTATCCCAGCAGACACACTAAGAACCGAAGATAAGGTATGCCGGTCAGGTTTCTCTCCTTCAACTTGCATCTGAATGAAGATCTTGATTGCTCCAATGTAATCATCATTTTTCTCATATCCTGTTATCATAGAGTTCCATGACACCAAGTTCTTTTGGGGCATCCTCCGAAAAAAATCATTAACACGATCCAAATCACCAATCTGAGCATGCCCTGCAATCATCGTATTCCACGAAAAAATATCAGGATTTGGCATTTCACAAAAAAGTCTGGAGGCTTCGTCCATATCTAACTTGTTAACATAGCCACTAATCATGGTATTCCAAGAAATGGTATCTCGTTCCATCATTTGGTCAAAGAGTTCCCTAGCAGAAACAATATTTCCTGCCTTAACATAGCACATGATCATCGTATTCCATGACACCACATCCCTCCTCAACCTTCCATCTCCTCCTTTTCCCTTGCCATCGCAAAACGGTACTTGATCAAAGAGTTTCCGAGCTTCATCAACCCTGTCTCTCCTACCATACCCCGCAATCAGAGTATTATAAGCTTGCAACAAATTCTCTTTCCTACCACCATCTCTCTCAAACCTAACCACCACTCTCGCGGCCTCGTCCAATTCCCCATTCCGAATAAGACCAGACACAAGCGCACTAAGCGACGCAGCATCCCTCTCCGGCATTCTCTCAAAATACTCAATTGCACGAGCCACGTCACCATTCTGCAAAAACCCAGTAACAATAGCATTCCAAGACACAACATCCCCCTCCGGCATCAATTTAAATATCCTCAACGCCTCATCCATTCTCCCATTCTTCGCATACCCACTAATCATCATATTCCAGGATACAATATCCCTCTCCGGCATTCTATCAAACAAGTTTCTCCCTTCTTTTAAGAACCTGATCCCATGACACGAAACATACCCCCAAATCATTAAGTTCCATGAAACAACGTCTCTTTGAGGCATCTCATCGAACAGTTTCCTTGCTTCAGCAATTTCTCTACGTTTCACATAGCCCCTTATAATTGCGTTCCATGAAACCGTATTAGTTTCCTCCATTTGATCAAACAATGCTCTTGCTTCATCAATTCGACCATTTTTAGCCAAATTAGAGATCTTCTGGTTGAACTCGTACAAGTAGAGGTCCTGAGCTGAACTGTGTGGTCTTGTATATGAAGAAAGAAGACGAGCTCGTAAGAATCCACGATTGGAAACGACAGCGCTTATACAGCGTAACATCTTTTCGTGGAAGAGCTGGGTCTTTTTTAGGCTGTAGTGTGAGGTTTAGGTTTTAACTTTTAACTATGGCACGTAATAATAAGTGAATTTATTTTTAAAAAATCTTAATTCTAAGTCTTTCTTTTAATTAACATTTAAAAATAAAGTATTGATCTCCAAGAGCTAGGAAGTCCTTTAAGGAGGGTATTTTTCACGCACGACATCGATATCATGATGGACTAAATAAAAATCATTTGATCAATTGCTACAATTTT
Organism: Populus euphratica; assembly: GCF_000495115.2. Lineage (NCBI taxonomy): Eukaryota > Viridiplantae > Streptophyta > Magnoliopsida > Malpighiales > Salicaceae > Populus > Populus euphratica. The sequence continues at coordinate 1,468,001 of NW_011499847.1, read as the reverse complement.
ATATAAGTTAAAGAACTATAATAAATCTATGAACACAAAAAAGAAGAAGCAGAAATTACAAGTAAACAACATACAAAATCAAGTTTTATATATATATATATATATAAAAGCAGAAATTACAAATAAACAACATACAAAATCAAGTTCTATGAAAAACAACTGAAATCTTAATCACTTGAAAGTAAACTATCTTCTCGGAAATGCTTCGGTCAATTTAGACCTTAAATGTGTAAATGATGGAGTTGGGCGGTAGAGAAAGGAGACAAAAAAGAGGCCTAAAACGCTCAAGATCTCTTCGGTCTCAGTACTCTGATATTCAATCATCTTTGTCATGAACAAGATAATCTTACTTATTGATATGGCGGACAACGAAATCAAACATCTAATGAATATTGAGAAAGGAAGCAACGTAGCACTCAAGAAATAACTTAATGCATAGAAAACATCCAATCAAAATCTTATCTCTAGCACTTAAAATATTTTATCTGTGCAGGGGTGTTTGGAAAAGCTTTTGCTTCTGTTTTAGAAGTTTTTTAAAAGTGTTTTTATATTGAAAATACACTAAAATATAATAGAGAATACATTTAGCACGCATGTTGTTAATGTACAAGCCAATAGACTTAGTGTAATAAGACAAATTCCACAATACATAAAATATCATCAAATATAACAAAGTCAAGGAAAATAAAGTATCAACCCATACATATATATACACACACACACACACATCCAATCGGTAGTATATACATATATATATATATATACACAAACACATCCAATCGGAATACTGCTCTGCCTCTAGTGTTTTAAACAACAAAACAACTATGGTTACAAATTTGCTGACGACACATCCTACAGAGGTGATAATAAAAAAGTAATAAGAGACATTAATAATAAAATAGAATGCATAATTTGAGGTAATAAATTTTAGAGTTATTAAAAATTCCTAAGTTTTCTTTAATGAAACCTTAAAGAAAAAAAAAACTTTAAACTTTTTACATTTATATTCATAAAGTAGAAGAAGAAAAAGAAGAAGAAGGGAAACTATATCTTGAAAGTAAAATGAAGGAGAGCAAATTTATATTAATAAAAAAAATAATAAATTTAGTGTTTATCAAAACAAGAGTGTTTGGGATCACAAGTAAACATGTGTTTTGAAAAAATTAATTTTTTTTATTTAAAATTAAAAAAAGTTATATTTTAGGTTGTTTTAACGTGTTAATATTAAAAATAATTTTTTTTTTTAATATCATTTTAATACCATTTAATATGAAAAGTACTTTTAAAAATTACTGCAATTATACTTCCAAACAAACTAAAAATATATTAAAAAAAATTCTAAGTTTTCTTTAATGAAACCTTAAAGATAAAAAAAAAAAAAAAAACTTTAAACTTTTTACATTTATATTCATAGATTAGAAGAAGAAGAAGAAGGGAAAGTATATCTTGACAGTAAAATGAAGGAGAGCAGATTTTGGTTAGCTTAGCAAAATAAAGCTTTGAGACTTTGACGTAAATCATGAAGCGTAAAAAGGAAAGATTGTTTAGGGTATACATTTGCATTTGGCATAAATCTCAATGTTTAGGGTTTTTTTTTTCCCCATAAAAATAGAGATAGTGATTGAAATTATAACAGTAATTATATTTTAAAAGGGTTTATTCAAAAATAGATTAAAATAATATTTAAAAGTGAAAATAGAGCATTGCTGTTATCATAAATTGTAATTACATGAATATATGTCTTTTTTTTACTTGCCAAAAAATTCCTATAGCCATCAAAACAAAAAATAACTTGGAAAAAGCCTAAAACTGAAAATGAAAATTAAAAAATTAAAAATACAAAAAAAATGTAAAAAAACCTACAAAACATAAAAAGCTTAGACAACCTAGAACAAGACTAGACACAATAAAAAAAAAATCTAATTTTTTTTTTAAATCACTCTTAAAAATACAAAAAAAATGTAAAAAAACCCACTAAACATAAAAACCTTAGACAACCTAGAAAAAGACTGGACACAATAAAAAAAAAATCTATTTTTTTTTAAATCACTTCCATAAAGCCTCATAAATAGAAACATATCTATGGCATGGAAATAACCTTTTCAAGTTTTTATGTTTCTAGGTTTTTAACTTTTTTCCTAGTTTCTTTATATATATATATATATTGGTGGGTTGGGGGGGGGGGTTATTTAGTTTTTTGAAATTTTGGTGCTCTGAAGGGTATTTTTATCCAAAAAAAAATATATGAGAAAAATATAAATACACAACGATATATGAAAATGAAAAAAAAAAATCTTAAAAGTATAATAACAAAACTGATAAAGATATTTGATTGATCAAAATCCGAGAGTGCGTGCAAGTTAGTGGAATAAATATCTATATAGGTATTTAAATAGAAAAAATAAAAATGAAAGAACATAAGCCCTCCCGGTTCTGTAGTTCGGTGTATAATATCTTGAAAAATTGCCTTCAATTCAATATGGAAATAAGTGTTGTGGATAAAAGCAATATAGAAAGGAAATCTCTAACGACGAAAAATCCAGTAGAAATTTGTGCTTAATGGATGGATTCCTTGCTCATTCATATGTTAGCATAGCCACTTCTTGACAACATTTCCTTTAGCAACGAAACAGCCAATGTTCTTCCTATCGATTCTCATTGGACTCCTTGTTTGAGCCATTATCTCTGTGATCATAGATTTAACTGGAGATTCCCCTCTAACGGTGCTATGATTCCCCGATCCACAAACAACTGTAATCTCTGCTGGAATTACATGCTCTCCATCACTCAATCTATTCCTCGTCTCCTCCATCCACTGCAACATTATCACATATGCTGAACCCAAGTGCATTCCATGTAAATCCAACTTCCCCTCTGAAGTATCCCACTCCACTGCCTCTTTCAAAACCGATGATTCAATCAATTCTTTGACTAACATTGCTTCATCCTCACTCAAGATCTTCAACAATTCTTGAATCGAAACTGGATAAGAAGCATCCAAGTTTCTCATCAATGCCATGATCGTGGGACAGGAATTCAGAACTGAATTGCAGGTCCTTATTGACAATGGAATGCCCAAAGTTTTCATCTTTCGCAGCCACAATCCCATTTCAGGAAGTGCATTGTGAGCTCCATAGGATGCAAGAACCATGTTAGCACAGACTGTATCAACTTCAATCTCTCCACTTTCCATTTTATCAAGAATCCTCTCCATATCTTTAAACAACCCTAATCTTCCATAGCCATATAAAACACACCTAAATTCAAACAATGTAGGCTTCAGTCCTCTCTCTCTCATCTCTCCAATCAAATCCTCTGCTTCTCTAGCCCTACCCATTTCGCATAACCCGCTAATCATTGCTTTATAACCCTGCTTTTTTACATAAACAGATTTGGACTCACTAACAAACTGGTTCAAACGAGAATAAGAATCATCAAACCCACGAACCCAATTGTGTTTTGAGTTAAACCCAATCAAATTGCAATAAAAAAGAACAAGCTCCCTCTCTTTAAACTGTAATCTTGAAACTGTTTCAGACATCAAAGCTTTTAACTCTTTGTCTAGGCCTTGTTTATCTAGCAAGACAACAACTTGTGCAACTAACTTAGGATTCCAACTAAACCATGATGCTTCACTTATCTTTAAATAGAGCTGCAAAAATAGGAACATAAACACATTTAGCATAAGAAATTTGGATTTTTTAATGCCAAAAGGAGAAAAGGAGAGCTTTTTTTATGATGGGTTATTACTTACAGGGAGAGTGAGAAGATACAGCAGAGGGTGGTGAGTGGAGTCGGGGGAGAGAAGATGAGAGAGTGCATCAAGGGCGATTGATTTCGGGGATGATGCTACAAATTTCTTGATCAAACGGTTAGTAGCTGATGTATCTCTTGCGGCAACGGTGGGCAATACCGCAGAGAAGAAACGCTGGGCTTGTTTGCTAATTGCTGCTAAACATTTAAAGCTGTTCCATTTGGTTGATAAATTCAGAGGCGGTGATGTTGGCAGTGAAAGATAAGGTAGTGGTTGTTGACGGTGGCTGAGGTGGTGGTGGTTCCATGGCACGTGCGAGGTTGTTATCTTTGGTTGATACCTCACGTGCGCGTGCATAGTTGCAAGCAGTGGAACCTGCAAAAACAGGACAAGGGTTAGGATTCAGGAATATTGTAATGGAGTCATTTTTAATTTTAAAAAAATTGTAATGGATTGGATTTTACTAAAAGGGCTAAAAACACAAGGCCCATGTAAAATTGGGTGTCTTTGGATCTTTCTCTTCTAGGACTAGACAAATACAAGTAGAATTAAAAGCACTAAAAAGAAATATTCCAGAGAAAGAAAGCTTTAGAAATATTGAAAGTAGCTTTTGAGCTGTGGTTCGGAGGTGAGTTTAGTATGTTTCGTATGGACCGTCTCAAATTCAAGTATAATGGGTTTCGATTTAAAAAAATATACATATATAAATGATTTAATAACGCAAATTAATCACAGTTTTTTTTTTATGATAGAATTTTTTTATGAAAAAAGAATTACACGCTCTTAATTTATTTTTATTTTTTTGACAAGGAGCATGCATAGACCTCAAGCTAGAGCCCACTGCTTGCAACATAAAAGAGATGAAGAAAAAACAAATCTAATCTTATATCTATAAAAAGTTAATTTTTGATTATTTTATATCCCTCTTATATTATAAGCATTATTAGTTACAACTTACGCATCAAAACCTCTCTTCTATCTCTTTTTATTTTCTCTAAATTTTTTAATCGAGGAACGGTTAGAATTACATGATTGTCACGCAGACATTAATATTTCATTTAAAAAGCGCGGCAAAAGAGATTACTCTCAGAACTTAATAATCAAGTATTCGAAGAAAAAGATGAGAATGACAATTTCAAAACATGGACTAAAATAAAATTAACAAAAATAATAACGAATAAAAAAAAACAGCTTGATGATGCATGGCAGGGAAAAAAAAATTAAAAAACTGTACAGTAATGGTATTTCAGAAGGATTGGAAACGGTTGGTTTGCCATCGACTCGTTGATTGATCAGTTTATGAACAACTGCAACTCTTCCTTCAACTACTTCCTCCTAAGCACTGATAGAAATCCACCAGATGATTTCTCCTTGCGGCATTCACCATCATCCCCAACCTGCAATGAAAACTTCCAAGTCTTATCGTTGATCTCTAAGTCATGCATTTATATTTTTCTATATTTTGAAGATAATAATAAAATAAAAATTAAATTAATAACATGTTTGATTTAAAATCATGGTTAAATAGATTTTATACAAAGATCATATCAATATGCATGAAAAATTCACAAAGAAATCAATCAAGGAAAAAAAAAAAGAATCAAAGAGCCAACTTAGAATTGAGTGTTTATTTTAGTACTTTATGTAAATCTGTAAATTTTATCTTGATAATACAATTAAAATGAACTCACATGCTTTACTTTGCATATATTTAAAAAGATTGGTTAAAAACTTGATAGATGGTTCTAAAAATTCATCTAAGTTAAAACTTATAAAACTAGAATTCTGCATGAATCGGTTAACCGTTTATTTATTAGCGATAAACATCTAGGAATTCTGCAAAAAGCAGTTGACTGTTTCAACTTCAGTGGAGCTGTAAAAGCTATAAACAATTAATTTTTGCTATAAACATATAAATAGCTTCTCTAATTATAAAATTAAGAAGAGAATCCGAATCTATATAATATGCAAGCTATTTTAAGAGCAAAACATCAAAATCATCAATCCATGATTATACTTTAATTAGTGTTATTAAACCTTTATATTCTAGCACAAGGGTATTCAATTTTATTCTCATTACACTTATACACCTTCAAATCCTTTAAGTGTTATATTGTAAGATATAAAGATATTAAAACTTTCAATTGAGAAAGTTAATTGTGATCATAAAATCACTCTTGTAAACCTTTGAGTTAGGTAAATGCTCTTGGCATTAGTAAGGTATTTTCACCAAGAAAAACTCTTGAAGTGGGCATATGTTCAAGTGCAAGAAAAATTTTGAAAAGAAAATATCTTCAAATGATGTTAAAATCTTGGTGTGGATTCATCAAGTAGTTATTGTACTTTAGAACTTGGACAAGAAAAAATAATACAATACTCAAGTACAACTTGCTGAACCACTTTAAAAATCAAGTTTGCAAATTCTCTTCCTTACCAATTTATTTTAAGCACTTTAATTGTATTATTTGTTATTATATTTATTATACTTATTTGAATTAATTTGCATTATTTGTCAATATTAGTGATATATCTAATTCACTTCCCTTCTTAAATGTTATAATTATCTTAATCCTATAACAACACTTATTACTTGTGAAGAAAATGTGCAGACATAAATGATGACCCATTTGCAAGAGAAACCAAACCAGGAAATCTATTAAAACTTTGCTGAATACCTCTTTTGCTATTTGCTGCAGGATTTCTATAATCTCTGAGAAGTCAGGCCTTAGAGCTGGATCCTGTTTCCAGGTTTTTTCAAGCAGCTCGGCAAGCTTTGGTTGAGTATTCTTGGGTATTGTTGGCCGTAGACCCTGAAACCACATGAAAGGAAAGCACCATGCAGATTGGTACAATCATGAAATTATCATATGAAATGGTGTGTGTGTGAGTGTTGGGGTGGGGGGGGCACGCGCGTTGAAAAAGGAATTTTACCTTTTGAACTACTCCAACAGCTGCTTGTAATGGGGTTAAGTACTCGTATGGAAGCTACAAAGCCAAATATGTAAGAGTGATCAACTTGAGAGATCATAAACTTTCTGAAAAGAGACGAGATATGATACAAGATGACCACCAATACCTTTCCAGTTAACAACTCCCATAACACGATTCCAAAACTGAATACGTCAGCCTTGTGGTCATACGGCTTGTGTTCAATGACCTTCAATGCAAAATAACTGCCGTAAGAAAATGGCGAGATGAACCAATTAGAAGATGCATGAGAATAACCAGATAACCACAATAAAGGATACAACGAGTATGGCCATACTCGTAACCCTAAGATTAAAGTCAAGATAGTTAGCACACTGGTAATGAGAAGGATATTGGTAAGCATGGAACTCTTCCAGACTAAAAGGTGCACCTCAGGAGCCATCCATCTGTAGGTCCCAGTTTCTGCTGTCATAACTCCAGTCTGAGCTTTCACTCTGGCAACACCAAAATCAGCAACCTTAACCACCTGAAATGAAAAAAAAATAACAATCTCATATAGATACACGTAACATATGGCACAAAGCTTCGGTAGAATTTGATTTATCTGCTTCAATGATCATGATGGAATTAGAAGATGTGGAAGGGGAGGAAAAGGCTTTGTATAAAATATCATTGAAGCTAATCAAATAGTAAGAACACTAAATAAGAAAATGAAATATGGTAAAGGAGAATCATACTTCATTTTCATCCATGAGAAGATTTGCGGCCTTCAAATCCCTATGGATTATATTATTTTGGTGCAGGTAATTCATTCCTTTAGAAACATCTATTGCTGCTTTAAGTAATGTTGGAAGCTTAAAAACACCCTTCTGCTTGTGTAGGTAGTCATAGACACTCCCTCCAGACATAAATTCTATTTAGCAAGAAATGAAAAATAATGAGTAGAAGATACAAAATGTTCCGGGAGGGGGGGGGGATTCATACAAGGAATAAATAAACATAAAATACATTTAAAATTTCAGGGCATTTACCTGTTACAATGCACAAACTTGGAAGCTTGGTGCATGCACCAATAAATTGTACGACATTCTTATGTCGAACTTTCCTGCAAGTTAAAAGAACATGTAAAAACAAGAAACAAACCAGACCCAAGAAAATTCAGCAGTCTAGAGTAGTAGATGATGCTGTAGCTAAGGACATCATGTCAAACCTCATTATGTAAACTTCTTGGGCGAACTCTTTCTGCAAGTCTGAATTTACTCGCTCAGGCTTGAGGATTTTGATAGCCACTTCCTGACTGTAGTATGTACCTTTGTACCTAAACCAATAGGATGAAACAGTTGAATACAGAATCAACAATCAGAAATTATATCTGAAAGAGAGTTAACTTACAAATCACCATATGATCCAGATGCAACTTTGTTCTCAAACTTCAAATGTTTAGGGTCAATTTCCCACACATCAGTCACATCATTGGGTATTGCAACATGATCAGGATCATATTTGATCTTGGGTTTCTCATGATCACTGGTAGGAGATGAAGAACGGTGATTTGACCAAGCCTGCAAGAGCAAGGCAACACATTAAAAGTGAACTGAGAAAGCATGTTGAATTAAAACATAATGGATCAAACCACACAATACATTAAGAAACACCATTAGATTCCAGTCAATTGAAATGGTGAAGAGATCATGGCATAAATTAGACATAACAATTATCTTCCTGTATCGGAAACTAAAGAATAAACAAAAGCAAAGCCTGGAGAACTATGATATGGTAACCACCATCAGCCTATGGTGAATTATTCTAGCAGAAAAATTTCAGGTACAAGTTTTACCACATTCAAAACATCGTGAGCAACATTGTGCCTGTCATATACTAGACATGCATCTAAATTTTAAGATGTAGCTAGTGGGAAAAATAGATGAAACTTGTTGAAAAAGATGCAGATAAACATATAGTCAACAAAATTAAGGTTCCAAACAGAAAACCTAATCAACTGGATAAATTTTTATTCACACACGGTCCTGTCTAATGCAATCCTACTCTACCCTTGCCCATTTCCAGTGCTACTAGAGTCCATGAAATGCATTGCTAGTTGGGAATTCCTGAATTTAACTCTTTTTAGTTATCTTATCACTATCTTGTGATTAAGTTTCATTTCTACTTACAGCAGCCCCTCTTCAACCCCATAAAATAACCCAAATGGTAGAAAGATGCGAACCTGCATGAATGAAATTACATCAAATATTGGTAAGCAATTTACAATACATTTTATTGCATCCCGCCCAGTCCACTGATTTAGCTATAACTTCAATTTTAAAGGACAAATTTAGCAACTAGACTGTTGACTAGAAGAGAATAATCTGCTCGCAAGTCATGCAAAGTTTGCATGATCCTCATCAAATAATATTAAATCTCCACTAAAGAAGAAACAAGAAAATCAAGCTATTGGAAACATAATCAATTTGAGAACAAATAAATTCATAAAAATTCTTTTAGAACAACGTTCAACAGTACGCATTGTAAGAAAAAGAAACTCAGATTTGTAAGCTGCAAACTCCAAAAGAAGAAACTTTTCATCACTACAAATTAAATTAGGGAATTGCCTCAATCTTGATAACTTCTTTTTCCAATGCTGTTCTGAGCTGCTCTGTTTCCTGATGATTATTAACAGAGTCTGTCAATCAAGTTTGTTGTGCATTTCAAATATTTTCTTGATTAATGACAGCCTAAGAACCAAGGGCTTTAATACAGAAGGTGCAAATGGCAAGTACCTCATATGGCCAACCATCAACAACAAATACATCCAAGGAGTAGCCATCAAGTGTTGAAAATGCGTGTGCTTCTTGGATGTTTAACCCAATGTGAGCAAGTAAGGAAGTCAACTGTAAATTTTCACAAAGAACAATGACCTCATAAATTAAGTAGCACTATGATCAGAAAGACAGTGACGCATGCTTATTTACAATAACTAACTTGAAGCACAACAAACCACAGATACAGATACATTAAATCAATGGCTAAGTGTTTATTTTCGTGTCATCAAACACCCTCATTGACTCTCTTCATGCTTCATGCTAACAACAAATGCCAGTTACTAATGCACCCTGACCGGCCAGCAAAATGCATGCAGCCAGCTGGTGGAATAAAGCTCAAACTAATCCTAGATTTAGTTTGCAATCCTTCCAAATTAAATACCAAAACAGCATTCAAATTGAAAGAAGCAGCAGAATAAAAGATGATTACTAAGGATGAACTTGAAACACTGCTTGAGAAATTATTAAAGATGAACTTGGCTTACTTCAACAGGCATGCTTATCTTACCTGACTCAGGAGTTTTGGCTTGTCATCACTTGAAAAAGTAATTTCATGCATGGGCCTGCATCAATGCCAATAAGAAAAATACTGTAAACTTCACCATCCAAATCTAGTCAATTATGCAAATATATGGATGTATAAATATCCGCATGAATGTATATATGCATAGAAAAAATACATAAATCTGCACAATAGATGCATGTGAAGTGCCAAAATAAACAGTTCAGTTAGATTGAGTGCCATTTCAAATAAATCGGATCTCATATACAATCAAATAGAATGCGAGTCTACAGTAGTCAAGGATTAAATTTTTTGAATCTTGCTTTTTACTAAGATTGTCAATTGAAGAAAGGGGTTGCTGTAAAAAAACTTTGTTGAAAGTTTTTTGAAAGAAAAGATGAAAGTGATTTAATAAAAGGGCAAGAACCCCAAAAGATCCTTATTGGAATCCAGTCCACTCTGGCATGACAGCTCTGAGTAAGAGAATTACTTGAAGAACTTTGAGTTAGCATGCACAGAATTATCACCATCTTGATCATCAAATTTGTTTGCTTCAAGTGCAAGTGCTTCAAGATTAGGCGATGAACCAAAGGCTGGTGGTGGGTGTACGCTGACCATTGAAACCAAGAAAAAGATGTCAGCAATACTAGTGACACTAGTTGGCTAGAGTTGTTGAATTCACAACACACATGGAATAATTGGATTCTAGAAAATACAATGATCTCAACAGCATACCTCTTTCTTTGGGCTGCTTCTTTACCGGGAGAGTCTGGAAGGATAAAATCAGCCGAATTATCATCAGAAGTAGGATGAACCTGCATGGGAGATTCGATTAACTGCACTTGACAAATTGCAAGTTTTCCACTCAATCAATTTTAGAAAAATTACAAAGTTTAAAAGATTCCATGAGAAAAAAAAGATACAGAAAATGCAAATGAGGTTTATAAACAACATTCGATGGAAATTCAGCTACATTTGTTGAACTCGGGCAAATAAAAAACCAGCCTCAAAGTTTGTAATGCAGCAAACATGCAAGAACATGTTTACAACAGATTCATTTTGTGCCTGGTGACTGAACCAGTGTATACTCCTCTATGACGTACAGTTAAATATCATTTACTTATACATCAACAATGTGGAACAAAAAATAAACAAATTTGATGAGCACAAAAACACAAAGCTTCCGTCTCCAAATTCTCCACAAAATAGGATTCTTAAAACCCTGTAAGCACCTGTTGAAAACTTGTTTTACGGACGATTCCTCTTTTCCAGTCTAAAATCCACAGTCTAATCAATCACAAATTCTAAACACAATCAAATCTTCACAAGTAACCGAGCATGGTAAATGTAAAAAAGCACTACAAATCAGCAGCAAATAGAGGTTACCTGAACAAGGCGAACTTCGATTGCCGGTCGATTAGCAGGATCATGAGCCAAATGCAGCAATCTCTTATGCATTAACACATCTTCTGCTCTCTCCACATTCACATCTAACGCATATCTACACCGCAAATAATAATAATAATAATAAAACCAGCCTCTTAAACTAAATTATCCTTTAAAAAATAGTAAAAAAAACAACTAACTATCCAAATTAAAAGAGAGAAACTCAAATTTTATTTTGCTTCTGAAAAAGTACTCAAACTTTTCATTCCCGTATCGAAGACGCAACAACAAATCACAAACAACCAAAGACAGAAACATACACACACAGCGTGTGTATATGTGCGCACACACGCGCACACACACACGTAGAGATACGGAAATGAATACGTATACGCGTACGTACCTGGCAGGGAGGCGATTGAAGTGAGTCCAAAGTTGATCATCAAAACCAGGTAGATTAGCTTCTTCGTGATTAGATTCTTTAAGACGACGAAGAATCTCCTTATAAACCTCAAGTTTCTGCTGCATCCTTTGCGGATGTTGCCTTCCTTGTAATACCGAACCAGGCGACGTCGTGTTCTCGTTCACTCTGCTCCCGCAGCTCTCGTTACTACCACCCTCTTCCATCGCCATATCCACCATTTAAACAAAAAAAATCAAGCAAATGCAGAGAGAGAAAGAGAGAGAGGTTGTGATTTGTCTTCTTCTTGTTTTTTTTTTCTCCTTTTACGTTACAGAGGGAAAGAAGGCAGGTCTAGAAAGAGATTGGGGGGAGGGTTAAGAGAGAATTAAGGTTTAATTAAGTTAATATTATGAATTTATAGGGTGTGATAAGGAGACAGGCTGCGATGTGGGTTTTTGGTTTTCCTTTCTCTCAAGTTGTTTAGAGGCGTAGAGCGCACCCATAGGAATCAAGACGATGTGCGCCTCGTTTAGATTAATTGTTTGTTCTTTATCCTCCCCTGAATAAAATAGTAGTGGAGAGAGTTTTATATGCTGTGTTTACTTTCCATGAGCTCGACTTGGTAAGCTAATTGAACATCTAGTTACAAGCGTAACATAAGACCCTATTAATTCTTATTATTATTATTAAATGATTTAAATCTTGGCTTTAGAGGTTTTGGGTTTATAACAAAAAATGACATCACCATAAGAGAGTCTTCTTAACAATTAATGCACGGAAAATTCTACGGTTTTTAAAGTTAATAAATATAAATTTTTAATTATTTTAAAATTTATAATATTTAAATTAATAATTTAAAAAAAAAATCAAAATATAACTAATTATATCTTTTATAATTTCATGATTACTACTACAACTATTACTACTACTACTATTATTATTATACAGTTCAAATTAATTTTTAAAGTATTTTTAAATTTATTTTTATTTAAAAATATAAAATTAATTTTTTATGATTTTGATAAAATTATATCAAAAAATAAAAAATTATTAAAAATATATTTTTAATTAAAAAATTCAAAAACACCTTCACAAATTAGCGGCGACAATACCAAAACCTATTTGTTTTTTATTTTAGAAGTGTTTTTTTTTTAAATAATTATTTTTTAAAATTAAAATTTTTAAATATTTTTAAATTATTTTGATATATTAATATTAAAAAAAATTAATACATTTCTAAGTAAAAAAAATATCAATATTAAACTAAGCATGCTCTAATATTATTTAATTAATCCTTATGAATACGTGTCGCCATCGTCTCACCTCCCACTCCATGAAACTTCCCCATTTCCTCCCCGGGAAAAAGTGGCATCTTCCATGGCTCCCACTGATTCTTGATGAGCTCTCCCTGGAAAGACCATAATGTCCTTAAATGCTCGTCTATGTTTCTCCATATCTGGTCGTTAATCAAATACACTCCTCGTTAAGTTGTGTATGACGTGGCACCCACTTCAGTTTGTCTAGGATGCAGGAGATAAGAGTCAAGATATATCGAAAGTCGAAACAAAGAATGCCCCACTCGATGATGCTTGGAGCAAAGGTCTCTCAAGGGCTTGAGAGTAATTGTATGTTGATGATTATCATAATCTAATTGTTAATGATGAAGAAACATGACTGCCCTTAAATTTGCCATGAAACGCGAGGACCATAGGCCAAGGAGAAAGCCAAAAGGCGATCATACGAGTAATTAATGAGATTCATGGGAGACGTGTGGTTTTGGAGCAGTTGGATAAAGTTACTGAACAGCGCTTTTTTTTTGTCCGTTGATGCTGGCTTGTAAGGTGGAGAATGAACAGAAGTGATAAGAACACATGGGATCTCAAAAAGGACGTTCCGTTATGTGACCCCATCTGTTGCTGCGTCATTATAGAAGGAAAAAAAGACAGCAGTACTTCCTCGATGTTTGGCAACCTGGATACCATTCCCGCTGCTTTATCCGTGAATAATTCTTGTCAAACAAGAATCACGTGGCCAGACATATAGCTCTCTGATGATCGATCTTTCTTTGGTTGATTTATGGACCACTGTTTGCGTCTCTTTGTTCCATTGCTCTGGAGCCTTTCACATCCCTTCCGTAACCTGTGTTTACCTTGTTGCATTGTGAGCGACCTGCCGGTGTCCTGGTAAGAGTAACGGTAAAATCTGTTTAACTTGATAGTGAGCTAGACTTGACCAGATTAACACCAAAAAAAAAGAAAAAACAAATCGTTAATGTTTTGATAAAATCTATAAACCTAGCGATATTATGTTAGTTAATTCAACATATGAAAGCGATCATTTTTGGATCGAGTAGAATAAATATGAATAACCCTTTTTAACCAGATAATATAAAGAAATATTAAAAAAAAAAAAAAGAAGAAGAAGAAGAAGTTGCATTTGTTATACATTACTGCATTTATATTAAAAATACAAATCCAAATATATGTTCTTTTAAAGAAAGTACGTATTCTTGAATATTGACAGAATCTCTAAAGAACCGCGCGTTAAACTCAGACCGAAGGTGATAAATCCGTACAATAAGCTTCCGATTTCTGGGTCCATACACTGCAGGGTATAGTACCTTAAACTTGCAGGACTCGGGCGTCGAGAACATAACGCACGTTAATTATCATACAGCACGGCTCCACCTGACAACGATATATAATCTGGCAAATCACGGTCGCGAATCAATAGCTACACATGCAAATCGTGGACGTGTTGTTATTATAAATAAATCACTAATTAATCAATATTTTTGAGAGTCGAGTAACTGTTCTATCTTATTCAAGTGATGACCAACATTCGGAAGCCCGAAATGAAGCCACCTGCCGCCGTAACCAATCGAAAAATGTTTCAGCGGTGCTTATTTTATTCTGTTAGAAAAATTACAAGTTTAAATCACAAGGAAAAAAAAAACATCATGATTGATTTGCTTAATTGCTAAACTCGGGTTAGTCGGTAGATTGATCCAAAGAATCAATAATTCGTATCTTGATATTTGTCAGGTTTTAAATTAAATAAAAATAATAATTAATTTAATAAATTTGATTGGCTTAAACGAATTTTAATAACTTGATTAACTTAGTAAAATTATAATTTGAACCTAGTTTTGGTTAACACCGAAAATTTTTTTTAAAAAATAACAATACTATTTTAATGAAACTAATTAACCTAATGCCTCGCAAATTAGCCTAATGACCCAATAATTCAGAATTTTTTTAGATTAATTCCTCAACTGAATTTAACAACTATCTTAATTTCCAGAGCACCATAGGATATTGATAGTTTTTCTTTTAATGAGTTGATTCTTCTGAACAGTTTGATTTAGAGTCTCTTTGATGTTCTAGTTAATTAAGGCTAAGCACGTTTATAAGTCTAATGTCATTTTTTGAGAACAAGTTGAGTGTCAAATTGCCAAGAAAAAAACTTCATGGGAATATGAAAATAAACTTAAAGATACAAATTGCCAAATCAATTCTAGATTTGGGATTAATAAAACAAGAACTTGTCTGGAAATAGACCAAGAACTTTTCTGGAAATTTGGCTGGCTGCCTGTTCTTAAAATTTTTTAATTTTTTAATTGAAAATTACTTTTTTTAATATTTGTTGTCGTTTTGATTTGTTAATATTAAAAATAAATCTAAAAAAATATTTTTTAAATATATTTTAAAAAATAATTGCTAATATAATACTAAACAAGCTCTAAACTCAAAATTTGTTAAAAACTCGTTTGTTTTTATGTTTTAAAAAGTTTTTTTTAAATTATTTTTTTCTTTGCTTTAAAATATTTTTTATGTTTTCAGGTAATTTAAATATATTGGTATTAAGAAGAAATTTTAAAAAATAAAAAATATTATATATATATACACACACATATAAATTAAAAAAAAGCACCATGACATTATCAAATATATTCTAAATGAAAATGTTAACCTGCGCGAGAAAACGCATGATTCGCAACCCAAAGGAATAAACGGGATTTTAAACGATAACATGAAATGACATGGAAGATAATCAAGAAGGAGTGACTTGGAAGGCACGTGGAAAGATGGGAGTGGCTGACGAGGTAAAGTGGCCTTTGGAGTCACCAAAGGTCTCGTGAGATTGGCAGATAAGGCTCGGCAAAGCGGCGACTTGTCGCCGCTACACTGCAAGAATATGCCACTTACAAGACCAGAAATCCATGTTCCTAGTCGAGTCTCGAGTGAATATTTAATCTTATCCACTTATGTTTTGGATATTATTATTTTTTTAGGAAATTTGAAACATTTTAAGTCAATTTTTTACCTTGTTTAAACAGCTTGGATAATGAAAATTAAATAAAAAATCAACCATCATGTATCTCTTCAAATATTATAATTAATTTCTTTCTCGATTGACTCTTAGAAGAATATTTACAAAGTAATATATTTACTATTTTTTTTTAATTTCTTTCTCGATTGACTCTTAGAAGGATATTTACAAAGTAATATATGTACTAATTTTTTTTGTTTAATTACATTTCTTAAATTCAGATATACAAGATAACAATCGCCACCGCATCCAAGTCTCTTACATCTTGTAAAAAATGAGAAGATTTTATTCTCTAGTTTCTGGTAAAGAGCTTGAAACGGAGTTGAAAGGCAGCTTACCCAGATTCATATTGGGGTGGGGCCAATTTCTGACGTGGACAATACAGGTCTACTGGACTTGATCTTGGAAAGGTGGTAATAGTATCCAAAAGATAGTGTACAAAATACAACCAATATAAATAAAAAATTATTTAATGCTTAGGGCACCGGTTAATTAATATATTCGCGTAACTTAGGCTTCTTGAACTCTAGATTTACAATAAAAATTTTAAGAGCTTGTAAAAACAAACATCGTAGGATTTAAAAATTCCTTCATGGTAAAATTAATATTTTAATAAGAAGAATATTAAATAATTTAAGATAACTTTAAATTTTATCAACATAAATATTTATTTTTAAATTTTAAATTTATTCATGCTCTAAAATTTAAATATTTTTTATCTTAGGATATAAGAAGTTATAAGTTATTTATCTAAATGTTTTATAGAGTATTTATACTTCTAAATCTTGTTTTTTTATTGAAAAAAATTATAAGATCCACTGTTTTTAAAAAATATTAATAAAAAATAAATATATTTTATATATTATTAATAAAAAAATAAGTATGATAGATTTCTTAAGAGATATTGCATACACCTATAAATATAGAAAATTTATTATATTAGTATGACTAACTATCTTATAAAAAGAGGTATGATAATTTATTATGTTTTTAACACTTATATTAAAATAATTATTTAGATCATACATAAAGTTTTAAAATTTAATAATGTTTAATTTTTTTGGCCTTAATATATTTATCCAACTTATATTACCTTAATGTGGTTAATTATCAAATTCATGTATTTGATTGATTGTTAAGTCCGAATACCTTTGATGTAGCGAATTGATAAATTTTTATGTTTTGGATCCAGCACGTTTATCAATTTCATATTATCTTGAATATGGTTGATTGTCAGGTCCAAGTATCCATAATCTTACATGTTTCTCGAACATATTTCACTTTTAATATGACTAATTATCAAGTTCAAATATTTTTGGTTTGATATATTTGATAGATATATATTGTTTAACCAGCTATCAAGTTTAAACATCTTAAATTTAAAATGTCCACCAAATCTATTTAATTTTTAAAAAAATTATAAAAATCTTAACAAAAAATTAACTAACACCTTATTTTTATTTTCTACTTGAAAATTCCTTACTGGGTAACACATACTCACTTGATGAATAATAACAATAATAATATAAAAAAACATATGCTCACTTTTGATGGGCCAAATCTCTACAGATAGAGTTTGTCGGTTTGAATACTCTAGTAGATTATAGATTAGATCACCAAATCAGCAAGTCGGCAAGCTGGCAACTGTATCGTTTTTTACTTTCATAAACCAACGACATGACGAGGTGTGTGTGTGTATTTATATTTTATTGCATTCCATCTCTTTAAACGGATAATTTTGGCCAGCGTAATCAACATTTTTCTCGTAACTTAACCTCGGCAGAATTTTAATTTAAACCAAAATTTAGCCAAACTGGATGACTTGAAAAATTAATTTAGTATTCTAGCTTATCTGATAAAATTTAATCAAATTAATATTAAAAAATAAAAATAAAAAATATTATGTTAATACAAAATTGAGATTTTTCCCCGAATCAAACCCTAAATTAAGTTCGGCAAATGCAACTCAAATTAGAAATTGCTTGAATTTTTCTATAACATTGACACTTGATAATAATTATTTTTTATTATGAAATATATTAAAATAATATATCTTTTTTATTTTTAAAATTTATTTTTGACATTAACATATTAAAAAACTTAAAAATAATTTTAAATAAAATAAAATTTAAATTTTTGATAAATAATATTTTAGTCACAGTACCAAACACGCGTTTATTTAATTATGATTCCTATCTACGGAAAAATAATAGTCCTATTTAAGAATTGTGAAGTGGATGGGTGACTTGTAAGTTATTGCTACTTTCTTACTAACAAATTAAGGATCGCATCCTTAATTTTAGTTATAATAAAAAAGAGTTGCCCCTCTAATTTAGAACTTTATTTTTGACAATAATAAAGTTTTTATCTCGAGGAGGAAAAAAACTCTCACGTGATTTGTTTTTGGGGTTTGTGAAGAAGTAATGAAAACAAGCAAGCCGAACGACCATAGGCCTCGTGAACAAAAACCCTCACGTGATCTATTGCTGGCAAAGTGAAACTTAAATTTGTTTAATGAATAATTGGGCCTCCTTCTTTGGAGTGATTGGGCTACGTAATTTGAACCATGACACAAGAAAATTTGTACGCCGAGGACATCATGTTAAGGTATTTGTCTCGGATACAAAAATACAGTCCTCGAGTCTGATCTCTTAAACTTCCATTGCATTAATTTTTCATTATATATTCATCTTCGATCCTTTTTTTTTTTTGTGAAAAAGAAACTTACCTTTACTAAATGTATTTTGTACCGGCATCAATTTAAGGCGTGGAAAGATTTTCTCATTTTTTATTAATAAAAAAATTATTTTCGAGGAATATATATATATATATAAAGAAATATAAAGTATTCTAGACAAGCTTTCACACATTATAATAAGTCCATGCAACCCGGAACTAGTTTTTACACGTGTCATCCTACAGCCTGTGATTCTAAGAGGTTTTTTTTTAGCAGGAGAATTCAAACTTGAAACCTGAAAGAGCAAACTCTCGTGCCTTGGCTGATATTTGCTAAACCAATGCCAGACCAACCTCTTGAGGTTGACAAAAATACATAGACACATAGATTTTTTTTATTTCTTTTATTAATAAAAAACTTATTTTTAGGAAATATATATATTTTTAAAAAATATAAAATAATCCTAAAAAATATAATTCAACTGGTCATGCTTTAGAATTATTCTTCAAAGATCATCAATTTGAATCTTATAAACATCAGACCCAGAATTATTCTTCAAAGATCATCAATTTGAGTCTTACAAACATCAGAAGCCATTAGAAACTTATATAATTATTAATTTAAAACTCGTGGGATTAGTTAAGGTATACACAAGTTAACCTGGACACCTATATTAATTAAAAATAAAAGATTTATGCAACATATAATTAATATTTACACACATCACCCTACATTACATGACCCCAAGAATATTTTTTTGTTAGCAATAGAATTTAAACTTAAAACCTAGAAAGACAAAACTCTATCTCTTGAGGTTAACCAAAAATACATACACATAGATTTTTCTCATATATAATAATAATAATAATTAAAAAAATGGTTTGGGGAGCTTACAAGCTACAAACTAAACTAGCAAAAGGAAAACAGACAAAAACTTTCTCCCCCCCCCCCCCTCCCAATTAATATCATTATCTATGCATTGAACATCCTGAAACATACCTCTCATTCCCGATTTCAGAATCGAGAAAAGGTTTAAGTTATTAAAATATTAAATTAATTATTCAAATAGTGTTGTGTGTATATATAAATATATAAAAGATTGAAATTGATTTAATTTGATTAATTAAATTATTAAAATCTCAATAAAATTATTTTTTTTAATATTTTTAAGCAATGTTTGCGAACACCATCTCTGATTTATCTCAAAATTATTGAAAGTGTATATAATTTATTAAATTTATAATTATTTTAAAATTTCTCAAAGAAAAAAATATTTCATTTATAATTATAATGACAGGGATTAATTTTTATTCATTATAAACTTATTTTGATTGCAAAAGTCATTTACATAAAAGCTTAATATTGGAACCATTATAAAATATAGTAATGAAATTAACCGGTTTAGTTGGTAAATCTATTGAATTTATGACTTGAAATCTGACTTCAATTAAGTATTAATTTAAATTAATTTGATATTAGTAGCACTAAACTCAAATAATTAAGTGGGTTAACTCACAACTTACTAAATCTTATTCAAATCCTATCATATTAAAATCAAAGATTCTTTTTTATAAAAAAACAAAACAGTGTTTTCATAATAAAAAAATAAAAATATTAACTCAAGTTTACCAAACCTTTGAAGTATCAAATCCCGATCCAAGCCTTGCAATTATGGCAAGAAATGGATGAAAACCGATAATGTGGAGCAGTTAAATAGGTTGGCTTGGAGGGAGGGAAAATCCCTAAAACAGTTTAGCGTTTCTACTCCACCACTATGATAGATTAAAATGTCCCCATTCGCTTTCTTTGATGAATAATTTTCTTCATTCGCTTAAAATCTACGTGAGATACATAATTTTAAAAGCCAGAAATTGCGTTTTTGTTTTTTTTTTTTTGTTATCGATTATTCTTAGGATGATTGTTCTATTTTTTTTTTTACAACTGATGATAAAATCTTAAAGAAAAAGTATCACACTGGTCAAGGATTTCAGGAAATCCTTGCAATGTATTAACAATGTGATGTAGCAGGTTTCCAGGGATGGAGTGTGAGCAGTTCTGCGAGCATCTGCTACATATAGACTGTAAAGATGATGATAATAGAAGATTTAATTGGTGGACGATCTCAGATTTTTCTAGATGATTTTACAAACAATTTTTGTATGGTAAACCATTTCTGGTCCTGTAAGTGGCATATTCTTTATCTGCTACTATCTTGCTGTGCTTCAATCCAATGATTATATCTACTTGGCATAATCGTAATCACGATTCCGCTCAGCAGTAGAAGGGGCTGCGGCCAAAGCCAAACGAATCAAACACTAAGCAAGCAAGCAATTGGCAATCCATTTACAACGCACTTTAGCAAGCAATTGGCAATCCATTTACAACGCACTTTTTATTACACACAGATACAGTAAATTCTGTTTTAAAATTAGAGATTCTGAGGCCACTCACAAGATCAGTGGACTGTCTCTTTACATGTATCTGCAACTGGTAAAACCAATCGAGAAATATATATACAACATAAATGCTAATACACGGAGCATTTTACAAGGCTAAATGATCCAATAGTTCTGCATCATCATCATCAGCATCCATCATCTCCTCATCATTATAGTCACCCTCTTCTTCGAGAAGCCATTGTTCAAGTTCATCCACCTCATCATTGTCATGCATGTATAAACCATGCAAGTTATCCCACTGGTTGGACCCCAGCTCCTCAGCATGGCATGCCACATGCAAGAATGGTCTATTCCTAGCTAAAGCATCTATAATATCCCTACTCGCACTTCCTGTCACCCCCAAACATCTCAACCTTGGAAAATAGGGTTTCTTTAACCACCGGAATGAAAGCTGTGTTATACCGCCACAGTTGTAAAGGTCCAACAGCCGCAAACTACAACCATGCAATCTGTCCTCATCAACCCGCATTGAAGCTAATGCCATAACTGAAGTATCACCAATAAGTGGACATTGTCGCATTCGAAGCTCAGAAATTGGAACCCGGCATTTTGCAAGTGCCAGAACTCCATTATCAGACAGGTTAGGAAGATTTGATAGGTCCAGTTGTTGTAACTTCAGTTTAGAAGAGCCTTCAAATAAAGCAGGGATGCATTTATCTGTTAGTCTTTTGCATCCTCTCACAGACAGAGAAACTAATGAATTTATAATTCCTCTCAAGTAAGACAATCCAAAATCACTTATATTGGAACCATCCAGCAGTAAAATCTTCAATTCCAGAAGAGCGCTGATAGCTCTTAGGGCTTCGTCTCCAAAGTGTTTGCAGTCTCTCAAGTCAAGAACTCTAAGGCGTGTATTCAATACCAAGTTTTTTATTGCATGGTTGGTTAAAAGGTTGCACCATCTCAAGCTCACATGTATCAAAGACAGGGATGTTGCAGGGATATCATGAAAGACCAGATCAGTCAAATGGATTCCATAAGACACCTGGAGCTTGTACAGACTAGAGCATGAATGCAAGATTGTTTTGAATCCTGTATCTGTAACTCGACAGAAGCCTCCAAGACAAATACTTTCCATGTTTGCACACTTGTCAGCCATTAATAGCATTCCGAGATCATTAACACGTCTAAAATATGTAATGGTGAATTCTTGGCTCCGAACCAACGAGAGATGTTTGAGTTTTCCATGCTGATTAATCTGCTGAAGACCAGAGTTGGTGAGATCAAATGTAATTGTTGGTTCTATGAGAGGAGCATCTCGAAGATCCAAATGTGTTAAGGACATGAGACCTTTTGATATTGTGCTAACCATGGTGTCAGTAATATAGTCTACAGAAAGGCACAATTTCTGAATGCCAGGCAGAATGGATGGTCGAACATGATTTGGTGATTGATGAGGTCCCAAACTTGGGCCAACCAGTTCAGTCACCATCACTGAAGAAACATACCCAATCTCAAGAGAAGTCAGTTTTTCTGAAACCAAAGCCCATATTAGAGCAAAATTATGACGAAGAAATAATGAGACATCAAACATCAAAATCAGTTCCTGCAAAACAATAAGCGCATATTAGGCAGAATGTATTTGTTCCAAAAGGTCATTGGAATATCATGCTTAATTGTAAATATGTGAATGAAACCTTGACAGAGTATCTTGAACAAAGATACATCACATAAATGCAAAATAATCCAGGTACATACCATTGTAAGAGCTAAGTGATATGCACTAACATATAACCTATCATTCAATTATTAAACCAGATTCATGTAAACCCAATTTAGTCTCCCTGCCAGCACGACCAAATTCAAGAACACAATAAATGTCAGCATGAGGCAGCCCACAGACCAGGACAGCACCCATTAAATAAACAAGAGGCTCTATAGCAGAATGACTAAACAAAATTGATCAAAGAGCAACAAGTCCACAAATTTAATCTGTATTGGTTATATTATTCTTGTCCTCAATTTGACACAAAAAACACACTCACTACAAGCTTCGTAGATGTATGCTTGTAATTGCATGTGCATGCAGAACTAACAAAGAAGAGACATTCAAAATTATGAGGAAGCTTTTGGATAGCAAATGGAGTAATCCAAAAACTCACATAACAATATTATGCCCACCATCATACTAAATAGCTTATGCTCCAAAGCTGTACATTTCAGTAGCTGTTTAAACGATGAAATGAATGCTACGGTTGGAGTACTTGTACAATTTTTTTTAAATCAACAGGGATATCTCCATCCTGTTTGGTCATTTAATATATGATTTTGAATGTCAAGTAATGAAAAGTTAAATGAAGCTGATTTTACATTTATTTGCATCCATACTAATAACTAGGTTGAGGAATCAGCAATTATATTATATCACAACGATTTCTAGATTATGTAAAGATTTTCTTTCATCTAAGAGAGATTAAATCCAGCTACGGAACAGGAACACCAAGACTAAACTACAATGGCAATAAATGTGCTAAAGATTAAGCAATCTAATATAAAATCTCACCAAACATTTCTTTGCCATTCAATTACTACTTTACATTTTAATCTTCATTAACTACTTCAATTTGCACTTGAGCCTTACTTCCAATCGTGTGCAGCCTCTAAGTAGCTCCTCCAGATCAGATATATGAATAGCACGTCCTCTTTTTTCCGCCACCGATCCCAAGTACAGATACCTGAACCAAAATTCAAAAACATACAAAATCAATAACAACGCAACAAATCTAACACTTCCAGATAATCACATATCACCATCACACACATTGCTCAATTACCCCACGATAACCCACACACAAACACAAACCCATGTTTTCTTGCATATTCATTAAATTTTGATCACTGCTAGTGTCTAGTGTCAGCCACGACTGCTTGCATTTCACACGCAAATACACACATCAACATGAACCCACATTTTCTATTGCATTTCTGAACGTTTTACCATAAGTTCATAACAGTTCCCATCGGGCAAGTAATGCATGCACAGTCAGAAGAAGGGGAAAAATCTAACATCTTTTTACCTCAAATCCGCGCACTTTCCTCCAATCTCAGAGAGCAATTTCCCACTAAAATCCGCGCAATTTTGTAAATAAAGCTCATGCAAGGAATCCCGAACCACAACATTAATTGCAGAATCATCAAGCCGACCACAATCAAGCTTTAAGCTTTTAAGGTAAGGATTTGGAGGCAACAAAGGCCTTAATAAATCAATTGACGGTGCAATATCCTATGACAACAATTTTTTTATTAGAAAGCCATCAATAAAAAAATCAAATATTCATGAAAAGTTGAGATCTGTTGTGGGTTTTTCATGTTCTAATGGTTGGCTTACAAGGAGGTCGAAACTGGGGACGAAAGTGAGGATGTGAGAAGCACAAGCGTTGAAGGTCTTGCAAGTGGAAGAAACGGAGCAGATCGATCCCACGTCGAGTTTTGATACTATGGTTTCAAGTACCGTTGCTGGTAGCTGATCCAAGCTCCCTTCTTCCTCGTCAGGGTCAGCCATCTTCTCAATGGCTTTGCCTTGACACGATGTGGTGGAAGCGATGATGATGACGATGATAAAAACAGAAAACTGTGATGTGTCAACTGTCCTTCTTTTTATTTGGGGTTAAATGTAAATCAGTCCTTTAATATTCTAATTTGTTTCAAAATAGTATGTCAGTTGAAATGATTACTATTCTCTCCCTTTGTTTTATTTTTAACCGTTATTGACCTAAAACTTAAATTCTTTAATTAATTCTGTCAAAGTAACTTTTGTATCTTTCTTGTAAATTTCATTCATGTATAAATGAAAAATATGTTTATTGAATTTTTTTTTCATATTTCATAGTACTAGGATCTAAATATATTATTTTTTATTTTTATTTACTTTATTTTAATTTATGTCAGTTTATAAGTTATAAAATTCATATGATTTATTATGTTTTTCAAAGATATTAATTTCAAATTTTACATGTGGTGAGTTAGTTTATTTATGATTTATTTATGTCGAACATTAATAAAATAAATGAAGAGTAATTAATTCATCATTTCTTTTTATCAATAAGCGTCACACTTTGTTTGATGCCATAATTTTGAAAATTAAAAGCAGATAATTCAAACTTTGTTTTTTCACTCATGAAAGGAAAGCACGTGTCTCATTCATAGGTCGCTATAGCTTTCTAGTAGGGTAGTAAAACTTCCGAAATTTGCAATTCAAGGATTGAATTGAAATAGTCTCAAGAGTCAAGGACGTTTTGGAAACTCCGAGGTCTACTGGAAATCGAATCCAAACGACAGGTATCTTTTCAATAAAGGGTAGTTTCACAAGAAAGGTTTTTATTCTATATTGGAAAAAAAAATACTTGCTTAATATATTTTTCATAAATATAAATTTTTATTATGTAATAAATTAAATGAAAATCATAATAAATAAGCTCTACTAGTAAGCTTTCTCTATAATATTATGGATATTTATAATATATATAAAAAATTACATTTAAAATTTAATATTTTAGAGATATTAGTTTTTTTTTATCTTTTTTCTTTTCTTTTTATTCTCACAAATATATATATGCAAAAATCATATTTTCATTATTTTTTCCTTAATCTTTCAAAAAATTTAGTTGTATATTAGAGTTGTTATTTTTATATAAAACAAATAAATAATTTAAAGACCATATTTTAACGCTTCTAAAATAACTTTTTATTTGTTTCAATACCCAAATAGTTTTACTAATACCGGTCATCCATAAATTAAGCTTGCAGCTATTGAATTACATGTCTGATTTATACAAAGGAAATTAAAACACACAGCTATCTGCGATTAAATTCTAACTTTGCTCGCAGGTTTCTCCATCTAGATTGGTGAAGAGGGCATCTCCTCTATACGGGAAAGCAGCATAAGAACCAGACTTTCTGCAACTAGCTTTCACTGCCGATGAAGTTAGAATGCTTGTTTGCCGCTGTATCTCATCGTGTTTGTCACTAAGATACATCTCTTGCCATCAAACAAGCCATCCTCTTTTCAGAGACAGCGGTGAAGACGATAAAGCCTCATCACTAACTTGACTCACCAAAACTGAAACCTCTATCAGCAGCATAATCCACAAAGCTATAAAGTGGCAATACACTATCACCATATTTCTCAAACCCATCCAATTCTTTTTTAGCCTTGGCTCTCAGCTCCTCCGCTACCTCTATAGCCTTCTCAACCCCATAAAAAGCAACATAACTCTTCCCTTTCTTTTTCTTCTTGTCCTCATCTACCTTGCTCTTCATCGTTTTTGCTTCCAAGATGTCATCAACGACTTGATATAATACCCCAACAGCTCTTCCATATCTCCTCAATCTCTGTATCTCATCATCCTTGGCACCAGCTAGCAATCCTCCACACACCGCAGAGCACTCACCCATTTCACCAAATTTCTTCTCCTGAACAAATTCAACGGAATTGGGACCGCCCTCAAGGTCAAGGAACTGCCCAGCAGCCATGCCTGTGGACCCCACAGCACGGGCAATCTCGGCAATCACACTGAGAAGTCGTGGCTCTGGTACAAGGTCAGAAGGTGTGTGGGATACAATGTGGTGAAAGCCAAGAGGGAAGAGTGCATCCCCAGCAAGGATTGCCATATCAACGCCATAAATTTTGTGGTTTGAAGGCTGGCCTCGACGTGACGGGTCATCATCCATGCAGGGAAGGTCATCATGAATCAACGAAGCTGAATGAACCTGTCAAAACCAGAGGATAATGGATTCAATTACCACAAGGAAGGCGATTGCAAATCAGCAAAGTTGTCACGCATACATAGATGACAGACCCCTACAACACTTTCCCTTTCCTCCAAGACAATTGGAAGTACTCCAAGTGACTTAAGAAGAGTTAAGCATTCTCCTTTTTATAAACAGAGTTGTTCCTCAGTATTGGAACCAGCAGTTAAAAGCAATTCCATATTTACTCTCTGATTCTGCTACGCAGAACAAACTGAAATCAAAATACTTCTACCTAAAGAGAAGTATCCTGAATCCCTCCTTAAATGAAAAGATTCCACAAAAAGAACAATATCTGTATCACATATCCACCTTAAAACATAAAGTGGCTCAACATGATAGGACATCATAGCATCATCAGTCCTGCTAACTCAAGATTAGAGTTTCCAGTAAGATTCCTCTGATAGCTTCTGGACGAGAAACTGAAAAACAAGACTAACACCAACCTAAACTTCATATTTGCTATTTGACATCTAAAGCAGAACAGTCATCATGAAAACCCATATAAAAATGTTAAGAGTGCGATCAAAGAACCTACCTAACCCACTTGACCCTGCACTAATTAGACATAATCAAGAACCTAACAACATCAAATTCAATTCCCTTCTCGATTAAGTTCCTCCAAAAAAAAAAAACTAAACAGCATTAAAAAAATTCAAAAACCAAATCAAATTAAAAAAGAATCAAAATACAAAGATGGGGGTTCTTACCATTTCAAGAGCACAAGCAGTAGGGAAGGCAGCATGACGATCACCACCAAAGAGCTCACAAGCAGCAACACACATAACAGGAGGGGCTCTTTTAGCACCTTTAGCAAGAACAGAATACCTCATGGCCTCATAAATCTTATCTGGATACTGAATAGGAACGGCTTGGTCAAGCTTCTGATTGATTTCTAGGATCAAGTCTGTCCAATAAGTCTTTAAATCAAACTGGGGTGTTTTTGAATGGGTTGAAACTGATAAAGAACATTGAATTGGTGACATTTTGTTAAGCTTCGGAGGGTAAAGATTTGGGCCTTTTTTAGGGAGATAGAGAGTGATAGATGGTGATGTTAACGCTGAGAGAGAGAGAGCCATTTTTTTTTTTTTTTACAGAACCTGTGTTTCTCTCAACCACTGATTATGCCTCTACAAAGGTTGCTTTTCCAATGTGGAAAGTTTGAGCTTTGAATGGAGTTCGGTGCATATTTACGACGGATCGGATGGGATTTGGGAGTGGAGAAAAGGTTTCATTGACTTGTCGTCATGGCTTGGAGTGTTTGCTGCTACCTAGGCAAGAGGAAATGCACTGTCTATTTTATAAATATATATATATATATATATATATATATATATATATAAATATATTAATCAGTGAAAGCAGTACTAAATTGAAAAACTTGTTTGCGTGTAATGATAAAGGTTATTTAATGGGGTTTTATCGTTTATGTCGGGCGGGGCAAGCGGCATGACATTGTTGTCTAGGGACGATGAAGATTATTTTCATGCTTTATATGTAAAATGTGATGTACTAGAAAGATTTTTTAAATTTAACTACAGAGTTATGATTAATGTTTATGAACTGTTACGTAAAGCGGCATGACGTTGTTGTCTAGGAACGATGAAGATTTTTTTTCATATTTTATATGTAAAATGTGATGTACTAGAAAGATTTTTTAAATTTAACAACAGACATATGATTGATTTTTTAAATTTAACTACAGAGATATGATTAATATTTATGAACTGTTACGTAATATTATTGTTATTAAAAATTTATAATTTATAGATACATTTGAGTCTGAATAAGAAATTAATTATATAAAAAATTGATGAATCATCTTCAATATACTGTATTTATGGTAAACTATATTATTATTTGATTATTTTTTTTAAATCAGATTTTTATTCGTTAGTTTTTTTTAAATTTTAAGGTAAATCTCTCTTTAAGAGAAAATTTCTATCTTATTGGGTTAAATCTTAACCATTCTAAAATTTAAATTTTAATATCATATTTATTTATATCTTGTATCTTTAATATCTGAGGGTGTACTTTATCGTGTAATTTTACACCTTATAAATATTAAAGTCTACATCTGGATTCTACAAAAAATTATTGAATTTTTTTGACATAATGGCCAAATCTTCATGGATAATTATAAACTGGTTACGATATTCATTTTTGGATTTTTTTTAAACAAGAAAAAAGATGGAATTTTTTTTATGAAAAATATGCTTGGAAAAATTTTAGAATTTAGCCATATTAAACAAAATATTTTTTTTCTTTTTGAAAATGTTTTGAAATTTTTTATTTTTTTGAAATATTTTGAAGAAAACCGAGTATTTTAATACTGAATTTGTATTTTACAGTGTAAATATACAACCCGATATCATACAAAATTGGTAGAAAAATATACGAGAAAATCATCATTTTTTAAATGATTTTTTTTTAAAATATAATCCACTACATGAACAGTGGACGTGAATTATAATTCAGGACCATTGTTCATGAGTGAATAGTAGGATGTGAATTATAATTAACGTCCTCTGTTCATTGAATAGAGGCAGTAAAGAAAAGAAGAAAAAAGGGAAGGGGAGAGAGGGTAAATAACCTAGTATGGTGGCGGTCCAGCCAAAGATGATGATGTGCTACCAGTGGTTGCAGCCGTGGAGGTCGGCGTTGACTACGGGAGGAAGAAAAAAAAGTTGTAGAGAAGAGAGAAACATTGGAAGGAGAATCGCGATAGCTGCATGGTGGTCGGTTGGTGGTAGAAACGGTAAAAGGCTGACTTGAGGATGATGGCTGAAACTATGACATAGATGGTGGCCGGCGGTAAAGGAAGCAAAAGAAGAAGAAAAAACACGTGAGAAATGCTATAAAAAGAAGAGAGAAACCAACAATGGTTTTTGGTAGTCGGTTGGTAATCGTGTTGGCTTCCTGTGGTGGAGCTAATGGTGGGTATGATAACCCAATTATGGGTTATTTTTTAAAAAATAATTTTTTTAAATAAGACAAAAAAAATAAAATAATAGCTGGTAACGTAGAGAAAGCAAACTCGAGAATCAAGCTGCAATTTAGAGAGAATTCAAGGTCAAAATAATTGTACCTCATTGTACCTAAAAATATATAAAAAATACAAATTTAAGGTCAAATTAGATGATTATTGGATAAATTTGCATAAACATCAAGTCCATGGACATAATTAAATTTTTAACAGGCCAATTTAATTTAATTATGGGTCAAATTAAATTTTAATTATGTTTAAAAATTAATTTGGGTCCAATTGAAGGATTCAATTAAGTGTAAGGACTTATTAATTTTATTTAGGGCTTAATTGGTGAAAAATTAAATTTAGGAGCCTAATTTGGGCTTAATTGAGAAGATTGGATTTTTAAGAGACCAAATTTAATTTTTACCATGTTAATTAATTGAAATTAAGGGCTAAATTGCAAGAAAATTGAGTTTTTAGGGTCAATTAAGGGCTAAATTGAAGAAATTCGAATCCGAGGATCAATCTATAAAATGCACCAAAATTGAGGTGCTTAATTGACAAAAATCGGGGGGTGAAATTGAAAGTTTAATGGTCAATTAAGGGTTCAATTAATAAAATCTAATACCAATGACCATATTGTAAAATGCGAGTAACTTCGAGGTTCCAATTGAACTTTGTCAGGGGCTTAATTGCATTAAATCAAGAATTTAGGAAGAATAAATCAAAAATCATTAAAAATCCCTAACTAATCCAAAACAATGCTGTTTTGAAAAAAAATAGACGACGTGTTATTCGACACTATTCACAATCTTCTCCTATTTTGCCTGGAAATGTTGCCCCAATGACTATTTTTCATATACATATAATGCTTTGTTGATCCATCAAATTTAATAAAGCACGCATGAAAATAATCCCATGCAGTTACTTTACAATGCCGATTGAACAATTTAGTCTGAATGGCGATAGCATAGTGTTGGTGCCGGCCTAAAGAGGCCAACTTAGACGGTCTTTTTTGCAGATTAATGACATGACTTAAAGATTGATGTCTTCTTCTAAGTGCAGGAGTGTCGAAGTAATAAATAACCTGGCAAGACCGGGGTCGAACCACAGGGAGGTTAATTGTACAAATTACAAACAACAATTATAAACAACAACAACAACAATAACAATAATAATAGTAATAATAATAGTACTACTAGTAGTAATAGTAATAATAGTAGTAGTAGCAGCAGCAGCACTACTACTACTACTACTACTACTACTA